>NC_087447.1:31323411-31635242 GCF_036321535.1 Camelus dromedarius
TATAACATGTATTTCTTTTTCTTGCCTTTTTGCACTGACTAGAACCTCTAGAATGTGATTAAACGGAAAATGTGATGCTGTGCATCTTGTCCTTGTTCCTAATGTGGAGAAAATTATTCAACGTTTAATCATTAGGTATATTGTAAGTTGTAGAGGGAAGTGTTTTACAGATAAAAGGATCAATATGTGCAAAGGTTCACAGACTAAAGAGAATTCAGAAGGCTGGTCAATCTTCAAGCTGTTTAATGAAGTAAGAGCAGAGAGTGTAAGGCAGGAAATGGGGGAGAGGTGAGGCTGGAGAAATCTACCTAGATATCAGAGAATTGCTTCAGCATCTATTTCCTATATGTTTTCTATACCCTCTTATTTGGATTTTTTCTATTTTCAGTTCTTGTCTTAATTGTTGAATATAACTTGATTCAATTGCTGAATTAACTTTGGGTTCAGTAGATTCCACAAATTCTCTCTTTGTTTCTGTACCTTTTCTTCACCTATGATGACTATTTTTTGCATTATCTTACTGCTGCAATACAAGTGTGGCTCAGCCACACAACCGTTTCTAACTTCTGATCAGAATCTTTCATTTTTCTGATTGTTTCCAAAATGCAGTTGGTGCTTATGGTGAAAAAAGAAAGAAATAATTTTCTTTAAACAAATCCTATGCTCTGTACTTTATCTGTTGATTGGTTTTCTAGGCCCACTTTTACTGGTATCTTGTTAGGCAAATCCTGAGTTAAGGCCCACATAAAATAGAATAAGACTCCATAATACAGGTAGAGTTAAAGGAGTTAAGCAACTCAAAATAGTCTGTGATATGTCGCAGAATGATAGCCATTCTCTGCCCAACTGGGTAGAATCATGACTACTGCCATATATAATAGAAGAAACTAAACTTAGATTTGAAAGTAGTTAATAATAAGGAGTTTGAAATCGCTTATACCTGAGTTTAAATGCTAACACCTTCACTTATCACTTACATGATTCTGGGAAATTTTCCTAAGCTGTCCAAATCTTTTTTTGATAATGCATGAGACAAGTGTAAATAAGACTGAATACCTTGTAGAGTTGCTGTGAGGATGAAAGAGCTAATTCTTATAAACTTCTCACAAATGATTTTTTCAGCATCATCTTTCTGGCCTCCACTATTTCTGCTCAGGTCATCTGACCCTCCATCTGCCAGCAGTAGTGTCTCTTTGCTGGAGGTCTTTATCTGGATACCTGAACCTACTTTGCTCAGAGATGTTAAAGACTAGAAGACCTGGAGAATTACTCCTTGAAAGTTGCTATTAACCTGTGATTGACAGAAGTAGGTGGCTAAATATTTCAGCTCTTTCTCTGCTAGCCTGGAATAACTCTAAAACATGTTCTGTGTTGGCTCCCAGAGTTTCCAGTGGGACTGAGCTCTGGTCAATTATAGTAGTAATTTGTTTAATTATTCCCTCTAGCAGATTTTCTTTCCTTCCCTGTCTTATAAATTACAGTTTGATTAAGAAGATAGATTCACTATGAGTGATATGAAATAAAGAAATTATTATAGAGACTAGAATTTACAACGTTGTCAGAGCTGGGAGAACAAAATATGGAAGGCAATTGCCTCTGCATTGCTTGGGGGCCTGAAGCTATGCTATGTTGACGCAGGAAAAATGGATGTGGGGCATGAGGAGGGCCGTGTCCCAGGCTTCCATTGAGCGCCTGGGACGTGCCCCGCCAAGTGTGGATCCTTGGCTTCTTGCAGGAAAGAATTCAAGAGTAAGCCACAGTTGAGTAAAGGTAGATTTATTCAGAGAGATACATTGAAAGGCAAGAGAAAGGCCATGAGGTGTAGGGGTTGGGTGCTCAGATTAGAAGTAGGTACACACTGGATAGACACAGTGTGGGCAGTCTCTGAAGAGGGGGAGAGAGAGGGTGGTGGTGAGGCACTGCGTTGCCAGTTTTTATGGGCTCAGTGGCTTCATATGCTAATAAGTGGAAGGACCATTCTAACTAGTCTGGGAAAGAGGCTGGGATTCCCAGGAAGTTGGCCATTTCCCACTCTGACCTTTTGTGGCTAGCCTTGGGACTGCCATGGCGCCTGTGGGCATGTTATTCACCATGTTAATATATTACAATGAGCCTATAATGAAGCTTGAGATCTGCTAGAAGTCAAATCTCCCACCATCTTAATTCTCAGGGCCTACTGGGGGTTGAATCTTCCACCATTTTGATGTTAATTGCTGTAGTATTCCTTGAATGGCTGTGCCCTGCCCTATTCCTGTCTCATTGTCAGCAGGCCTGAAAGTCAGGAAAAGAAGTTTGATGTGAAGTGAGGGAAAGAGAGACAGACTGGAATCCATCAAGACGGAGAGGAATCCACAATTGTCTCACACCTTCTCTGACCTTATTGGCACTGGTAATCCATAGAAGAGGCTGGAGCTATTTGCCACAAAATTGTATATGTGCCTGTTCCGGACTCCAAAAGGCTGGAAAGCAGATATTGTGGGATCAGGGAGAGATGCAAACCTGGCTGCTGCCACTCACATACAAGGCGACCTAGTAGATCAATGACATCAATTCCTGGCATTCTCCCCTGACCTCCTAAGCATGCTGCTTCTTCAATTCTGCCTTCCCAATTTTGTGCACATTTACTTTGCGGCCAGCTTTAACCTGGAACCATACAGAGAACATAATTGTGGGAAATATAGTTGACAGTGTAAAATCACCACATTTTGTTCTCCTGGGCTAATGTTTCCTTCATTGTTAAACTATTTGTACTCAGATTTTTTTGTCTCTGGGTCTAAGGTTTTCCTCTGAGGGGAACCCAATTAAAAAGTTACTTAACAGAGCATATAGTAAAAAAGAAAAAATAATCTTATTACGGTCCTAGTCAAAGCAATCATCCTTGGTGATTGTCAACATAAATACGTGGTCTCGTTATCTTCCAAATCCTACTTTCTCTGAAACTAGAATGGTTGTCATATTTTAGTGTGTGTGTATGGGCATGCATGTGTGTATATGTGTGTATGTGTGTATATATCTGAATGTATTCTTTTAGGATCCCATACATTGAGAATATGATTCAGGAGGTGCTTTGAGACATGAAAACTTCTATATGTTAAGTAAACACCCTGTGTGGTTCTTGTAAATGTTATTCATGGACTAAATGTTGAGAACATTCGATCTAGTATATACATTGTATGTTCTACATAGGTCTTTTAACTTTTATTATACACGATGCTATGAGTGCTTTGGGGTTTTAGTTTTAGATTATGTATGATCTTATGTATTTCTACCTGATTCCAATGATGGGGAAGATAGAGAATAAATAAAAATAGGAAATAAACTGCTCTACATTCTCTCTGCCAGGAAACACTAGACTGAATTATCTCATAGGACAGGCAAACATCTGAACATTTACATTGTAAGTATTTCATAGTGTTATTTAAAAACACTGACATAAAATTATGCTTAAAAGAAAACATGTTCAACAGAAGAATTTTTGAAACTCTTTGGCCAAATATTTCAAAATATACACAAAAACAAATTTAGCAACTATATTATAACTTCCTCCCTTTGAGAATTATTTTAATTGCTTGGCATTGACACTGCTGTTGGCGGGTTTAAAAAAGGAAACAATAGAGTGCTGCAAATTTTGGCAGGCTTTCCCTTTCTTTCCCCTTGTACTATGCAAATGACCATCACAATCTGTCTAAGACAGCAGTTCCAGGAAGGAGATTACAATTAGAATGGATCATTCACCTTTTCTAGGAGACTGTCAAGGTGAAATCATCCTGCCTTATATCTGTGCTAACCTCAGTAATCACAGAATATTCAATCGTGGAATATTCAGTACTCATAGTTTATGCTTCATTCATCTCTGTAAACTCTTTTTCTGATTATATCTTCTGATGATCCAACCTTTTTCTCTATGACCCCTGGAACACATAATATAGATTCAGCAAAGTTACCTCTATTCTAATGCCTTGTCTGAATGTTCCCTTAACTTTCTCCCTCTAACAGAAACCTGGATATTCTCTGAGGACACTGTGTCATGTAACAGTACAATTTCATATCTCATTCCAAGGAATGTGCCGTCTAGATCCTTATTAACATTTGCATACCACTGCTACTCTCTCCTCCCTGTCATCTTCCTTTGAAGCTCATTACATCAGATTACATCACCTGTAGCCCACCTTGTACCTAGACATCTTTGGCATTCTCCTTCATTTCCCAATAGTTCTATCTCTCTGTCCCTCTCCAGTTCCCTGACTTCTTACATCTTTAGGCTTCCCATCTTCTGTGATTCTCAATCTCTTCTCCCAACACTATCATGGCCTTATCTGTTTCTTTCCAGTAGTTTCACACCTTCCAAAGCCTTAAAGGATCTCACTTTCCAAGGATTGCCGATTATTTTTCCATTGTACTTATTTTAATACCCTAGCTCCAAATAAAACTTAAAAGTTAAAACACCTATACAGAACATATCATGTATATACTAGATGGAAGGTTCTCAAAATGCAGTCCGTGGACCACCTTTATGAGAACCATCTAGGGTGTTTATTTAACATATAGATGATTTTATGCCTCAAAGCACAGCCAATCTATTGGTCTCTCCACTGTTTATCATATGCCTTATATTCTTATTCCTCTTCCTGTTTTAGATTCAACAACTTACTTGTTATGGTCTTAAAGCTATTGCCTCTGTCTCTGTCTGAGAATTTATCTAACACACTTCCAATATGAGTTCAATACTGCTATATCTGCACTCTTTTTCCATGGGTACAGCAAAATAAACAAGTCTAATAACTGGTCCCAATTTAAATTTATGACCATTTAAGCCCTCAGTGGATTCCATCTATTCTACTCTGTTTAAGCTGGTGAATTCTTACTCTCCCTCTCTCCCAGACATTTATGTCACACACCTTGCCTCCTCAAACTTCCAACACACACTCTCATTTTGCATTCCCTTAAAGAGAATAAATAAATCAGAAAAGAACTTCCACATATTTTCAGTACTACCAATCTGCCTTTATCGGTGCCCTTATATGTGATTTATTCATGGATTTTAGTGGATACACTTTCCGTGAGTATAAGCCATCCTTTCACTGTGTATTTGTTTCCTCTTTTCGCCTATTCAAAGACCTTGTGCTAAGAGGCATTCTCTTTTCTTTATCATCATTTTTTCCCTCTCTGCTTATTCGTTACTATCACTACACACTAATAATATAAGTTTACAAAACCCTTCTCTAAATCTATATCCTGCCTGTCTACTACCTCCTGTATCTGTTTCTCTTTAGAACAAAACTTGAAGAGTTGTCCATATTCATAATCCCTCCTTCCTCTATTCCTATTCATTCTTGAATTCACTCTGCTCCATTAAAACTGGTATATCTTTATTAGGTATTCTTATCAAACAACAACAATAATAATGATAATAACAATAAAGAGATAAAGAAGGTGAAAGAAAACTTTGGGGAATGATATATGTTTATGGCATAGATTGTGGTAATGGCTTCACAGATGTATACTCTTCTCCAAACTGATCAACTTATCTGTTGTTTTTTAAGAAAATATATACTAAATACTTACAGCATTTGAATGTTAGTCATATCTCAATAAAGTGGTTAAATAAATAAATAAATAAATAAATAAATAAATATAATCTGCTCTTAAGACCATCAATGTTCAGGACAAAAACACTGAAGTTGAATTTTTCTTTTTTTCCCTTCATTTTCCACAGTCTATGCATCCACAAGTCATATTGGGAAGTCTCACTGTCTCTTCTAAACCTGCTCTAATTTAAATGACATCATCTGTTACCTGAATTATTGCTATAGCTTCCTGAGGATCTCTGTACTTCCAGTCACCCTGCCCTCCCAAGTCTATTACTCACTCAACAAAGATTGTGATGTTTGTCAAATAATGTCAAATTATGTTACTCTTCCTCTCAGAACCTTCCAATAGCTTTTCATCTTACTCAGAATAAGGTATAACTTTAACATTGTTACAGCAACTTACAAATCATACTTTACTTGGTCCCTCCTGGTCCCTTGGTTTCTCACATTATTTACCCTTCCCTACTTGTTTCCTTCATTCCCATCACCCTGGCTTTCTTGCTTTTTGTCGACAATACCAAGAAAACTCTAATTGTAAGATCTTTCTATTTACCATTTACTTCACCTGGAGGGGTCTTTCCAAGGTATTAACAGGACTCTCTTAAGGTAGAAGTTTCAAAGGTAGAAACTATCCTGTTTTTATTCTCACAAGAGTTAGTGTAGATTCACTAACAAAACAAATATTGGTAGGAGAGGACAAAGAATTGGGAGAGTTGCGGGGCAGAGGGGGAACTTTGAGAACAAAGCTAAGTAAGAAAAAGTTCATTTCTTTGAAGATGTGGTTCTTTCATCCCCTCTGAATTTAGCTTTTTCTTTAAGATTTTCTAAACACGGATCTATGGATAGGTCAAAAACGCTATGACAAGGTACAAAGCTGAAAAGTGGAAATCTGTCATAGCAAAAGTTTAGCTGACACTAAACAGACGGTGTTTTATTGAATTCAAATTTCTTCACCCAGATTGAAAGTGGTTTATTTGGGGTCATGCTAGTGGGAAAATTAAGAGATACTTAAGATGTCTGTTTAAAAATAATAAGGTTAAATGCTTCTTTATTAAAATATCCATTATTTACTCTTTTATACTTATTTTATTCATCCCAGATCTAACCTTTAAATGTTGAAAATACTAGGTCTGTCTATTGCCCAATAATAAATAGATAGTTCTCTTTTGTTTCTGATAGTTGAAATTCTTTGATAACCACATTGACAAATCTATTTAGGGCATTAAATGTATACTAAATATTTCTTTGTAAGATATTGGGCAAAGGAGCATTATAAAAAATGCACAATAAAGCCAAGAAAAATTCTGCCTAAAACTCTAAAATAAGCAACAAAGAAACAAACACACAGGCAAAAAAGGCAAATAAACAACTTTCTCTAGCTAGCAGCTGCTCTGTTGTCTACCAGGGGAGACCGGACTCAAGTGGTCCTTCTGCACGTAATCTAGGCACCTCTGCATTATCATTCAACACTTTGTTAATATTCCAGTTTCAGAGTTTTATTGAATCATTTTTCTTTCTATAACTGCATTCCTGTTTTTTCATTATTAATATTCACTAACATTTTATACTTTAAGGGTATCTTAGGAAAAAGAACCATGCTATTGTTTTTAATCCATCATCTCAAATGAGAAATTTAGGTTTTATTCTGGTTAATTTATCTGTATTTTTTCATGATACTTTAATCCTCTCTCATAGCTTCCATTGACATCTATGTGCTGATCACTCACAAATCTATTTTTTATAAATTTATTATTAACATCGTCATAGAAAAATTGGAACAATTGTGGTACTTGTTTTACAGGCAGCAAATAACTGTCTGTCAGTTTGAAGAACCAGAACACCAACAGTTAACCACATATCCCCACTTGGTTCCCCCACAAACATTTGAAGCTTAACATGTACCAAAACCCAACAAGTTATCTTTTTCCACAACTAATTAATTAATGATGAATAGCTGTAATAAGACAGAAATTCTAGAAATAGAAAGGATGGGACTGATTCACAAGACATACTAAGAAGTACTGACAGAATTTTGTGATTATTAAGATATTAATGTTGATGGGAAGATCAAAGATAATCCTAAGGTTTTTATTTTTGTCTCTGTTTTCTCTTTAATTTCTGATATAGTGGATAGTGACACCATTAACTGAGTTTGGAAATCATGAATTTGGAGATGAGAAAAATGAGGGAGTCAGTATCTGGACATGTTAATTTTTTAACACCTTTATTATGGTATGATTCTTATACAGTAAACTACACATATTTGAGATGTACAATTTGATGAAGTTTGATAGATGTATACATCAATGAAACTACCACCACAGTCAAAATAGCTAACATTTCCATCACTGTCCAAGAGGTGCAAATCTAATTCCCAGTTTATCCCTTCCTACTTACTTTTACCCCTTGGTAACCGTAAGTTTGTTCTTTGTGTCTGAGTCTGTTTCTGTTTTGTATAAAAGTCCATGTGTGGCCATTTCATTTTTAGATTCCACATGTAAGCACTATTATATGGTATTTTTTTTTCTCTTTCTGACTTACTTCACTTAGATTGACAATCTTCAGGTTCATCCATGTTGCTGCAAATGGCACTATTTTATTCTTTTTATGGCTGAGTAGTATTCCCTTATTTATATATACCACATCTTCTTTATCCAGTCTTCTGTCAATAGACATTTAGGTTGTTTCCACGTCTTGGCTATTGTAAACAGTGCTGCTTGAACGTTGGGATACATATGTCTTTTCGAATTATAGTTTCCTCAAGATATATACCCAGGAGTGGGATTGCTAGATCATATGGTTAAGTCTATTTTTAGTTTTTTTGAGGAGTCTCCATACTGTCCTCCATATTGGCTGCATCAATTTACATTCTCACCAACAGTGTAGGAGGTTCCCTAATCCTTGATGATAAAACGTCTTCTAATATGACATTTATAATCAAGTTGTGAAAAAATTATGGAAATTTATATTTGATTGTTGATAAATCTACAGATGAATCAATGACAATCTCTGCACTGCTAACTTGTTTGTTCTCTTCAATTCACAGCTCAAAAGTCAAAAATCAAAAATTAATGTTCTGACAACCCTGTTAAAAGAACTTCCTCCCATGACTATATATGTCTTACTTTATGCCTTCACTTATCACCATCTGTGTTTCTTTTACTGATTTAGTTTAACTTGTTTATTATAAGACTCTGTTAGCAACAAGAAGCAGGAAACTTGTCTGTCTTATTCAATATTAAATCACCAGTGAGGGCCCCCAGTAGGTATTTCATTAATTTTTATCAGATGACTGGGTGAAAGAAAAATAAAGAATTTCTTATAAGCTCATAGTTTTGTCTCCTTCAACAAGACTGCAGACTGAAGCCCATTTAATTCAGTGAGAAAACAAGGAGAAAAACACGAAAGCACTTGTAGAATTCTTGTACCAGGGTTAACTTGTGTATTTTTTCCCCCACTTCACGTGCTTGTTCGTGTGTATTAATTACACGCTAAGCAACATCAGAGGACACCAGATCATTAATTCTTGATACATAGGCTGCAGTTTTTATTACCAAAAAAAAGTATTTCTTATTATCTTATTTTTGTGATAAATATATTAAAATTTTAACTTGGAAGAAGTTAAGATGATCAATGTAAATACAAGTTTCTGAGTCACAAGCTATACAGATATTTAGTAAAAATACTGCAAGTGAAACTATAAAATGTAACAAGCTTGAACTATTTATAAAACCTCTAGGAAGCATTCTTTATTCGTAACTCTAGAGTCATGCTCTGTTCTCTAAACTCTGGTAATCTGTCTCTTAGATCATTTTTCACAATTCAAGCTCTTCAGATTTTGCTTTTAAAAATGCATATGATTGAGGGGAATATGCAGAATGCTGTAAACTTGAACTCTAAGCATCTTCTTGTTTGCTCTCCTATGCCCCTCCATACAGCAGATCCTAATACACTTTGGCAAAATTTAAGTCCATATAAACTTACATAGTATTTCATACGTATGATTAGTCAGACTGCCTGGTTTTAAATTCTAGTTGTGCCATCAAGAAACAACCTAATAGTGTTTCAGTGAACATAGAGGTGTAGATACTCTTCAACATACTGATTTTGTTTCCTTTAAATATATACCTGGAAGTGGAAATGCTGGATCACATGGTAGGTCTGTACTTAATTTTTAAGAAACCTCCATATTGCTTTCCATAGTGGCTGTACCAAGTTACAATCCTGTCAACAGTGAGAAAGGGTTCTCTTTTCTCCACATTCTCACCAGCTAGACTTCTTATATTTTGATGATATCCATTCTAACAGACATGATATGGTATCTCACTGTGGTCTCAATTTTCATTTTTTTAATGATCAGTGATGTTGAGCACTAACTGGATATTTTACCCACTACTCCATACCCAATGTACCTGTTGGACATTGTATAACTTATTTGGAAAAAAATCTGTCCTATTTGTACGTTTTAAAATTCGATTTTTTTTTATTTTTATTGATTAGTGTGAATTATTTATGTATTTTTATATTAACCTCTGTTTTTTTATATGATTTGCAAATGCTTTCTTCTATTCTGTAGGTTGCCTTTCATTTTGTTGGTCATTTCTTTTCCTGTGCAGAAGGTTTTTAGTTTGATTTAGTCATACTTGTTTATTTTTTAATTTTGCTGCTTGTACTTTAGGTGTCATAGATGAAAAAGCATTGCAAGACCCATGTCAAGGGGCTTTTTCCCTGTGTTTTCCTCTAGGAGTTTTATGGCTTCAGGTCTTCCATTTAAGTTTTTAGTCCATTGTGGGTTAATTTTTGTGAATGATGTATGAGAGGGGTCTAGTTTCATACTTTCACATGTGAATATCCAATTTTCTTGGCACCATTTATTGAAAAGACTGCTCTCCAATGAGTATTCTTGGCTCTCTTGTGAAATATTATTGACCATATATACCTGGGTTTATTCCTGGGCTCTCGACTCTGTTCTGTTGACTCTGAGTGTGTCTGTTTTTATACTGATCTATACTGTTGATTACTATAACTTCGCAATACAGAAATCAGGAAGGGTGATGTTTCCTGCTTTGTTCTCCTTTCTCAGGATTTCTTTGGATATTCAGGGTCTTTTGTGGTCCCATATTCATTTTAGGACTTTTTTTCTACTTCTGTAAAAAATGTCATTGGAATTTTGATAGGGATTGTGTTGCATCTATAGATAGCTTTGGGTAAAATGGACATCTTTACAGTATTGACTCTTCCACTTCATGAACATGGCATACCTTTCCATTTATTTGTGTGTTTTTTCATTTATTTTTATCAATGTCTTCAGTTTTCAGTGTAGAGATCTTTCTCCCCATTGGTTAAATTTATCCCTTCATATTTTATTGTTTTGATGTTATTGTAAATAGGATTGTTCTCTTTATTTCTTTTTCATACATAGTTTCATATATAATTCATCATTACTGTATAGAAATACTACTAATTTTCTATGTTAATTTAATTTTTTTCTGCAATCAAATTTATTGCTATCCCAAAATAACTTGCAATTCTTCTGTCAAGGCAAAATATATAGTAAATGTTGTATTTCTTTTTTTTTTTTTCTATGTTAATTTTATATCCTGCAACTTTACCTAATTTGTTGATTAGAGCTAGCAGTTTTTGGATGGAGTCCTTAGTATATAGAATACTCTGTAGTAAATTAAATTATGTCATCTGCAAATAGAGACAATTTTAATTTTACTTCTTTCTTTCCAATTCTGATGGCTTTTTGAGGGGGATGGGGAGGCTGATTGCTCTGGCAAGGACTTCCATAATTGTTGAATAAAAATGGTAAGAGTCTTGGTCCTGATCTTGTCTTGTTCCTGATCTTAGAGGGAAAATTTAAATATTTCACCCATGAGTATGATATAATCTGTGGGCTTGTCATATATGACCTTTATTATATTAAAGTAGAGTAGATAAAATTTTGAGTGCCTTGTGGTTTGGAACAATCCATTTGGTCTTTTAGGCCACCTTGTTTGGTGTATGCTTAAGACAAAATTCAATACCTTATATTTTAAATTATTTTTTAAAGCTATTTCTCTTCTTATCTATGACCTACATTTTCTCCAAATGAAACATGCTTATATATCATTAAAATCTCTATTTTAAGTGGTTTATTACTTACAGGAGAAAAACCCAGTATTTCCTATTGTATACTATATAAACTTTACAAACATTTGTAACTCACCTCAATATTAATTTATTAATTTATATTGTTTTAATATAATCTGTCAATTTAATTTTTAATTTCCTTTAATGACTGCAGTTATTAACCTATTTTCAAATATTTAGATTCACACTATAGTACACAATACATCTTCGAGAATTCCAAGTTCGTATACATTCCATAAAGAATAAAAAATGATATACAACCTGTGATTATGTCTGCAAAACTGTAGATGTATATATAAAAAAACTGAAATGGAACAAAGACATAAAATGTCAATTTGTAAGGAAATGGAATGTTTACTGATTTTTTTTTCTTTTGTTTTTTGGTGTTGTTACAATGACTCTAGAATATTTTTTAAATAAAGCATTATAAATGTAAATGCCCTCAATATGCTATACTGTTTTCTACTCTCTAGAGTTTGTCTACATGATAGTGTTCTAGGCCTAGAGAGAAAAGGAGTCAAATCACAGATCAGCAGGGGACTCATAGGCAAGCAGCAAATGATTTTTGAAAAGCTACGTGGTGAGGTAGGCATCGTGGTGGATAGGCAGTAATAAAGACACTGTTTCTTTAACTTAACAAATTTAGCCATGTAAGAAATAACAGACTCTATTACTGTCATGCATTTTTAAAGTTTCTTTGCAGATGCCTATTCTCAATCTTCCTCCACCTCTGCTACTAAAACTTAAGGAGAAATAATCATACACAGAGCATTTTAAAGCTAGAAGACATGGCAGAAAATGTTATTTTCAACTCTATCTTAGATACAGCTCCCAACCCAGAAATAATCCAACCTTCTATTCTTAACACAGTTGCTTCAAAAATAAGTTAATAAAAGATTTGAAGTTTAAACATTTATAATTAACAGAATAATGATTTGTTTATTTCTGGAATTTAAACAGGATGCCTTCTATCACAGACTGCTGCTTGAGGCAAAATTTAGTTTTCTTTAATAATTAGTAGCCCTGGGATTTGGCTATTTAACACTTCCTACTCACTGTCACTCTGTATTTTTGCCTGGATTAATTACAGTACTTTTAAAGTCAAATAGAGCTGGGTAGCTATCCAGGGCAGCAACAGTGATAAAATTTGAATTTGTGATTTTTCAAGAAGAGTAAGTTTTATTTTATTATTATTGTGATCTTATAAATACTACACAAAATATCCCTATAACAAAGTGTCTGTAAGGAAAGAATTAATATATTGTTCACTTTAGACATCTTAGCATAGGTAGTAGTTTACTCCATAGCTGAAAACTACATGGCTTAACAGAGATTTTAATGAACCTTTTGTAATGAATTCATTGTATTCCAGTCCATTCATTCCATTACTGCTGTAATTTAGTTCACTGGTTACTCCTTGATCAATGGTTAGATTGCTTCAAGCCATTTGTCATTACAAGCAATATTGCATAGCTCTTTCTATTATTATATGCTCTATTATAATTATATCTACGAAATAAATTCTTAGAATTGAACTTACTGGGTCAAACTGGATATGCATTTTCAATCCAGAAGATACTGTCATTTGCACTCTAAAAAGTTCCAGTGTTACATAATTTTACATGTTTCACCATGCCTTTATTAACATTGGGGAATGTCAAGCTTTTTGGTTTCTGCCAATTTTATAGCTGAAAAAAGTGGTCTTGATCTCAGTATTTTAATAATTAGTTATAATCTGTATTTTTGAAAATTCTGAGATCACTGGATACAGATTTGCCTTATTGCAGTTTCTCTAGCTGAAGATTGTTAGCAGAGAATTGGTAACTTAAGGTGCAAGAGGAGGCTTTGATGGTTCTGTGGAGATCTCATGAATGCAATCCATGAATCCCTTAATAAAAACTCACACAAGAAAATAAACTGCAGTATTTGTACTTTTTAAAAATATCCAATATAAATGACAGAATAAAAGAAGGCAGCTTGTAAAAGTTAAATTGTTTTATGTAGTAGGAGAATGTAGCTTCTTGAGCATGAAGAGAAATAATGAAAGTCATGTTGGCAATTGAGGATATTTTATTTTAACGGCCACCTAGGGAAGATTTGTTTGTCTAGGAGCTAATAAAGCTTTATATCTAACCAGTCTAACTCCAACTCCTCAAAGCCTAACATATTATGAGTTCAGTTGAGGGCTTCATATATATCTAGTTATGGATAAAACAGGCCTTCTGACTGATATGAATTCAAATTTATCAGGGTCCATCCCCTCAGAAGATAGGAGAAGAGCTACACTGAGTCTGGTGGAGGTCTGCTCTGGCTAATCCCACTGAAATGTTTATAGTCTGAGGAAGCTTCTCTTTGATAGAAAAACTCTGCACTGTTTGAAATATCAAATCTCTAAATAGTAATGTTTCACTCATGCAGTAGTTCCTTCCCTAATATTGTCTCTCTTCAAATTCAAGCTATAACAAATTCAAATCGATATATTTGGAGAAATAGTGTTATTATGTTTAATGGTTTTAAATATTATTAACATAACCAAATATTCATAGAAGATGAAAATACCTACTGAAATGGCAAAGGAGTTGGTAAGAATTTATGACAGCTTAAGACTTCCAAATCCCAGTGCAAGAATGGTTTTGGATTTTGTACTGCCCTCTTGATAGAAATGCTTAGTTACTATTTGTGTATATACCACTGAAAGTGGAAAACCATGGGAGACTATTAAACATCTTTAAAATCATACATGCACAAGATTGCTGTTCCTAAGAAATGTTATAAACTTGTATAAAGTGACAGAACACCCTGGCAAAGAAAACTCCTCCTCCATCATTGCACACTTAGGAAAAAATATCTATTTTGTTCACATGACTAAAGTGACTTTGCAACACCTAACAGTTAAGAATTCCCAGTGCCTAGTAACGTGCTCCTTCCAGAATCCCAAAATGATAAAAAAAAAAAAAAAATTCATGAGGTAAAAAGATAACTTCTATCATTGATCTATATAGACACAAGTGGATTGAAATTTTAAAAACTAGTAGCTTTTTAAAACTTATTGTTAGAATGATAAATGCAGAAATTAGAATTCTGTCAGATATGAATTTACACTAAAAGTTCAGATGTGGCAAGTAGGAGAGATGAGTGAATAGAACAGTATTCAACTATATGGACAAGCTCCAAAGCTTAATTGCCACAACACTATTATATTAAAAATGAGTAGAAGATTCATCCTGCAAATAAATGTCAGTACTATGAAACCACATCTGTAGCACTTCACTTGATAACCTGCCATTTTAAAATGATTTGTTCTCATGTAAGTTATTTCAGTACACATACATTTACTGAGAGAAGTTGGTGATCCTCTTCAGCACAATTTTCACCATAAATATAAAATAAGAAGAAAGTCATTGTGCTCTTTTAAAGTATGGTAAAAATTCATAAACAGTTGTAATATGGAAATACCTTAGAGCCCCTCGCTTCCTTCCTTTTTGGGGGGGAGGAAACTCTGAGAAAAAATAGAGTTGGAAGTGACTATTGAAATAATTTTCCCTATGTACTATCCATAATAGATGAGTTTACTGAGGCTCCTATACTAGTGTGCTCAGCATGGTAGTGGCATGATAGGGATAAACTCTGTGTTCTTTTCCATTGAACATTCTGTTATGCTATGTAACCTACTTTCTGAAAACATTTATGACATCTTGAAATACATTTAAGATCTGTGATGTTCTATTTTAATAAAAATTTTGACATCTTTTTTGAGATTTGGGGGGGTTGGTCCTAATTAGGAAAAATTCAATTAACTGTAAATATAATTCACATATGGGGCAATGCCAAATATTGTCTTCATGCCATTCTTTTCTGAAACTTAAAAGCTCTAGTAAGAATTGTATCAGTAGGATAAGCAAAAATAGACATAAAATTGATCATTTTAAAGATATAATAAACTTTACTGTAATGAATGGCAAGCATTCAAAGTAGTATACTTAAAATGAATATCATTTTATTTACACATTTTACTTAAATAGTTATATTTTTAACATTTTTGAGTCTTCATAATCAGGACATACATATAGTGATGTCAGTGGAGAAAGATAGTAAGAGAAATAGTTTAGAGATTAGTAGAGGATAGATTCTTATTCACTTGACTGTTGGTGAACAAACTACACTAGTATTTTAGGCATGTAAGGGGTAATTGGCCAGCCACAAGCATTTAGTGGGTTGTGGCCATTAATCAGTATGAGTTTCAGAGGAGACGGAGAATATTGTTTTGTTAGTAAAGTCAGTTATGAAGGATTCTATTCCATATAATGATAGAAGTAGTAAATTTCAATTGGATTTTCAGTTAATGACAAACTGAATAGACTCTTGGTTTATCTGTTAATGTATCCACATAAAACCTACACTGGGTCAGATCATGCATCTAGATTCCAGTTTTGAATAATAAATTGATTTTAAGTAATGTTGGATTCAAATAACTGGATTTTTTTATTATGATTCATCGAACTGTTTCAGCTTCTTACTGTGTTCAGCTAGTATATACTCTGCTCTTATTTCATACTCAGCAAAAAAGAGCTCCACACATGAAACGCTTTAGAAATAGGTAATGCTATCTATTTCCTTAGTGTATATTTTTAAAGTATACAAAGAAATATGGCCTGGTATGGTCAAGAAATGCTTCATGGTAAAGGTAGGAAATAAGTGGATGACTGAAGGACATTCAGGCTTAAACTACAGAGCAAAGTACACTAGAGATGAAGAATGTTCTTTTCTTTCTTTCTTTCTCTATTGTAATTATGTGACTAAGGGAAAGTTATTTAGCTTATCTGTTCTTCAGATTCTTTAGTCACAAAATAGGAATAAAAATAGTATCCATTCATTATGAATGTTGAGATAATTAAATGAGATTAAACAAATTAAAGTTGTTTAAACAGGACCTAGAATTAATAACTTTCAAGAAAATTTACCTAGTAAAGTTATTTTATTATTAACAGTTATATATAACCAGGCATATATACCTGAAAGATGGTAAGTAGGTAAATCTGACTGTAGGAAGAGTTCATAGTGTTGAGAGAGTTACATGATAAAAAAAATGCTATTCTTTTGCTTTAAGTGCATAAATGTTTGGGAAAAGGGAGGTGTGGCATTTAAATGAAATACGTGAATTAAGTCAGATTTCCCAATACTAACAATTACACAATTAATACATTTTATGACCCCCTTAAGATCATAAGCATCTCTTTTAATCAGTAATAAATAGTATTTAAATGAAATGAACAGTATTAAGCACTCAAAGATTTATTTAAATACATTAAGGTAGCAGCAATCACATACAATTTTGTTTCACATAATGTAATTCCATAGTATATTCTAGAATCTTTGTGTAAATGTAGTTTACTCTTATGGAAATTTATCAGAAAGTAGAAGCACTTCTAGTGGAGGCAAGAACTGATAAGTTTTTTGGCTAAATTTTGATATATTTTTAAGAGAATGTCATGAAAACATTAAATAATTTAATGATGTTTGAAAAGGAAAGATTGTGTTTGCTGCCTTTTATTCTCATTGTTAATTTTTCTATGGTAAAAAGCTGCTGGAGATTACTTTATTGATATTTCTGATTATGAAAGTAAAACATAAAAAAGCTAAAAGAAAATGAAATATCCTTACCACCAACAAAATTACTTATAAACTTTTTCTATTTTCCTGCTGCTTCAACTTCATAAGAAGTATGTTTATGTGCATTTGCTTTCAAAATACTTTTAAAATTAAAAAAAACCTCATTTTCACTGCATTTTCTAATCTTTTATATTCTACCCTATTATTGCTTCACAGCCTCAAAAACAAAACAAAACAAAAAAAAAGGAAGAAAAAAAATCAAAGGCTTTTGCTGTTGATGATGGCTAAACTCAAAGTTACAGAATACTGGCTTTAATCTTGAATCCATGAGCTCTAACCACAAGTCCTACACATTGCCTTTTATTACAGCAACATGCAATCATCCTATTCTTCAGGCCACCACTTTTCCTTTAATGAATTAAATTACATGCAGATACGTGTTCTCAAATTCAAAAATTCCAAAAAAATGGAAGAAACAGGGCAAAGTCCATGAGGAAGGTGATATTCCCTTGGGTGGTTATCACTCTACAATTGGGAACTGCATGATTTTGCATTGCAATAAAATTTTCTTGTATCAAGTGGGTTTTCAAGGTAGAATCAGAATGCAGAGGGCTTTGAATGTCAATCCAAAGTGTTTATGCAGTTGCCTTCTGGTAATGGAGAGATAAGAAATATTATAATGAGAAAAACACAGAATAATAAGGAAAATAAATTTCTTCAACTGACACTTTTGAAGAACTTACTACTTTCTAGACTCTGTGCTTGGTCCTCAAAGAACAAAAGTGAGACCCAGTCTCTGTCATTTTGAGAACCCTTTCTAGGAACAAAAACATTTAATTGGATAAATTGGGAGATAATGTGGGGTAAATGCTTTAATATAAGTATTGGTCGAGACTATGACTAAGTACAAGGCACAACTAATTAATTCTAGAGATTTGGGAAAGATATTCCTTGATTAAGATTAATTTGCAAGTGACCTAAAAGGTGATTTAGAGGGAAAATAAAACCAATATTTAATCCTAATCATTACAGATGTGAGGTGATAGCAGTCTAGGGTTATGATGGTATAATTATAATTTGGTGAGAAATGTGAGATATTTTATTATGATGATGATTCTATTTTAATTTGAAAATGAAACTCATAATTTTCACTCTTCCTTGTCCCATACCATAAGATACCTTTGGTCTAAGCTTGATTACTAATTAAAAATCAGGAGTTACCATATACAATGTTACAACATGGCTAGGTAAACCAAGCCACTCATTTCCTGTGGTTGATTTTCTCAAGGGTGAGAGTAATGTGCTGTTGAGGTAACACTTGACTCATCTTTAAAACTCTTATCACAGAGAAGCAATGTTTCATGATTATCTTGCAGTGTTGGCCACACCTTTTCTTCTAGCAGGATAGAATGGGATAAACTCGATAGGTATGATTTATTCTGCACAACATCCTGAGAGCTCAGTCCAATGCCTAGCCCACTGTAGGTTCCTAATTATTGTAAGTAAATTATTTTAAGATAGGGTTATGTAGAAGAAGACCATTTAATTCAGAGACAAAAACATTTAAAAATAACTTCAGAAGCATAACTCTTGAGGCATATATGGGAAATGAGCTTTATTTGTTCTAAGTGTGTGTGTGTGTGTGTGTGTGTCTGGGTGTGGGTGTGTGGGGGGTAATGTTGCAGTGAGTAGAACAAGCAAGATGCAGAAGGATTAGAGTGCCCCCACAACTAGTGATTTTCTGTCTAGTTAAGCAAATTTTATTTCATACTAAGTTTGAATCTTTGTTTTGGTTATAACATTCTGCATCACCATTGTCCATCCCCACTCCTAAATATGGAGTTTAAATAGGTGATCTTTAAGGGCTTCCCCACCCCAGAAGTTAATTCTCCGTTCTTATTGTTCAGCGGTCATGGCAGGCACATAAACACGTACCTGTGAACACCCCCCCGCAATGTAGTATTAAAATTATTTATACTTCAGCAATAACACATAAGAAAAGAGACTTGAAGTCTTGGTGCTCTTTCTGTACTCAGATTTTACACTTTGTGAGCTCTTTAGAGTTCAGGAACAGTTCTGGTCCTTAAGTGACTGTACATGCATTGTTGCACTTGTCTCTTCTCACATCTGAAATTCAAAGACCATACAGCTTTGCTGAGAAAGAGCACAAGGGAAAGCCTTTATCTCTGGCGTGTGACATGACAGGACAGCAGGGGCTCTTGCAACATTAGGAAGCCTTAAGAGGCCCTGAGAGGCTGTCTCATCTGTGACTTTCACTGAGTTTTGAAATGCAGGAGCAAAGGTTCCTGGCAGCGAACATTAACCTGGCTCTTTCTCCTTGGGAGTGCTATCAATTTAGTTAGTTCCTTTGGTTTGGTAACTGACTTCTACAGCCCACTTTTGAGGGTCTTTTAGAACTTGAGTTATTGTTAAGATATTTTCTGAAATGATTGGTGACATGCCAATAGCACTGTTCCAAGTGCAATGACTGCAGCAGTAAGAGTTGGGTACCACTGTAGGGAAAGTTCACAGACTTTCTCTCTTCTTAGCTGTCTTTTATAAATTATTTGAATAAAAGCACGACTTATACATAGAGAACAGTTTTTGAACTGTATTTAAAAGGAGCTAGATGCCATGCCGACTCACTTGTAGGCATACCATTTAATAATCGCAATTCTGAGACATTGCTATTGTGGTCCCTCTCTCTCCTGGATGAGGGAAGTGAGGCTTAAAGAGAGCAAATGAGTTGTTCAAGTTCACTCAGCTTAAATTTTTAAAAAAGAGAAAAAAACGTTCTTTGTCTCAGATAGGTATTTTAAATAATATTATTTCCCAAATATTTATAGTATCATTTCATTTTCCTAATCGAGAATTGTCAGTCCCATGGCCATAGCTTCAGGTAATTAATAAAATTTGGCAGAAAGAAAATATAGTCATCTTTCTTGGTTTTAAGGTCCTGTGGTCTTAGGAAACTCTAGGTAGAAAGAAGAGAGGTTTTGGAGAGATATATGAAGTGAAAGTAAGTCTTCCCCCACTGCTAATGTCCCACTCCCTTAAAATGAAAGATTCCATAGGGTTACAGAGAGAAGAGAGAGAGAGGGTGGGAGATGATGAGATAGTTATTGGTGGGGTCTAAGGAGCAAAGTCCTATCAGTTGTTTCCTAGATAGATCTCAGGACAGAAGCAAGCCTTCTGTGACTGAATGTGACACATACAAAAAGTGTAAGAATACCATCTTTTGGACAGTCTCACACATATTTGTATATTGGTCAGTTTTTTTTAGTAGCAAATTAGACTTGAAGTAAACACAGTACCAAAGTCAGCCTTGGTGAGAGAAAGTCCATGTTGTTGAGACTACATTTGAATTATATTCCTGCCAATTGGCTACTTTATTCATGAACTGCTTGAATGAGCCCTGAGCTCAGTGGAGAAGTAGACTGACAAACATCCAAAGGCTAGGTTACTCTTCTGATTAATAAAACCACTTTTATAATAGGTGGTGATCTTGTGTGCATTTACACAATGTATAAAAAATGAAAGTCTAATTTTAAAAATTGGTAAAGAATTTGAAGACACTTTGCAAAAGAGATATCAAATTAATGATAAATGTATAAAAAGGTACTCAATCTCATTAATCACCAGAAAAACACAAATTAAAATGAAACTGGTATGCCAATACAACCACACAAGAATAACTAAAATGAAAAGTTCTACTGTGGAACATGACAGTAGATCTTATGGAAGAGTCAGACTTTTCATGCATGGCTAATAAGAGTTTAAATTAGTTCAACCAATTTGTAAATAGTTTGGCAGTATCTAATAAAATGGAACGTATTTATGCCTTATGATCCAGCAGTTCTACTCTTAAAAATGTCATCAAAGGCAATGCACAGTCAGTTACACTGACTGTACTTCAATAAAAAAATAAAAAATAAAATAAAATAAAATTCTAAAGGAAGAAAAAAGGAAAAAAAAAGCAAAGCACGAGAATGTTCATTGCAGCCCCAATCTGGAAACTACTCAATGCCCATCCACTGTAGAATGGATAAGTGAGATATTCATACAAGTGAGTAATATATTGAAATTAGAATAAATGATTTAGAAAACACACAATAATTGAGATAATCCTCACAAACATAACGTTTAGTGAAAGAAAACAAACCCAAAAGAGTACATATTGCATGGTTCCACTTATAAAAAGTACAAAAGCAGGCAAAACTGTGAGTCTAATCATTCTTGAAAAACTAACCAGTTTGTTTCATTTTCTTAAATGTTTCCTGACCTTTACCTTAAGAGCTTTTTTGGTAAATCAAGCAATTTGTTTTCCCTGAATTCAACTTTTGTCTTGTCTCTACTAGGAAAGGTATCATCCCAGATGTATTTGGGAATTGTGTTCTCATTTATCATTTTCTTATAATTAGAGACAGGAATAAATTTTTATTGTCTATGATCAAATTGATTAAAAGCCTATAAAAATCAAAAAAAAAAAAATTTTCCACTAAATCCAAGAAGGAAAGTATGCTCACTATTTCCACTACTTATTAACACTCTGTTAGCAAAATTCATAAAAGCACTTAGAACACTATCAATTAAAAGTGTAATAATCTGAAAGGAAGACAGATTTTTCTAAATCTCTTTATATAGATGATATAATCAAATAGCTGGAAACTTCAAAAGAATCACTGAAAAATAAATCCTTAACAATGAGAGAATTTAGTAAAATACGAAGTAATAAAATAAGCATATAAAATCAGGAGCCACTATACACACACAAATAAAAATCAGTTAGAAGGTAGAATGGAAGAATATGATCCATTTATGATAGAAAATAAAACATGTTTTGACAAAAATATTCAAAGCATATGTGAAAAATACATAAACCATACTTAGAGTACTCGGAAAAAGAATTCATCAGGTAGAAAGACATTACGCTTCCGAATAGAAAAACAAAATATTATGAAGATGCCAGCTTTCCTTAAGTTATATTACACTTTAATCAATCCCAATAAATTATCAACAGATATTTCTGTAAGCTAGTTAACATAATTGTAAATTCATTTTAAGACACAACAGGCAAGAATTACCGTGAAACTGATGGAAAAAGACAAGAAATTGAAGAGGAGCAGAAAAGTTAATATTCCTCACAATAAAACCCATGAAATATTACATGAAGAGAAAAAAAATGGAACTGAACAGAAATTCCATAAATAGATCAAATTGAATATGGACAATTAGGATACAATAAATGTCACATGAAGTCAGTAGGGATGAAAAAGATGGATAAGTTAATGAACAGGTTTAGAACTAGAAAACCTTATGGGAGGCACATAAAATTGAATCTGTTCTTTAAACCATACCTGATAAGGAAAAAAATATATATCTCTTAACCATATTAATATGGTCTAGATTTCCTATTATGTGAAAATTTATGCCATTGTATCTGTATTATTTATATTTTAAAAAATATGCTTGCACTTTAGCATGTTTCAATAACATGAATGTGTCTGTCTTTTTGATTTAGTTAGGTTAGGTCTGAGGTGTAAGGTTGCCTCTTTGAAGTGTAGTTAAGGTGTTCTAACGGGTGCCAGAAGGTGAGAGAAATCTCAGAGTAAACATGGTGCACCTTCCTGATACTATATTTTGATCTAATGTTTTACTGGAGGGTATTAGTGGTAATATATTTATGATTAACATACTTGAAGCATTACTTTTAAACTAAAATAAACATCTGTGTTACATAACAGAATGCAAATACTCTTCCTTTTAATGATTAAACTTGAGAGTTCAAAGACAATCTGCATTTGAGAAGGATTACTTCAGGCTGCCCCCAGACTCACAGGAGGGTACCTCTCCACTGCTCTCTCCTATTAGCAATACTTCAAGGGAAAAAAATTGGAAAGCATTGCCTTCAGTTATTTCCATTCCTTCATCTTCTCCCTTCCTCATTTCCATTTCAAAGCAGTTCTTTCCAGTTTTTCTATCCCTGGCCTGTGGGAGGAGGGGGAATCTGTACCCTCAATGGATAAATTGCTGAATTGCCTGAGACTATTAACTGAAACAATTGTTAAGAACAGGGGTGAGCAGAATGTAAGCAATGGAGAAGATACTTCCATTGCAAACAAATGAGAAAATGAACACCCTGAAAGATTAAATCAAGTGTGATTTCTATTTACAGAGGGTTTAACTCTAGCCAGAAAGACTGTAGTCCCTTGTGGACTAATTTAGGCTTGTATATCAAGTGTGCACTTAAATTTTTCAGTAGCCCTATGTTTTCCCCTTGTCTCCTCTAAGGGCACTTCTTCAAATGTTCTGGGAGCCACAGAAGAGAGAAGGTTTAGATCCTCCCTCTTTTCTCCCTTCCCATAGTCACATCAGAACTTCAAGATGATGAGGATTTCTTCAAACCACAGGAGTAGCAGCACATCATGGGTAATCTGGTTCATGGTGATTTGGTTTAGAACATAGCAAAGGAAATATTTCCATGAAAATAAATAAATACGTAAAAAACTACCAAAATCAGGTGAAGTATTCTGTAAATTCATCAGAGTAAGTTTAATAGTACGTGCCTGTTGGATGGAACATTACGTATGGGTAAGAGTGGGTCTCATTTGATTAAACCACTTCTGTTTCTACACATTCTTGCCAATCCCTTCTCAACCCAATTTTTCTCCTTGATTGAGAGTAGTTGGGGAACACTGGCTCTCTCATTTTGCTGATTATAGGGAGAAGGAATTAGTACTATAGAGCATTGAAGAACGGTCGGTACAGCTGGAGCTTGTTAAGTGAAGTGGCGAGCGAAGGGAAATGGGTTGTAGTAAGATCACGGCTAGAGAAGCAGCTGCATTGAGCAGGTGTGTGGAAAATGGAATTCGCAGTATTGGTAGAAAATGTATGCTCACTAGTGCTTTTACTTGATATTTATACATGGTCTTCTGCATGGAAACATGTACCAAGCTCTTTCAACTGTATTAATTTCATTCAAGTAACGTGAAGACAGCTAATTCATGAGAACATGATCCTATTTAGTATACTTGACTCAGAATGAGAAAGTAATTCTCTTCCAAACATCCTACACGTCTGTCCAATACAATGTTCTCAACTTCCTGGGAGATGATGTGTGTCGATTTATGCGGTACAGAGACTCAGGGGCTAAATTTCCTTTTTGACTCTAGTGAGCTGAGATGTACTCACCAGTCTTTCATTTTCATTATGTACATTATGTAAAATGCCACTCTGAAAAGGCTGCATACTGTATGATTCCTTTATGACATCCTAGAAAAGACATGAAAAACTATGGTGCCCATGTAAACATTGATGGTTGCCAGGGAAGGGAGAGGGAGGGAAAGCATGAGTAGAGGATTTTTAAGGCAGTGAAAATAACCTGTCTGATATTATAATGATGGATACTTGTCATTATACGTTTGTTCAAACCCATAGATGTAGAACATCGAAAGTCAACTTTAATGAAAATTATGGACTCTTGGTGATTATTATGTGTCAAGGTAGGTTCATCAACTGTAACAAAAGTACTACTCTGGTGGGGAATGTGGATAATGGGTGAGGCTATGCATATACGGGGTAAGGAGATACAGGGAGTATCTGTACCTCCTCCTCAATTTTACTAGCACCCTAAAACTACTCTAAAAATAGTCTTTTAAAATTTTTCTCTTATTATTTTCAAAATACAGAGGTGATCATTTTTTATGTGTTATAAGTGATTAAATTTGTCATTATTAAATGATATCTAATTTAAATCTAATGGAATATCTAATTCTTAACTATGAGCCTCTATTATTGTTCTCTTTATTGCTCTTTATATATTAATTTAAAGAATGTAATTAGGTGTGTAGAATTCTATCCTGACTCTATCCACCTTCATAACAAAACACTTTCAAGTTTTGTTGTTGACTTTTGAGATGTATAATTCGCTGTGCTTTGTTTCTCGTATATAACTGTGTCTCCCAGGGCTAAATATTAAGAGCTAATAATAAAAAAGCAATGTGTTTGACACCTGGCAACCATAATCTTTCCATCTTAAGGTTACATTCTCTTCCAAGGTTCTTATGAGATTAGCCAACAAATGCACTGCTCTGTTTTTATTGTCCAACAAATCTGTGTGAAATCATAAATATTTTCATCTGAAATTCTTACAGCAATACCTGATATTGGAATAGATTTGTCCATTTGTCAGAAGTATTGCATTAGTATGTCCTGTATCAGCAACTGTTTAACTCTTCACTGACACGTCTACTGTGTTTTGAGAGTTGGCCTAAAAATACAAGCCTATAAAGTGGGAGTAAATGCAACAGTTTCTGTTGAGTTGTTATTTATGCTTAAACTTCTTGCTGTTTTATGGATAGATATTTTAAGTGGCAAATAAAACAGGTAAGCAGGAAGAAACATGCCAGCTGTATTTCAAAACAGTTAATACAGTCATTACTTCTGTATATGAAAGGTGAAACACAACATAACTCTTTCCGCAGGAAGGGAAAACAACTAGCATGGCCATTAAACTACATGTTATTTACACTTCTGTTGTTCATCATGATAGCTTTCTACTTCTGTATATTTAATATTCCTCATGTATAAATGTCAAATAACTTTTAGAGCAAAACTAAAGGTAGATAAACTTCATATTGGTTTATGTGTAGTGTTATTAAGATGGAAAAGACTTGAATTATATTATATTATATTATATTATATTATATTATATTATATTATATTATATAATTTTGTATGTGTGTGTATATATATATATAATTATATATATATATATATATATATATATGTGTGTGTGTGTGTGTGTAAAATTCGGCTGTTAACAATGGATAAAATTTACATTTAGCAGTTTATTCTATATGTGGCAAAACACATTACTGTCTGGGACAGCAAAGGTGTGAAAGGCTTCTATGTACCAAATGTAGCCCCTGTGCTCTATAAGAATTTGCTGATGTGCTGAAATGGCCAACTCATTAATGACTTTGGCTTTTATACTTCTCTAATGTAGTTCATTTCTAAGTGTTGAGTCTTTCAGAAACAGTTATGACACCTTAAAAAAAAATAGCATCATTTGACTGTGGTAGAGTTTCTGGATATTTTTCTTTTCATGCTATTTTTAGCTCTTACAATGTCCACTGACTTTAGCAGATTTCAGTTAAAAACTTGGGGAAAAAAAGTTTTTTCATGTAGTGGAGATTATTCAGAAGAGTATGCTATGTTATTCCTAGTGTAGTTTATTTAACTGGTTCAGAAATTAATTTTTCTTGGCTTCCTTATATATATGTCTCGAATATCACATTATCTTAATGATGCTCAGACACAAATCAATTGTGTGTAATTACTTGTCCTCTAGAGAAAAAACATTTCAGAATATATGTCATTTAAACTCTTCCATGGAAAATAAATTAAAATTTTATACAGATGGTTTCTGTAAAATTTTCCAGAAGAATGAGTTATTCTTCTTCTTGTTTCACTATGATTTACATACACAACAATAAATTTCAGTAGAATAATTTGTATTTTCTTTGATAAACAAAAGCAACAAATTCTTTATTAAAACAGCAGTGTTAGAAAGTTATAAAAAGTCACTAAAATATGAATAATCTATATACCAATTGATAAATTTTATTTTCAAAGTGAGATAAAGTCTAAGCTTTTAAATCCTAGTGCTGTCTCCAGTTGTCTTATTTTTCTTTCCCAGGATTGACTTTTTCAGATAACTGATTTCTTATTTGAAAGTAATTTTTATGAGATAAAGAAGTTTTGGGATATATTTGGGTTCAAATCCAAGATCACTTTCAGAGTACCTGTCTAACCTGGTCAAGTGTTGATTTTCAATTCTCTGAAACCTACATTTCCACATGCTTAAAATGAAAATTTTATTGCTTACTTCAGAGAGCTATTCCATGGATGAGATAATATTTGCAAATTAAATAGCAAGATGGTTGATACGTAGTAGGTGCTTAATCACTGTTGGTTACCTTTTCCTTCTAATGTATGATAATTATAGTTTCACTTGTAAATGTGAAGGGCAGCTCATGATTTTTTTTGGATGCATTTCTTCTTTGCATTTTAATAGCTCTTTGATCCTATTATGCCACAATGATTGCGTATTCAAAACCATTTATTCATTTCAAACAGTCAGTCAAATGTCTTTGTCTTTAGGATGATGGTCAAAATTGACTAAATTTGATAGCATGTTTTTGGTATCAAAAGAACCAAAGAGTTTTAAATAAGATTGAAGGTTCACAAATAACATTAAGTTTTTATCCAACCCTACTGAGAATTTAATCAATGAATAGCCTGGCTTGTAGGTGAATTTTGCATCTAGAGCTAAAATTGGTACTCAAATCATTTTATTCATGGCAATTCCTCCAGTGAAGTTAGATGGAGGAATTGTGAGAAATAAGACTGGGGAGGTATGTAGGAGTCAAAGAATCTTGCAGTTATACTTGATAATCTTGCAGTTATTAACTTGTGGTTAAATTAATTCTGTTTTTCTAAATTTATCAAGTTCTCTGAATGTTCTCTGATGTTCCAGTCAATCCCATTGTATCTTTCTATTCTAGAGAGTAATACAGTAGACCTAGTGCAGAGCCTGGCAGAGGGAGAGGGGAAGTGAGAGTTTGTTTTGCACTCTGGGTTGTATACGATGTGGAAATATTTTCTCCCACTCTGTGGCTTGTCTTATTTTCTTAACAGTAACTGTCAAATAGCAGTATTTTACATTTTGATGAAGTGGGGAAATTTATCATTTATTTTTCCTTTTGTAGATTGTATTTTCATGTCATGCCTAAGAAATCTTTGCCTAGTGAGATCTTTGACTTTTTTTTCTACTTACTTCCAAGCATTACAGTTTTAATTCTTATATTTAGGTCTATCATCCATTTTGAGTTAACTTTCTATTTGGTGCAAGATACAGATCAAGTCTTTTTTTGGTATATTTATGTACAGTTGTCCAAGTATCATTTGTTGAAAGCATTCCCCTTCCTGTCAGCCTTGACATCCTTGTCAGACATCAATTTACTATTTATGGAGGTTCAATTACTTTATTTTGTTGTATTGATTCATGTGTACAGCCTTTCACCAATATTATACTCAACTACTCTTGAAATGAGGTTATGTGAGTCATCCAAAAATTTTTTTTTAATTTAGGAAACTTGAATTCTTTTATTTTCCATATAAATTTTAAATTAGCTTGTTAATTTCTATTTTTAAAAATTTACTGAAATTTCTACTGGGATTGGGCCATTTCTATAGGTAAAATTGGGGAGAATTCACATATTCATGTGACTACTTTGATTCATAAACCTGGTATATCTCTACCTTTATGTAAGTTTCATGTAGCCAGTGGTAATGTTCAGGTAACTGGCTTGGATACTGTGTTCTTTGCCTACTAATTATTCCTGTTTTCCTCCCTCTCTTACACACCTGCATTTTGCTTCAGATAGTAATGTGCCCAACTGAAGATTTGATTTCCAAGATTCCCATGTGTGCAACTGTAACGTAGGCATAATTTTTGCAAAGAAATATATTAGGTGCTTAGGTGTGGCTTCTGGAAATCCTCTGGCTTTATTGACTTTAAAAAAAAAGGAATAAAAGTAGTCATCAGGGCTCCTCCCCTTTGCCTTGGATGCCTGCTACCCTTCCCTGGATAAGAATACTGAATCCTTGGTGGTCACTAATTAGCATGTGATTTTGAAGGTTAAGTCAATATACTAAGAATGGTAAAGGGGACAACAAAATGAATCTAGGTTCCTAATAAAATCAGTGAGCCATTGTCTTAAAGTTGCCTGCCTTCTTCCTATTTCTTGTATACGGCCACCTAAAGCTCCATTTGTCTAAGCCTCTGTGGGCAGATTTTCTGTTTTGGCAGCCAGACTTCCAGACATGCATCTAGAGAAATGGCAATATTATTTGCTGATACATGAAAGAAGTAATAAGAAATAAATATCTATCATCATTTTGTTATGATTACAAGAATAACTATAAACAGCCTATTCATGAAAATGTAGTTTAGAATAAAAAAGAGGAGATAACTATTGCTTTAGTTCTGGCTTCAGAGAAATAATTGAAATACTGTTGTACATAAAACTTCATACTTTAAATTTTCTGCTAACTGTATATTTGTCAAGGATTAAAATGGTCTTTAAAAAGCTACATTATACTTGCAGATAACATTTTATTAAATGTTCTCTACTCTAATTTGTCATTTTTGGATGAGCCAGTTTCATATACATGTCTTACATTTCATGGAAGAAAAAATGATATACTTAGCACACATTTGTTTTCTGCACACCATTGGGTCTTGTAACTTAGCAAGCTCATTGTGAATCATTAATGTCTGGTCCTTAAAAATCAATAATTTATTTTATTTTTTTGTAGTTTATAAATTGTAGTTTCACAATTTTGGAATCCATCTTGGACTCACTAACTTGTATATTCTTCCCAGCTTCTTGCCTACAACTTTGTACTTTCAAAGTATGATTTAACTTCTCATAAAATATTGGTTCTAAGAAATATATCTGTTAAATTTTGTAATCTTTAATATGATAATATTTCTAATAGAGAGAAGTAAGAAATAGCAATTATAGAACTATCAATAGAGTTTTGGGAACAAAAAAGTCAGATAAATCAATATCAAATTGTGTCCAAGAATTCTTTGTGCAAAATATATTCTCCCATCTCGGGTATTAGAATTAAATATAATCACCATCTGGATATCCAATTACATGAAGGTGAAAGTAGCATAGTTTACCTGTAATTCAAGTTTTCTCAAGGTAAAGGTGATATGTTGTTCCATTATATTTAGCTTTGTAATTACTTAGTTTGGCTTAGGTTGATAGTAAAATTAATCTTCTCAATTTAGAATGACTTCTTGGTTATTCATGCTTTTTGAAATGCCTCTCATTCTGTAGTGCTAAGCCTCCTGTGCTGTGAAAACACCTATGCTTTTCTCAAACACCAAGTCACAATCATCATTTTTGATTCAATACTTCCATAGCCTGTGTTTATATTTATTCCTTCCCCTTTATTGCATTCTGCCTAGATCAATGCTTTGTGTACAAATAAATCAGTCTTTCTCATTAAGAAGCATGTTACTTCAGCCATTTCTTCCCTTTCTATCTTTGGTTTGTCCTTCATTTTTTCCTCTTCACATTAAATATTACTGCTAAGAACACTTGAAAATTTTACTTTTTACTAAATCTACCATTATTCAGGGTGCCAATAATCACAATAACTTTTGTACAGCTGTATGAAGGATTTAATATTCTCATAAGCATAATTTTTTAAAATAATTTTCTTTATACAGCAAAATAAAACAAATAAAAATTATATTATGGTTTTCAGAATTAATTTCTATTGCCAAAGAGAATATAATTATACACAAATAAATTGAAATAAAAGCTATAGTACCCAATTGCAATTGGAAATACCAATTTGGACTCAACATATTAAGATACACATTTCTTCAAGCTTTTTCTGGTAAAATGGCCTGGAAGCAATGCCATTCTGGCAGAAATGAGCATCTCTAACCCCACAGTTTTCTTCTCTAATGCTTTCTGCTAATAGTAACCAGAATTCCTTAGAGAAATGTCTGATTCTGGATGTGACAGTTTCATCAGTTCAATTTCAAAGACGACCTCTTGCTCTAAACAGTCATCTTGGTTTTACATTGTCAAACTCTTAAGTCTAAATGGCTTTTGGTTGTTACTGTTTTGTTCTGTTTTGCCTGCCAGGTTTTAGTGTTTCTTCAACTCCTGAACTGACTTAGTTGGTAAAGTATCTTGAGTTCTGACAAAAAAGCAACTGGTGCATGACACAGAAGTTTCTACTCATATGACTTATGAATGAATACACTTAATAATTAAATGAGCAAACCATTTTTCTTCTACTTGAGCATGGAAAGAGTTTCTGGGATTGCAGGTTTCCAGGAGAAAGCACCTGTCTCTTTTCCAGTGTTAACCATGAAGTTTGAGAGTACTTCATCACATCAGTACCACGCCACATACACCTCAGGGGGAGTATAAGGCAGAGCAATTGGACAGTTCCTCCCTGAAGGACACTTTGGGCATGGGCACACACACAGTGTCTCAGGAGGGACTTATAGGCTGCTGTAGGCTGAGTCTTCTTTAGGAAAGCACAAAATGTTAGTTGTCACCTGAGACTGAAGGAAAAGCAACGTCCACCCAGTACTGCTGGTCTATGACTTTCTGTAAACCTGAAGAATGCAGTTTCATATTTGTTACTAGCTTGGAAACTCCACTCACCTAGGAAGAATACTGAGCTTTTGGTGAATATTTTTGGTTTATTCCACCAGCGTGTGTATCCTCATTCTCAGTCACCGCTCTTCGTGATGTTATGACAGATGTGAAACAGAGTGAGACAGTCAGGAACATAAATTCAATCCAGGATTTTTCAAGAATTCTCTAGACATTTATTTAAGAATGTTTAGCTTTTTTCATCATATGAAATATAGACATGTATTATACACTCATTACTGTGTTTGATAGACTTAGGCTTTTGATAGATTATTGATCATTTTCCTGTAGGAATAACAGCAAAAGCACAAGTATGTGAATCCTTTCTTGAGCACCAGTCACATATCAACCCAATGGAAAATAGAAGGTTACTGCCTACAGTTTAAATTAATTCCCTTTACCTGGCTTTAGTCTAGCAGGCAACTTCCTGAAGCACTAGAGAACTGAAATGTAGATAAATCAGTCGTGACTAAAGAAATAATCTTAGTTACAACTAATGAGGAAGCTAATTGGAGTCATTTATCTTCATGTCAGTTCATTATTATACTATTGCTCTTCTCTGTGTTCAAGTGGTCGAAGTGTCCATGTGAATAAACATTTATCAGGTTCTTGCATGGTTGAAATAAGGAGATTGAAATGAAGCTTAAAGTTTGTTTAAGAACTTTTGATTTTTTTACTCTTTTAAACTGAAATATTATATTTCCACATACTCTTCATTAGGTATGTAATTGCACTACTTGGGTTATGTGAGTGTATGAAGCAATTTCTGTATTTTGGGACTGTTAGCATCATTCTACCCATAGATGGTATCTCTCTCCTATTGAAGAAGTCCTTTATTTAGTATTTGAATAGACATTATGAGATCAAATTTAAATTTAATATGTTTTGTTTCATGGTTTTTATTATGCATCTAAATAAAATTGTTGAAACCTGTTTTTTTTTTTAATGGTTTAAAATTGTCGCTCTCAATTTCTTTTTTTTTTTTATAAACTGAGACAAAAACTAAAAGGTAGAGATTATATCCCAGTACTTTTACAAGTGAAATCTCTCCCTTTAATTTTTGCCTCAGCTTATGGAAAAAAGAAATTGAGATGACAGTACAGATTATTTAGTGCAGTGGTTCTCAGTCCAGGCTGCGCATTCAAATCAGTCGCTTAGAAACTTTTTTTTTAGTTGAAACTCTGCTGTGCAGATGGATTAGTGATAATCCTTGGTACTCAATACATGGTGACCTTTGGCCTACGTTTATTTATTTAATGAGCATTACTAAACTCACCATTCAACCCCTTACTTAGTCCTATGTATGTAGGCCTTTCTTACACTAATCCCCTCTCTCCCCAAGGATGAAATCATTGGACTTTGTATTTTTTCCACATATTTGTACACTTAAATGCCTAAATAAAGCATTTTTTGTTTGTTTTTGAACTTTATAAAAAAAAGGCAGTTATATATTTTCTCACTTATCATTAGATTAAGTCTATTCAAGTTATTGCATGTAGCAGTTCATTTTTACTGATATGAAGTCTTCCATTGCATAAATATACCACATTATTTTTCCATCTATGAACATTTTCCCAGTCTTTTTTTGTTACTTTCCCTTTTTCTTTTTCCTTTTTTCTTATATTTTCAATTTTCTTTCTTCCTTTTGTGTTTTTTGCTTTTGCTATTGACTGGTGCTACTATAAACATTCTTCATTAAACATCCTCTTCAAAACTTTCATTTGGGAGTATACTCAGGAGTTGAAATGCTTCTCACCAGGAAAATAGCGGAAGAGCCAGGATAGAATGAAGGAATCAAGAATAACTGGTAGAGGAGGGACATAATGACTACCAGTTGCAATTTCAGGATAAACAGGCAGGGATAGTTCATCTTGGTAAACTACCTCTGATAAATTTTCCCCCAGGAATTGTGAGTAGCCATCATCTTGAAGAAGCCCTGACAGGACTCAGTGAAGTTAATGTGAGATGGAAGTAGACCAGAGAGATGCAAAAAGTGGACTGTCATAGACCAAGCTTGTGGCTATCCTCGAGGACAGCTTTTGTAGTCACAATTTCCTGTGTACACAGAGTTCTAGCGTGCCTGAGTTTGCATTAATCTGGAGAGGCTCTTAGCCAATAAATAAATAGTGCAGAAGTGATAAAGCTTACTCAAGTGCTCCCACTAATCTAAGGCAAAACTTACCCCTAGAGGTACCCAGTATGACAACCTGAGGCTAATATTTTGCTTGAAATAACACCTTTGCTTAGATTCCTCTCCTCTGACTTCAAATTCAGTTCTCTGATCATCATATATAATAGGAAAAGGCAATACAGCCTAGTGTTCAGCAAAAGAGTGGAGAATATATTGGACGAGACCGGGAAGAGACTAATTAAAACTAGTGAAGAAGCTATTTTAAATGCTGAAAGATGAAAACAATGTTAAATACATGGATATTTGTCCAAGGCTAAACTATGATAGTTTTTAAAGAGGATAGTTTGTGAATATATAATGATTATCATCACATAATAGCTGTCTTAACCCAAAATATAGCTCACTTAACCTTTTTATATGTGTGCATCCCCAAAGATAATATCTGATCTGAGTTGAATTGAATGATCCTGGCTAACCTTGACCTTGGTCTGTGTGGGTATTTGCCAATGTGTCCGTCTTCCAGTACACATGCCTCTCTAAATGAGGAGGCCCTTCTCCATTAACAATGAAAAATAATCTCATTACCAAGAGGTTCTTCAAGTTTCAGGTTGAGGGTTCCTCCACTGAGATGTAGTCTCAGAGTCATACTTTGAACACATCCCTGGGTTGAATTAATGCTGCACTTGTCCAGGGGCTAAAATACCCAGCCAGGGATATTTTATATACAGTGGACTGCATGAAGTGTGTCTCTCCCCACTAGTAAAATGTAATAAACTCATTTTTATCCATATCACTTGAAAAAGAGCAACTGCTACAACTTATATACATACATTTGTACATATTGTGAAGAATATCATTAATTAGGAATAAGCAGAATAATGATATAAAAAACAAACAGAACCAGATTAAAGATATTATTGGGTATATTCTTTGATAAACCTTAGACAACAAGAAAAGAAAAAATAAGAAAAGATGGAAGGAAATAAGAAAGTAAAGAAGGAAGAAAAGAAGGGTAAAAAAATGTAGCATAATTCTTTTTTTCTTTGTAGTAGAAATATCAATGACCTGAGAGTTATGAAGTTGAATTTCTGGTGTTAGTTAAATTTTTACTAAGCTCTCTCACCTTTGTAATGCCTTCATTTTCTCTATGATTCAGGTTTCCGTGCCCGCTTCTCCTGAGAAAATCATCTAATAATCTAGCCTGAGTAATTTATGTGATGGCTATGAAAGAAAAATAATAAATATTAGCAGGGTTTGAGATGGTAACAATGACATAACATATGGAATAGTAATAGCTGAGTTCAACTAAAAGAGAAAAGATATTAACAAACAGGGTAAGATTCCATACAAAATTGTGTCATCGTTACAAATGGTAGATAAACTATCTCAGTTGGGAATGCTTTTAAATTAGATTTCTTTCAGTGGATTTTTTTATTTCCCTATTTTGATCTAATTTCTTTCCTTATTCCTTCCTCTCTTCTGCCTCTACATGCAGATTCATAAGGGAAAATAAATATACTTAAAGAAAACACTCCTAAATTGTGAAATACTCTTAACATCCAAAAAGCAAATAATTATCTGAACCTAGTAAATATGAGGAATAATGAATCTAAAAAATGTAATTTTAGATGAAAATCAAAATGAAACCATAAAATAATAATACTGATTTTGTGTCCATTCAGATCAAAATCTAAACCTTCTCATTGCAACATGGAGTTACAAAGTGGTCTTGATAAAAAAAACTGAAATGTATTAATTATTTAAAAATAAAATATAACAGCATATTAATTATTGAACAATAAATATTTAGGTGCCATTATTATAAGCTAATGACTCTGTCAAAGAGAATACTTTAGAGGAATATCTTTGTCTCTTAAGTAAATCATCACTGAATACTGTATTCACCTTTTTAATCTTTAATACATACTGTTTTCTTTCTCAATTGCCTCTCTCTCAGAAGCAGTCCTTCCAAACCTTTTCTAGAAGCAGGTTCCCTGGTTAACAGTCTCCTTTGCAGACTCCTCCTCTAAAATGAATGCCCCACCCCGCCCTCATCTTTGCAGAAAACTAGTTGTTTCCCAAGGACATAACTTTTTAAAAAGTTCTCCACAGAAAGCAGTGTCTGAAGGTGGATCTCTCAGCTTCAACTTCCTAGGCAGCACTTCTATGATTTGGGGGTTAAAAATATAAAACATAGATCTGGGATGTGATCCAGGTCTATCTCATTCTAGACTCTTCCTGCTTAACCACTGGGTTGCTGTGCCCTTTAGATGATAGTGTAAAATAGCAGACTGGTTGTGGTATCACACCCCGTGCTATTTCCCACTTGTCCATGCTATTCTCAGTCTGGAATGCCTTTTTAAATCCTCTCTACTCCATTAGCTCCCACTTGTCCTCTGAAACTCAGTATATAAACCATCCTCTCCAGGAAGCCTTCCCAGGCCCCATTGTTTTAAAATGGGAATTCATTGAACACATTTTTATTGAGCACCTACTATTTATGCCAGACAATGTTCTAGGAACTGGTGATACAGCAGAAGACAAAACAGACCAAAAAAAAAAAAAAAAAAAAAAAAAAACCCTGCCCTGATGGAGTTCCTGGAGATTAAATTCTAGTGAAATCAAGAGAAGAAAACTAATTCATGGAGAAAACAACCAAGTTATAAGCCAAACAGTTTCTGTGAAGAGTGACAAAAGGGATTCCCTTAGTGTTTAATTCAGAAGGAAACAATGAAGTCCCTAAGGGGTCACCCCCAAAGACAGGGCCCTGCTGAGCTCCCTGACCCAAGCCTGAGAAAGCAAGGACTCACTGTCTCCACTTTACCGTAGATTTAGGGCAGAGAGATTAATGCACATGGCTCCTGTTGGGGGTTGGGGGGGGAGTGGAGGCATGGGGTGCACAGGACGTTTGAAGTCTATCCCAAAACCAGTAACATTTCCAACCAAACAGCAAAACAATGATTGTACAATTTGTTTCAAGAATCAAGGCAATATTCTCTCAGATATGAAATTCTCACCATAGGCTATCACATATCACAAAAAGTGTATCTTTTGTATTTTTGTTACCTGTAACTGCAAAATACTCTAAGTTAGGGAATGTTTCCTGTTTATCTTTGTTCCCATAGTAAGCAGTCAATACATGCTGTTAAACTGACATGAACTATTTCTCTTCTATGGGGGAGTGTCTTGTCCCTTTCTAAGGTCTAGATAGTGTCTTGCCTTAGGGAGGTTAAAGCTTCATAAGATAATGAAAACAGGATTGCAAAAATTGCTTTTCCATATGACTTTAAAAGTTCTAATAGGTATGTTCATATGGATTTCCATCTTTGTTATTATTTCTCCACATCAAATCAATTCATTTCTTAATGACACTTAGCTGATGTTTGCAAGTCTTCTCTAATTGTTTAAGTGAATCATTGTAGATGTCTTTATAGTTAAATGTGTTTTTAGGTAAATTTGAACAATGCTATTTTTCCACACACACAATGGTTGCTTTTCAAAAGCTCTTCTAAAAACATCTTTTAGTTCAATTGCCTATTGACTTACAAGTATGAGAAGTTTTCTTTTCACCAGTTCTTTCACTCTTGAAGTATCTCCTTATGCATAATTTTAGTAAAATGTAAACCTTTCATTTCCCCCAAACGTAAAGGTAAGTACAGAATCAGATTAATCTCTTCAAATCTTAAAACCCTTTGCTTTCCTAAAATATTTAATGGACTAAGTCCAAAAGCACATGCCTAATATTCAATTCTTTTTTACCTCTCTTGACTTAATCTCCTTATTGAGCCTTAATTTATTCCACTTGTCCAAATCTACTGTACACAAGAATCAAAATGGTTCAATTTCTAATCCTCCAATCCTCTAATCCAGTAGGATTTCTCTTATTGATGCATTTTTTTTCCTGGGTCTACTCCTGTATGGAACATCTTGTCATTACCTCTGATTACTGAAATTTTTTTTTTTTTTTCATTCTTGAAGATTCAAGTCAACTTCTTCAGGTAAATTCTCTCATCACCAAAATATAGTATCAATTCTTTCTCTCCCAAACTGCTGCCATTTCTGTCTCTTTTGCTCATTGTAGTCTGCCTGTAGTTTTTACAGATGTTCTGTCTTTAAACATGATTCAATAAATCTTCCCCAGAAAAGCCAACTTAATTGTATAGTAAGTTTTGTTGGAAAAAAATTAAAGCAGAGGTGCTATTTTAATGCACAGAAGGCTAGGGCGATTTGGTAAATGAAGTAAATTACCTTTAAATATTTTTTGAGATTGAAGATTATTTAAACATCAATATGTGTGTGGTATAAACAAGAAAGAAAAGATCCCACGTAGATGGAATAGGACTCAGAAACAAGAAAGTTTGGTGCTTATTTAAAGGCTATTGAGTGTTCTGGTTTTGCTGGGAGAGGCTGTGTTTGTGAGTCTACTTTGATGTTATCTGATTACTTGGCACCCTTAAACCCCATCACTCTTCCCTCAGAATGTCCTGATGGGCTCCCAAGTGCATAGAGAGAGCGTCCAGATTAGTCTTCATTGCCAAAGGGACAGACACAAGATTGCCCGACCTGCTGAGCCAAGCTCGTCTGTGGCAGATTCATTTGGAGTTTTCCCCTTTGCCTGTCAAGTGTTGTTCCTGTGGTGTCTGCATCTGCCTCTGATCCCATTTTGTTTGAGATTATTTAATTGTTCCACATGCTGGGAGTGTTTATTTATTCACCCACCAGACACCTGCACCTCTTCGATGCTGTCTTTTTGATTCATTTATAAATAGAAAAATGAAAATCCCATTGAGGGTGAAACACATTTTATGTCCAGTGAAAATGTTTAGCAATCACAGTAAAAGCACATTCTTTTAATTTCACAGTCCGTTGGAAACATTAGTTCATTAACAACCTAATTAAGCAAAAGGAAAGAGAGGTGGTTTGGGATGGAGGAACCTGTGAGCTGTAGTCAGCACGCAGGAGCAGAACCTTTAGGTCTTCAGCCATTAAGCACAAATCAGATTTCTGCTTAACCTCCTTTGACGCCCGACCCTATTAGATTTGTGCTTCTCTCTGTCCCTTCTGTGTCACAGGAAATAAAATAGTTTCCCTGATTAGAGGTGATGGGTCAGTTTTATATTTCAGGTTAGTTTTGTGTCTTGAAAATTGAAGAGAATGATAGCGAAAAATTGAGTTCATTTTTTTTACCTCTCATCCTCCTTCAAACATTTCATAAGTGTTTATTGTGTGTGAGGTGTGAGTGTGATGTAGCATCTGACTCTCGTTTAAGCTTGGATGATGGATTGCTAAAGAAACTATTTATAGTGCAGTGTGACACTTGCCAAGGACAAAGTCACGTATAACATGTAGAAGTGGGGAGATGAGAAGACGGTTAGGAAAGACTTCCTATAAAGGACGAATATTTAAGTTAGGGTCCCCATTTTGACCTTTATATATGCTATATCAAATTTATGAAAGAATATTTTTTTCCTGTAACTGTATCTCCATGAAGAGGAGATTAAAGAAATAACAACAATAATAATAACTGACATTGTTTTCTATTTATCTGGCACTGTTCTATGGACCTTGTATGAATTAATTTATTTAATCCACACAACAATGCTACAAGGTAAGTACTATTATGTACAATTCTCATCTCTTCCATTTTGCAGTTGAGGAAGTAGAGACTAAGGGAGATAGAGTAATTTTCCTAAACTAACATCAAAAAATTAAATAGCAGAATAATAATTCAAACTCATGCAATCTGGTTGCTATGCCTTTGATTTTTAACAAACTCTGAAATATGGAAATAACAGCTTTTGGGAAAAAGAGGCAGAATATTGCAGGAACATGTAAATATCAGGGTCCAGTCAGGAGACAGATATCACACCCATCATTTGAGCAGGGAGATTTTCACATAAAGAACTGTAAAGAGGGGATACATTTGTAGCTGATGTAAGGAGAACTCTGAAGAAAACACTGAAATGGCAGATGTAGGGAGAAACTGCTACATTTACAGCTAAGTGAGAGAATCTAAGGGAAAAAAAAAAATTAGGAAAGACACCTACCCTATGATGCCAAGTTTAATCTGTTTACTTCATTGGAGAGATTGTATCTGAGGCTCACTGGATGGTAGAGAAATTCTCTGAGATGCCATAGACTGGAGCTGGTGAACAAACCGCCTATTAGGGTGCATGTAAAACTCACTGAGAAGGTGCCTGATTTGCTGCAGGTAGAACTTTCCCGGTTGTGCACCATCAGTTTCCTCATACACCAGCAGCCAGGAGGCTGTCATGAAATCTCCAGACCAGGTAAAGAAGTCCCTTCTACTTGCCCTTCAAGAGCCTAATGTTACGGCAACTGATAAAGCAGAGATGTTTAAAGTCTAGCTATGGTACCAAAACCTACTATCAAAAATGGGTGGATTTAGAGCAGAGAGTCAGAAAGTTGCTAACAGATATAGAACTGAAGAGATTTTTAGAAGCTCTAATCATGTAAAAATATAGTGCTCAACCATATGCTATTCAAAATAAAACAAAGACATTTTCTTAAAAAAATTAATGACATATAACAAAGTTTTGAATTTCCCCTAATGCCTAGATTGATATGTTCACATGCACACACTCCATATATTCTATCAGTTCAAACAAAACTTGTGCACTCATGATTTGATGGTGACAAGCATATATTTGGCTTTTCTATTGGGAAATCTAGCAATGGAAGTATTTCTTCTCCAATTTCAGGATTTGGAATATAGATAAAGATGAAACCCTTGTAAAATATCCCTTCATTTACTTTTTATTTTTTCTTCTTTTTTCCCCTTTTCACACCTAGGAGGACTTTCTATTATCAATCTTAAGGTTTTAACTAGATTTAAATGCTGTACCTCCCATATCGCAGTGCAGATGTTCTAAAACGGAATTCCAAGGCTGAAGCATTCTTTAGTATTTGTGTACATGTTGTCCTCCTCAACCGTGTTAGAAGGTGGGACCATGGGTTGTTCGTTTTCCATCCCCCCACCGCCCAGCCACAGCCTCTTAAAGACAATCCATAGGGGCAAAACAAATTTAAAATACATTGTGGCTTGGCTTTATCTGCTTCCTAGAACCTTAATATCTCTCCAATGATAATGCATGGGCTCTAAAGAAACAAATTAACTGACAAAAGCAAAAGAAGCACAAAAACATAGAAACACTTTGTTTCTTTCTTGTGCTAGATGACAATCTTCTATTAGGAAAAGTTTAGTCTTTGCAATTAGAAAACCATTTCTCTGTCATTTTGGAAGGTATCTTTGATCTTTTCTATTTTCAAGTGAAGAGAGAAAATACCATTATAATAAATACATGGTCTGTATTTAAGACAGGAAGAATAGTGAAAGTATGAATTTCATTGCCCAAAGAATATCCATTATTTTTTTAAAATTTCTGCATACATGTTTACATTTTAGAAGAAGGACTGGTAGAACTTATACCTATTGAATCTATTCTACCTCAATTTATGTGATTCTATGACTGCATACTGAGATAAAGGTTGTTTTCAAATGATGTAATAATAGAACCTAAATGTTGATACTTCAGTTTTTCAACACCATACAGCAAGATTTGGAACACCAAAGAAACATATCTGTGAGATTGATTTTAATATCTTTGTGGTAAGATAGAGGGAAACAAACAAAATAGTACAAAATAGATTTTTTTAGTTTTGGAAACTGAAGAATAAGACTTAAGAAGACTTTTATTTCCCAATATCAAATGTTATTTTCAGGATGAGAATTGCACTTTGATTTTCAAAAATCTCCTTCATATTTGGAAATTTAGTACATGAAGTAGATGATATACTTTAAAAAAAATCCTTTTTCAACTAATGCATAAGTGCTTAACTTACACTCAGCGTGTGATTTGATAATGAAAGCTAACTTTTGGAGCAGAGAGCATGCATGAATGCATTACATTTTACAGAGGAGGGAATTATAGTCATAGTATATAAAATATAGAGACTAAATTAATTGCTTAAGTTTGCTTAGATGGTAAATCATCGTTAATACTCAAACCTAGGATGATTGATTCCAAGTCATAAAGTCTTTCCCTCACACCAAACTAGCTCTCAAAGGCTGATTTTTAAAACATTTTTTAAACATGAAATGCACAAAGACGAAACTTTTTGGTGTATGAGTCTCAGAATCCCTAAGAAGTAGATTATCAGCTTACCTGAGTGTTTAAAAATACTCAGGAAAAGACTGAACTGTTTTTAGACTGTAATGTCTGATATTATGCCAATAACAATTGTTGTTGCAAAGGACAGACTGTTTCTAGTGAAATGTATCACCAAGAAGCAGCTTATTAGGAGATTTAATCTTCATTCTGTATCATTCCTTAGTGGATTTCAAGGACCAGATATTTGTTTTACAATAAAAGTGATAATTTTTAATGTTCAGTGATCTGGACTTGCAATTGGCTAGTTTAATTTTAATTAATTAATTATTTGGTCTCATGAATATTTTTATGTCATTATCTAAACATATCTTATAAAAGTAAGATCAGACATTGTATTGTATAACAAACGAGCTCTGTTTATTTAAGAGAAATTGTATTTTTGTTTAATCAACTGTGTTATATGTAGGAAATATTGGTCTTGAAATGCGTTTTTTTTTTTTTTTGTTTGTTTGTTTTGTTTTGCATTTGTTAAGAAGGACCTAATTTCTGCCTTTGGTGGTCTTAGTTTGGTAAAAGTTCTGGAATCTCAGTTTAGCAGATCCTAATTCCATTATTTGTTTATTTTGGTGCACTGTGACCCTTAACCTAGTCAGATCTTGCTATTCAAATTCATGTTCAGTTGATCTGATCAAAAAGGTACTGTTTTAATTAAAACTGAGAGATATTCCTAAACGGGGAGCAGGGATAGTACTGAAATAGCTATTTGGAGGAGCGACTTCTTTCAAACAATGGTGTAGGTGTTGGTCTAAGGCTATTCTTGTCAACTAAAAAGAACACAATATTAGAGATCATTGTTTCTAGGACACAGGAGACCGTGTGGAATTATTCCTACTTAGCAAGAGTTCACTTTCAACAGAAGACATTCTTAGATTTTGCAGACAGAAGAAATGATACATAGAGGTATCTTTTTTCCTTGATTGAAGCTTGACGTGTACTATATAGTTTTACTCTTTTGCTCTTGGACCTCATAGAGCTTCTAACCATCACTTACTTTTTGATTAAATACTCAATTATCTATAAATAATTAATACCTAGTTTTAATTCAGGACTTAGGAAATGACAATAATGATACATAGATTTTAAATAATAATACATTTTATATACCTGTTTTAGAATTCTAGGTCTAGAGCTTTGAAACATTAAAAAAATGAGAACTATTTTGTTATAAATATTAAAGATATTAATGTTTACAAATAATTTCTTATTGCTTCTACTTGTAAAAGAAATGTGTCATTTTATTTCCAGATAACAGTGTACTAGTCACTTACTTATTGTGGAAGAAAATAATCTGAGAAACTCAAACTATCTAAGCAAATGGTGTAGCATAGATAAATAATCTAAAATACCAAAAGAATAAAATTCAATTTCTGCATTCATTAAGATAAAATTTACTTTAATATGTATAATTCATGAAGATTTTTAAAAAGAAAAAAATTTTAATTTTAATTTATTGCACAGCTTGATGAATTGTCTGACAGTGAACATACCTGTGTAACCACTGCTGAAGTCAGAAAGTAGAATTTTATTATTATCCTACAAGTCCCTCATGCCTGCTCACATCACTACCCTTCTCCTTCTCTCCAAAGGTAACAACTACTCTGAGTTATAATAGCCTACGCCAGTTTTACTTGTTCTTAATATTTGCAATGGGATCTCACAGTGTGTATACTCTGTATTTTTTTCACTTAACATTGTATGTATTTTTCAGTTACTGTTAATGAGATCCATCCATGCTACTCATTTTCACTGCTAATTTTCACTGTTGTATAATTATATTGCATTCTATGTATTAGTACTGTGTAAAAAAATCAGTTGCATAAATCAATATTATTATTCTCACTTACTCTCTGTGGGACAGAAATGTGCACTTGTCACTGTGAGGACAATTTATTTCTGTTCCGTGGGTGTCTGAGGTCTCAGCAGGGAATATCCAAAGGACAAGGATGAGTCAGTGGCTGGGACTGGAGCCATTTGGAGGCTTTTTCACACATGTCTAGCATTTGATGCTGGTTCTGAGCGGGGAGTCCCACCAAGAAGTTGGCTAGAACATTTCATGTTATCTCTCTATGTAGTCTGTTTGAGATTTCAGTGCAGGATGGCTCAGTTCCAAGTAGGTATTTAGATAAATCAAGGTGAAATCATGGCATCTTTATGATCTAGCCTCAGAAGTCACGTACATCACTCCCTTTATAATCTACTTCTAACGGCAGTAGCAACGACAACAGCAAAACAGGTTTAAGGGAAGTAACTACACACAACATCACTATGTGAGAGGAATTTTAAGGTCACAATTTAAGAAGGTCATATGAATGATATTTTTGCAGCTGTCTTTGGAAAATACAACCTGCCACACTGTATTTAAATATAAAGTGGTACAATCAGAACAGAAGAGTGTATATATCCATTCAGCTGTTGATGGGCTATTGATTTGTTTTCAGTTGGGAATATTATGAGCAATGCTGTTATGAACATTCCTGTACATGTTATATGCTGTAAAATGTATACATTTTTTTGTTGTTGTTTAGAGTATTCTAGAAATGGTATTGCTTGGTCATAGACTATTTTTTCAGGTTGAATTTTCAAGAAACAGTGACTGAAACAGATACTCAGACATATTTGATTTATTGAAGGAGTGCTTTTCAGGAAAGCCGTAGGAAAGTGAGGGAAGCAGGGGCGGGGAGGGGAAAGCCCACCGAGAATATCATCTCCAACAAAGTCAGGCCTTTCTTGACCTCATCCACAGTCGTGTCTGAAGCATAAATCACATGGCAGAGTAGTCTTCCCCTCAAGGCCAGGCAGCAAGCATTTTGTAAAGTATCAGTTGATCACTGTTCGTGAGCTGTCTGCGTCGTTGAGCACAGTGAGGGAGACAGGGCAGCGGCGGTGGGAGGTGCCTCTGCAGAGATATCTACCATCAACCGAGAGCAATTCTCCAAAGTAAGGGGAGTTATGAACTGCTGGGAGCTGGGACTCATGCTAACAAGGGGACAGTCATCTAGGTGGAGATATTAACTACATTTACCATAGAGCATCCTTTGAACTTGAATCTCATATTAAGTTCATTTCATCCATTACACTACCTGGTTTCTGATTTATCACAATTCTCTGAAAAATTTACAAGAGGGGAGGTTAGTAATACCAACTACAAGATCCTGCTCTTAGTTGCTTCCACGGTTCTGACTATTGCTTATCTTCTCCTTCCTAGCTTAACTGTTCCCAGCACCTCTCTGCCAGTTTCTTGGCTAGCACTTCTGGTCTAGGGAGCTTGCCTGGTAGAGTGACCCAGCCCCTCTTTTCAGAACTGTTAGAGACCTTGGTTACCATATACTTACCACATCATGTTGCTGTACTTGCCATGTTACAGTTGAAATTGGACATGGGTGTAAATAGAGATGCCTTAGTAAATCATAGTGATGAATTGCTCCCTAACACCATTTTATAGCAACAGCCTTGTCTTTTCATGATTATCAATGTTAATTACCTTTGGCAGTGGCATTTTTTTGATAATGGTAATTACTTTCTTCTTCTTACTTGCTGGCCTATTAACTCAAGGATAGTGACCAGGCAATATTCATAGTGTTAACTTTAATAAAAATCTTACTATCCTCCTGATACAGATGTCTTCTTTTACAATTTCATGTTAATTCTATTTGTAATTCATGGTAGTTATCACCTTTCCAGTTATGAGTTTCTCACTTCTGTAGCATCCTGCTTCTTTTCTATTTAGAGTAGACCTGTCAATATTTCTTTTAGCATGGGTTTAGTTTTGCTAGACTCTTCCAGTTTTTGCTTGTCTGTGAAGTTCTTTATCTCTCCTTCTATTCTAATGGATAGCCTTGCTGGATAGAGTATCCTAGGCTGCATCTTTTTTTCATTCAGGACTTTGACTGTATCTCGCCACTCCCTTCTGGCCTGTAGTGTTTGTGTAGAGAAATCAGCTGAGAGCCTTATGGGGGTTCCCTTGTAACTCACTCTTTGTTTTTCTCTTGCTGCCTTTAGGATCATTTCTTTATCCTTGACTCTAGCCATCTTGATTATGATATGTCTTGGTGTGGGTCTGTTTGGGTTCTTCCTGTTTGGGACCCTCTGAACCTCCTGTACTTGGATATCTGATTCCTTCTTAAGGTTTGGGAAGTTTTCAGTCATGATTTCTTCAAATACCTTTTCAATCCCCTTTGTTCTTTCTTCCCCTTCTGGAACCCCTATTATATGTAGATTGGCACACTTTATATTATCCCATAGGTCCCTTATATTGTTTTCATTGTTTTTTATTTGTTTTTCTCTCAGCTGTTCTGATTGGGTGCTTTCTGTTGTCCTGTCTTGTAGGTCACTTATTCGGTCCTCTGCATTATCTAGCCTGCTTGTACAGCCTTTAGATCAGTTCTTTCATGAGAATCAGAACTTTCTGGCAAGTAAAAGAAGTACAAATTCCCTGAGTTACTGGAAGTGATGGTAATCCTTGCCACTACTACTTTCATTCCTTGGTCTTTTCACCTATGAATTCTGCCTGTTGAGTCCAAAGTACCATCTAATGGCCATTAGTTTATAGCAAAGAAACACATCCAGGAAGGTTACTGCCTTATTCTTGATGGGTCATTGCCAAGTTGATGTTTCAGCTTCATCTTTATGAGGCTGTCTCACTACTCTAACAGATCAGCACCTACTAGTTGGTTTGGTATGTGAAAGGATGAGTGAATTCCATGCTTTGATTGGTATCTTCTCTGCAGTAAGGTGTCTTTTGTCCTGAAATGATGTTATGTGAGATTTCATGTAAGTGAACCAGTTACTATGAGAGCTCACTGATGGTGGTTTGGGTGAGACCCTGAAGACAAGAAAGGCAAACCAGTTACTGGAATACATGCCATTCTGATCAGGATTAATGAAAGACCTTTGTAGTATAGAAAGTGTGTGATGAGATCAACCTAATTGCTATCGGGTTATCTTCTAAGAAATGGTTCCCCATTGGTGTCTCAGCAGTGATCTCCACTGTTGACTAGTCAGACTTTCAGCTGTGGTGGTAGCTAAACTCTCTGGTGAGAGGGAGTCCATGTCATTGGGCTCATTTGTAGCCTTCCTCTCTGATACCATGGGTACTCTACTCATCAGCTCACTGTGCCAGGCTCTAGTGTGGTCAAGCAGTGGAGAGGCTAAAAGACCTGACCAACTTGTTAAGCTGTTTTCCACTTTCATACGTCTCTGTACATGCTTTTCCTGAGCCACTTAACCTTATATGCCCAAACTTCTGGGCATTGGGAGAACTTCCCTGCTCCATTGGTTTGCAGGGTCACCCTAAGTATGACCTTACTTGAGTAAATTAGAAATCTTCCTTTCACAATAGGATAATTTATTTGTAATAATAAATGACTTACTCATACATATAATATAAACTTTCTTTTCATCTCACCTCACATTCTTATAATCAAGGTATTACTTTTTAGTCCATAGCATCATAATCCCCTATGTGTTGAATACTTATTTTCTAAACATAGCAGCAAGAACAAACAAACAAAAAAAACCCTTAATTTTTATGTTTTGTAAATAAATGAGTTTTCTTGTTGGAAAATCTCCACATGTAACCAACAGTGTGTGCAATTTCTCTTTTTCAGTGCTATCTTTTTATTTATTCATTTCTTTTTAATTTTTTAATTTTTATACAATTTTTAAATTGTATTAAAAATCTTTCCATTTACAGTTACTACAGAATATTGGCTATACTCCCCATGTTGTACAATACATCCATTAGCTTATCTTACACCCAGTAATTTGTACCTTCCACTTCCCCACCCCTGTATTGCCAGTATCTATAGCAAAACAAACTAACCAATTAACAAAAACATATGACCCATTGTTGTAAACATTTGGAATTTGGGGGATTTTTTTTTTGAGAGTTTGGTTTTGGAGGTGACATTATTGCTTTTCTCAACTAAATATAGAAGTTGTATTAATAGCAAGATTATGTACTTTCTTAATAATGGGGCTATATGCTTGTTATGATTGTTATGATTCAGAAATAACTATTGATGATTTCTGGACTTTGAGAGCTGCATGTTAGCCTGGGGTGTGTCTGTCAGAGTAGAGCTGGGACATTGTAAGAGCATCAAGAGATACAAAGCTTTTTCTAAGAAATGAATGGGTCTGGCTGCTCTAGTCTCTTATCCTTCACCTTCTCCCTTCTTGTTTATTCCTTTTGGCTTTCACCCATATAGAAGCACCCAGTCATCTCACTCCCTCAGATTTTACGTTTTCCACAGTATATCCCTTCTCTTTACTTGATAATGACCATATGCACAAATCTACTCCAATTTTGTAAACTCAGTGTTGATATACATTTTTCTAGACCTTTTTATGGCATGTCATCCCTGATTTCTTTTCTACTGTTCTTTTTCAGTGCTAGGAGAATTCTTCACTACTTCATAATTCTGATAAAATATGACAGGCTATCGGTGAGCTCTTTTGGTCTCCATGGGCTTAGTGTCTATTCCACTCACATAAGCACATGAGGAGTTTATTGCTTGGTGACATTTCTTGATCTAAAGCACCTGTCACTACTTGTGACATTGCATCTCAGACTAAAGGTCAGTCTGGAGCCTTGGCTCAGAGGGCCTCGAGCCCCTGAGGGTGGCTCTGTTTCACATAACTGCACTTCAGGTTCGGCTATCCCAGGTTGGGTCTCTCCTGCCACGTACACTGCCTTGCCTGAGGCAAGGCTGTCATTACAGTTTTTCAGTTGAATGAGAGAAAGGAGGCCTCAATAGGAAGATTTTTCAAAGCATGTAATTATACCCCCACTTTGGGAGCTAATGCTACCATTGGTCCTTTGCTCTATTCATTTTTATGTTGGATTTTGAAAGCATGCTTATCAAGTTTTTAAATTACAGCACTCATCTGATACTGTATAGGCCTAAAATAATTTGCTTAATGACTTTATGAAAGAAGTATAAGATATTAGAAAACTAAAATTATATTTAATAAAACACAGAATCCAAGTGACTAACATTTGGACAGTGGAGATCCATATGGTTAAAAAAACAGTCAGTTACAAAAACAGTTCAGCTTTTTGATGTGTTTTCCATATGTCATATGTCAGACCATACCTAGATTATTGATTTTCATCCCCGCCTGTAAATCATGTGTGAAAAGCTGCTGGTTAGGAATTTCTCTAGGAGAGAATAAAGTCCCTGGAAGCCACGATACATAAGAAACAGCCAAGAGAAGTGATGTTAATGTTAGGAATTACAATAAGTATAACTTTCAGATGACATGTTAGCTGTCCTCAAACACTTAAGGGATTTTTACATGCAATAAATAAATGTGAATCACTGAAGACACTGCCAAGGACTTAGATTTCATTATAAAAACTAAACCATTCAAAAAATAAGCCAATCACACAAGGATATATACTGCATGATTCCACTTTGAGATATCTAATATAGTCAGTCTTATAGGAGCAAAGACTATAATGGTGGTTACCAGGGCTGAGGGGAAGGGGAAATGGGGAAGGTGAAAAGTTAGTACTCAACATGCATAAAATTTCAGTTATGCAAGATGAATGCATTCTCTACATTCTGATGTAGAACATTGTGACTATAGATAAAATACTGTTTTGTATACTTAAACATCTGTTAAGAGGAGATATAGTGTGCTCTTTCCACAGTAATAAAAAAAAATATAGACAAAGAGGTGCTTAGAAAAGTGGTTGTGAAATCATTCACTGAGTACTATTAAAGGGAAACAGATATTTGACTATAAAGCTTAACTTTTTGGTGTCTTTTGAAATCTCAGTTGGCAAGTTCTGTGTAAAGATAGTGGATTGAAACAAAATATCTACCTTTGATTCCTTCTGGATTCCTACTATATAGTAAATCAAATTATTTTTGAAGTGATTTAAGTCCACAAAGACAAAGAGAATGAAAAAAATAGACTATAGAAACAATATTGAAGGACAAAGAAATATAAGATTGTAGAAAATAATTAAGATGATTAGAAATCCATTTCAAGAAAACTAATATTCAAGTAATAAGTGTTCTAGGAAAAAAAACATGTAGAAATCATTAGTGAAATAATTCTTTACAATAATTGCAAACTCAAGGACTTTAATTTCTAGTCGGATAGAGCCCATGTGTCTAGAAATAATGAGTTAGTAATGAAACAAAGTAAGTATTTAAAAACAAAATCAAACCAAAAAAGACACATCAGAATAGCTTTGGACTTTGCAACAGGAACATTACAAGCAAAAAGACACTGGAATAATACTTTCAAAATTCTGAGAGAAAATTGTTTTCAATTTAGAATTTTATATCCAGCCAAACCATCATTCAAATGTAGAATAATAGTATCTTTACATATAAATGTTCTAAAAAATTGCCATTCGAACATTTTTCCTTAGGAAGACACTGGAGAATATTATCTATTGAAACCACAAATAATGAAGCTCCTAGATGCAGGAAATGGTGTATAATTCAGGAAAAAATAAAAAGAAATTCCAGGATGCTGGTACTAGAAATCTAAGGATATCAGCTGATAACCAAGTGATATGGCAACTAGTTTTCATTAGATTGGGTCAGAAAGCTCTAGGGGAGAACTTTCTAGAAAGTTAAAAATAATGGTGCATGTGATATGTCCTAGTATGCTAAGAGAATGTTTAGACAAATTGAGAGTTTGGAGTTTAATTAGTTATTGTTGATTTCATAGAACATAAGGAAAAAAAGGTCTATTTTTAATTTCAGAAATAACAAAAATGTGGTGAAGAAAAAGAAAAGCAAATAGTTTACTACATAACTTAGCTGTGAAGAGTCTATGTAGTAAAAAATATAAATATTAAATTTTAATTAACCAAAGTCATGGTATAACTTTATTGGAAAAATGAGATAATGGGAATTGTATGTTTGTGTCATTTGTTTGTACTTGAGTTTTCTGTGTGTTACTGTGTGTGTGTGGGTTTGCTGACCAGAGGTAGAAAGAAAGAGAAACTAATCTCCATGTTCGTCTAGTAGAAACAATAATACCTAAAATGGAAATTTTAAAAGTTGTATGTATGTGTGTATATATATATATATCTATGTAACTTAGAGACATGAAGGTAAAAAACAAAGTAATAGTTTGAAAAAGTAGAGAGAATTTTCTAATATACAAAATAAAAAATGTGAAGAGGGTAACATGAATAATTGCTTTATAACCCATACTTTTTTAAGTACAGATGATAACAAATTTGTAGTGTGAGAGAGACATAAAGAATGATTCCAAGATTTATGGTTTGAGCAAGTAAAAGAATCTTCATAACCTAAACATTCTTGGATTTTGATAACAACTAGTTGGAAAAAGGTGTTCTTTATGTTTTTCCCATATGCTTTTATTTACAGAAGGCAACTAGACATCTAGATTTGGGTTCGTAACTAATATCATGCTTCCATTCAACTTAAATAAATCCATTAAGAGGTTGCATGCTTATTTAAAGCCACTCTGCCTTGAAGAAATCCCCAACAATAAATACAGGAGGGGAAAACAAAGGTCTGAAAGTTTTTGCTTCTTTTTTATAGCTAATGTTAGTTTAATAAGAGATGAATATTATTAATATTTCTATAAGAATTAGTAGATTCCCATATGTTGAGACTTGAGATTGGAAAGCAGAATTACATGTCTGCTTGTCAGCAATGTGTCCAAGGGAATTTCATGCATATAGGAGCATTAGGTTGAATTATTCTTAAATCTCTTCTGACAGTAAGTTTCTATGGCTATTAGATTCTAGTCTGCATTCCAGCTTTTTGTCTTTTTTTTAGTCATTTGATATTTAGATATGTGAACATATGGCATTTTAATAATCATCATGAATCATTTGAATGACATAACTGTATTCAGTATACAGCAAAGTTATAAATTTTAGTGAATTAATGATTTCATTAATAACATTGTAATCTTTATACCGTTAGAGAATTTGACTTTAAATAAGTTATTTAAAATCGAGTGCTTCATCTTTAACAAAAGGTGACATTGCCTGGCGGAGGTCACTTTCAAGAGGACCACTTTCAGTGTCTTAGGTCTCAAAGTGTTAAATTTTTACGAATGCAGAATTCACATTTTTAGCTTTGTAAATCATAACCTTTCTCCTGAGACAATGCCAGGTGGTAGTGTTTGGGTGAGACATGCACTTTTAAGAAAATAACAATACTCTCATCTCACTCGAAATACTAGTGGGGCAAACTGTACATGTATTTACTCAAGAACAATAGTTTTATTAAATGATTTTCTTGGTTAAAATCCAGTTATCAGTCTGAAGGCTAAAATGTATTGAATATTTTCTATTTGCTAAACTATTTTTTTTCATCATAAATCCCCTCCAAAACCCTATGTTGTAGGCAATACTATGATACCCGTTTTACAAAAGCCCCGGAAACTCATAGAGTTTAAATAGCTTTCCAAAGTTCACAGACATAACACTTGCTACAGAGTAAGTTTAAACTCAGGCATCTTGATGACAAAGCAGATACTTAAACTGGATGCCTTGGAGTTGACTCCATTTTAGAAAATGTGATTTTTAAAAAATATGTAAATAATTTATGTAATCCTTTGTGGAAATTTACATGCATAATCCTGAGATTATGCATAATCTCAGGACACTCAATTATACTTTACATTTTTAAACTAATATTGATTACAAAGAGAATAATTTAGATGTTTATATTTATTTGTCTTTATGTTGATAATTTTGATTTTATTTCTGTCTTCAACTTAATTTTTTTTTCAGAATAGAATGAGCATAGAGATTCATTCAGTGGTATTTATGTAATTCCTACTCTTGAAAGGAACTAGGGTTCAGGGTATTAATAGAAGAAAAGGACATTGGCCAGGCCCTTAGAAGCATAGAATCCCTGAGGAAGGGAGGATATGTACATAGAAAACTTTCTAGTGCAAGGTACAAAGTGGCATATGGCATTAAAGATACGCTGATTAAAGGCAATGAATGTAAGAGGTCATGGAAATTATTCACGCCTATGCATGATCAGGGAAACAAAGTAAAGGAGGGTTCTTCGGCTGGATCTTACCGTACAGACAGGAAAAGAATGGGCACAGGGAAGGAAAGGGTAGAACTGCTAAAGAAATACTAAAAAATTCAATTTGGCTGTAACGTAGGAAGCATGAAAGCTAAAATTGGAAGATGTGACTGGAAAAGGTAAGTTAAATATGCATTTTAATTTTTTTGTTTAGTGACAGTGCATCATGATTCATCTTTCTCATTCTTTAATATTTAGTGACTTATTTGAGGAAATATCCAGATTCCATGCCCAGAAAAGGCAAGAAAGAAAGAAGAGGAAAGAAGCACCAGTTCTCTCTCAACCCCCTTTTTTTTTAAGGCATGAACATAAATACCTTTAAAAAAACTGAAAACTGAACTAAATATAACTAAGGATAATTCAAACCTTTTTGTTCCCATGTTGCACATGCATGAGTCACTTTTCGCTATACTTACCATCTCCTTCTTATTCGTATTTCATTGTTCTCCACAGCCACAGCTCCTACTTTTGTTTTCTGGGTTTGTGGGAAAGAAACAAATGTTTCTCTTTCTAAGCCACTTGCCAGGGAAGGCATTGAGCCTTTAATAAAGAGACTTCCCTACTATGCATACTTCTGAGCTGTGGTGAGACCAGTAGGATGCGGGAACTTGATATCCATTATTCATGAACTACTGCAGGGACGAGAAGTTCTGCTGGGCTATAGAAAATAGCAAAATGATCGAGCCATTAAGTTGTTTTTAAAAGGTAAATACAGTTATCTAAGACAGTACTTGGAAATATATCCAAATGCTAACATGTGGATAAATGGCTTCTGTGTCAAGTATTGAAACTTTAACCTTGCCTCAGCTGTCAGTTAAAAGGCGATTGTCAATATGTTATGCAGGCAATGACAAGTAAGACAATCAATCAACCTCTCAGTGGGATTAAGATCATTTTTTGTTTGTTTCTCCTTTGACAAATAATGGAAGAAATATAATTCTTCTATTGATCATTCCAGTGTGAAACCCAGAACCTAAAATTATGTTCCAAAGAGAAATGACAGTGAGCGATTTTGGTAAAAAAAAAAATATATCTAATTTTGTGTTTGTTGCTGGTTTTATTCTTGGTCCAGGGTCAGAAGTTAGACGCTTATTGGTAACAAGCCAATCATTATCTCACTAATATAAATATTTAGTCTGACTGGGCTCCAACAAAATTTTATTTACAAAAATGGGAGGAAGATCAGATTTGGACTGTAAGCAACTGTCTTATTTCTGTTACTTCTATATATGTAAGCTGCTTTTTAAAACATTCAGTGTTCTTGTTGATGCCTTTCACATTATATATTTATCTGTTATTGTCTGTATCTTCCAAAAGGATGCAAGCCCCAAGAGGGAAGGGTCTTTGTGCTATTTATTCATGTAGTCTCAATTCTTAGAGTAGTGTCTGGTGAATATTAAGTTATTGTAGAAGACTGAATTATTGTGTCCAATTCTTTACTACCCAATTTGTGCCCGTGTTAGGCTTCATCACATGACTTCAGATGTGGACAGAACGGCCTGGTAGATTGGTAGTTCCAAGTCTGGCCTTAAGCATCACACAGTATGTCTAGCTCCTTTTGAATTTCTGCTATCAGCAAAAGAAAATCTTCTAGTTATCCTACTAATCCAAGACAAATAGAAGTGTGGAGCAGACCTGGACTCAATCTGTAGCATTATTAAAAGCTATATTTTCAGGGATTTTGAGAAAAAATACCTTTAGTGGCACATTCCATTTATTATTGAGATATTAGATACTTCAGTTATAAATATCCTGGCTCAACTACAGACAAGTAGGGTGACTTGACATTCAAAAGAACTCAAATAATTCTGTCTGTCATTATAATTCTCCATCGTGTGTCCTGCATGAGTCACTTTTCGCTATACTTACCATCTCCTTCTTATTCGTATTTCATTGTTCTCCACAGCCACAGCTCCTACTTTTGTTTTGGGTTTGTGGGAAAGAAACAAATGTTTCTCTTTCTAAGCCACTTGCCAGGGAAGGCATTGAGCCTTTAATAAAGAGACTTCCCTACTATGCATACTTCTGAGCTGTGGTGAGACCAGTAGGATGCGGGAACTTGATATCCATTATTCATGAACTACTGCAGGGAAGTGGCAGCAGGCACTAACATTCTCAAGAACAGTGTTGAATTATTGATTGGTGATTAGGACCAGAGTAACAAGGAACAGGTGTCAATGGACCTGGACCTTGGACCTGGGAATCTGCAAATGTTAGGTGATAGGTTTCCTCTGGACGCTTATGAAAGGCGTGTTTACTTTTGCTATATGAAGTTGCTGCCAAGTTTCCAGCCATGTGCAATGCTATAGATGTCCGTGGATACATCTCCTTGGAGAGTGGTGCACAGGCCTTCCCTGCAAATGCAAGATCATGAACATTAGAGTTTACTTTCATTATGGAGTTGGCTTCTTGATACTTTTCTAATCTTACCTTTTGCTTTGTCTCCATCTGCATTTCGTGTACTCTCACATGGAGGCTTCCTCAGATACATCTATTTCTGTGTTGGTACAACCCATCTTAAGTTGAGGCTTCACGTTTCCATATAAAATATATAATCAATCAAGTCATTTTCCCCCAAAGACCTCCTATGCAAGAAAAATTTACATACTATACTTCACTTGTCAATTTAAAAAAAATGATAACTGTATTAATTTTTTTTGCCTGTTACTTTGTCAATTTTTCTTCAGTTTCCATTTGTCACAATATCATATTCTTTTTTTTGGCTGACATTTTCTTTAAATTTCATACTTCAGTTTTCCATATAATTTACTTTCTCTATATTCTCCTTCTGATTTTTTTTTTTCATTTTGCCCCTATTTCACTCTCCATTTAACAAGCAAGTGCCAAATGGGAAAGGGAAGAAAAATTACCCTTCGGAGGAGCGTCTTAATTGGCAGAGCTTTCTGTGCAGTAGACCTTATTCTGCTGCATGGCAGACTTTTCTAAATGGGGACACTGGAAGAGGTGAAGTAGCACAGCTGAATGCTAGACGATGGTGAAGGAGCATCTCTTGGATAAGGAGGTGTACAGATCTAGTGAGTGATAACAAAATTGAAGTGTACACTTAGGAGGGCATGACCCTTTTTTGATTTCAGGGTGCTTTGGGAGCTTCATAGTGATTTCTTAAAGTAGCGGTGGGTCTATGAAGAAGCAGAAAGGCTTTCCCCTGGCAAGAGAATGTTGTGTTTGAATGGAATTTCTTACAAATTAACTGTGAGGAAGGCACCAGGTAGGCAGGAGGACACTAAGAAGAACTACACAGAGACCCCAAAGGCTTGCCACAGGAAGTCTCTCTGAGTGCTTTTTGACCACTGTGAGTGACCATCGGGTGGTTCCTGAACTCTTTATGCATATAAACGCACCCAGTGTCACAAAATTATGTGAAAAGGCCTTCAGCTTCTTGCCGTAATTCATCCTCTATTTCATTTTGGCATCAATCCATAATCTTTTTGGCATGTGACCTCATAACTTCTCTTCCCATTCTTTGTCTTGTCTCATTCTTCAGATTTTATACTCATACATACGTTTCCAACTTAGATATTTCACTTCATACCTGACACCTGAGCACACCCTCTCTGAGTCTATATCACCTTACCCCAGCCTGGATCCATGAACTGGACGCGCGGTGCAAGCCCTATGAGCAGTTCTCCTCAGTGGGCTGCTCTGGGCTCAGAAGGATGAACAGGATACAGAGAGAAGTCCAGGGCATTATGGGGCTTCTGGCATCAAATGGAAGCTGAGCAGCTAACAGTTGTTGCTGGCATTGCCTGTTAATGTAACCCCTTTCCACAGTACTTTGTAAACAGTTTGCGCAAAGAAGAAATGTTGAAAAATTTAGGAAGGAACATTTTCTCACTACACTGAATAGGACTGCAAAACTTAAAAAGTAACACTAACCTTTTATGTGATAGTGTACTATGAATTAAGGATTAATTCACAATTAGAAAATGGGTGAAAATGTATTTTGAGCTTTCAGTGGTAGGGCTATGTGGAAAACATTTCACTGAAAGGTCAAACCTGTAAATGTTTCGAGATCAAATATTCTGCGCCTCCCAATCTAAAACCTGTGACCTTTATACTGCGTTTTTTCAGCTCTGACAGAATAGACTCCAAAGACTGTTGTATCACCCTGATAGTTTTCTGAGCTTGTCTGTTGGTGGTGAGTGTGTGCGTATGTATTCTGTTGAAAGATGCTAGTAAGATATTTTTCTGTAGTGTACATGTGAATATGCATAGCCATAATTCAACAAAACAGACATTTTGAAAATGAATTAAGCATACCAGCCACATTTCTGAATCTCAGGATTTCATGTTTGCTTATTAAAATAACAATTCGTCCTTTTGAATGGGTGCAAATGCAGTTCTAGTGTACGAATATTCTTTTTGGAAATGTATTTCCAAATACATTCCAAATACAGTGTTTCTTGTTTAAAACTTCTACTTCTTTTATAATGAGACATGTAAGTAGAACTCTTTTAAATGAGTAACTTTTCTTGGCCAAAATTGAGTCGTTTATAAGCAAGTGTATTTCCACTTATCAAAGGACACATCTACTGGAGCCAAAGAAATATGTACTGTGAACTAAATAGAGAAACATTTTGTTCTTCAAAAGGTCTATGAAATAATTTATAGAACTGACTATATCATAAACAAAGAAAATAGGAAAGTTTTAGAAGCTACATATGGGGAGAAGAGTAATCATAGTTTTAGAGTAATTAATTTTAAGGAAGAAAACTCAAATAGGAGGGGTACTACAGTAAGATACAAGGGTATATCCTTTGAATCTTATTAAATAGATAATGTATTTATATACATGTTGTACTGATATGGCAGGATTTATCTGGCAATAGAAAATGTAATTTCCTCAATACTATTATGAAGGCAGTTAGAGAAAAAAACAAATAAAACGTGGAAGATTATGGTATATAAAGAAAAGTCCTTCTTTTGGGGGGCAAACCCTGAATTTCCATGTGATCTTGGACAGTAAAGGGTCCACTTGCACTTTTTATTACTACCATATTGTTTGCATACTGAGGCAATTATGTTTCTACTAGGTCAGTGACTACATTTTTCATCAATAACTTATACACACTAGGAAGTATGATGACAGATATTCAGAGTGGTGATAATGCTGTATTAAAGAGAAAAAAATCGGAGATGGGCTGCACTTGAAAGATGATTTTCTTCTTTCTCTAAGGTGTAAATATCCCCTAGTGAGTTTGGTAGAGAACACTCTCAGAAATTCTATACTTGCATAGGTTTTTATAAAAAAAAAAAATTCTTCTAAAGAAAGTGGAGCCTGAGAAAACAGTCTAGGCTTGTAGAGATTTATTGAAATCTCTTATTTATCTTGGGAGGATGATACTTAAGAGAAGCCGATTGGATTCCAGGTCCTTTAGCACCTGCTATAAATTTAGTGTCTGGTAGTGAAACCCCTAGTATCCTGATGCATTCATCTCTTTGACAAAGCATCATCCTTTGTCATTCGATTGCTGAACAAATAGCTCCACTTAAAAGTGACAAAATCATCAAGTTTTAAATTTTAAATTCTGGCAGTTGGCATAATATCTATCTGCGTATCCTTGTAAGATATATCATCAGATTTGAGTAAGAACAGAAAATTGCTGAATATAACTATCTGGAAAAGTCAAGTAAAAAAATCTTTTTAATTTCTGATATTATACTTCCTTTCTCAGGTTATGTCAATTATAGAGTAAAGGGCATTTACACATTCAGGATATACATCTTATGTTAAGCAGGGTACCATGATACATCCAAGGAAATGATAATACTTTATTTTTTATGAAGGTTTATTTCATTGAATCATAGAAACTCAGCATTAGAAAGAGTCTCAGAGTTTCTTCTAGTCCCTTCTTTATCTAGTGCACTGTAATGCAGTACACAGAACTCTTAATTAAGAGCCACTGGTTGTGCTGGTCAACTGTTGATTGTTTTTTTCCAACCATCTTTATCCTTAGCCAACTGTGTTCTGTATCATAAAGAATAAAATTCTCATCACCTAGATAGCCAATTCCATACATTAATCTTTTTCCCCTGTGGAACCCAAGAATATTTTTCTTCCACTAACTGAAAGTTCACTTATTTAATCTCTTTGAAAAGGATTACTCGGATAGCTTTTTATTTTAATTTAGTTTTACCCTCATTTGAGGCAAATGTAGTTGATCTCTTTCCTTTACACATCAGTTAATACAGTTCATGAGAATTTTAAAGAGCCAAGTAACTAGGCACTTTTTTTTTGCTTTGTGTCCACATATTAGGAAAAGCTTCATAACTCTAGCTTTACCATATAGTAGCCCTGTCATATCTCACTAAATTTTTTACAAGGAGCTGCATTTGGTGTAGAAAAGCTTAGGCTAGTTGGAATTATGTATGTGAAACTGCATTCTCATTTCACTCTACTTTTAAAAACTTATATTCTAATTGTTTCAGCCCTCTGAATGAAAATCTGTATTTGTACTCTATTTGTAAATTAAGCATATTTCCTACTCCAGGATCATTTGTGTCATTGAAAGCCATATAATTAATACTTAGGAACTAATAAAATTGGGGTGATGACTTGTATTGTGATCTAATCACTGGATTATTTTCTTCCAATGAGAAGGGGGGTTTCAGATGATTACAGTGGAACCCTTGAGTTTCATCTCAACCTGTGGTTTAATGGTTGAACTCTTAGTACAACTGTAGTTAGGAAAATATAGTTTGATATTCAGCATAAAATCTCTGCAAAGGCTTAAAATCTCTATTTATTCCTTTTGTTATTCCTTTTATGCTGAACCCTAAAATCAGAAAGTCTTATTTGCATACAGGCAGATCTCTTCCATCTAACAAATATGTTGAAAGTCTCAGCAGTAGTAAAAATCTTTATTTTTGAAAGTGCCTTTGAATTGTGACAGTTCTCCCCACAATTAGGTGAACTGGGAAACCCTAACCTCACCATAATAGAGGATTTCTGAAAAACAATTTTAAGTGAGTTCCACAATTTTAAGTGAATATCTCAGAATATGTGTGGGATAACAAAACTCCATAGTGCAGTATGTAAACATCCTTGTGTCATGAGCCAAAGACCTCTTCTCTTCTTAATGCTCTCATCGGAATAACTAATAACAAGGCCGAGTGGAGGAAAATGTAATGAACCTTTGTTCTTTTAATTAGCATTTCCTGAAGATTATCTATAATGGAAAGGGAAAGAGAGGGGTAAAACAGGAGTGTTTGTAAACCTCAAATGTGTAGGCAAATGGCTCCCGAGAGAAAAGACACCAGGCTTTATCTTTCTGCTTTCTTCATAGACTGAATACCAAGGTGTTCAGGAAAAGTAACTTGACTGTGCTTTCAATCAGAATCCAAAGGAAGTTGATGCTTCAATTAAACACTATTTTTTAAAAATACCATAGAAATTTATCATTGCAATTAAGTAAAATGACAATTTTTATATACCTTTCCAGCTACTGTCTCTGTAATTGGCCTAGACCCTGGATAGAAGCCATGTTATTACACTTTTCAGTCTAGTGCCCATAAACAATTTGATAAACATGTCCTGAGCTGTAAAATTATGGACTTCTGGAGAGGATGAGCTTTATTCTATTTTTTATTTTCTTCTAAGGATTGAGCATAGTATTTGGCCCAGAGTAGAAGTACAACAAAAATACATCAGATAAATTAGCAAATGTTTGTCAAAGGTAGGTACAAAAGGAGTTTTGAGACTAAAGATAGTTATCATAAAGCTCTCCCTAAGAATTGTTTCTTTGATCTCTGGACCTCTCAAGTACCTTAAGAGTTATGGCTGTAGGGGAGATGAGGAAATAGTTGCTGCATTTCTCTCCTTGGCAGACATCTAAATTTTACACATTTGTCAAGTAAACACACAAACAAAAATGTTTGCCTGAAGAAATTGCATCCAATCATTTTTACAAGATTTGTTTTAATTACTATTATTACATTATTATTGGGGAATCTAGTTGAAAATGCTCTGCTGTAGTGATGTTTTAAAAATATTTTCTCAGAACATTTAAGGGAGAATCACATTTGGCATTATAGTTACTAAAAGGGCTTGGCTATATAGGAACTGTATACAATGTGAAATTATTTCTTCAGTGATTTTTCCCTGATTTTGCTGTCTCTTTCTTACAAGTTTTTGAAATTTAGTAATTAATTCCTGTAAATTACTTTAGCTATTAAAATAATTTTTTAAAAAAATACATGATTTGATTTAATTGTCTGTAGTTAGCCTTTACCTGCTTTTTGAAAAGTATTCTATATAATTTATATCTTGCTTTTGAGAAATGATGATTAGCGGATTGCTTCTTTGAGATGTAGGTTTAAACAATTTAGCTTTTTTGTTGGAGAGCTACAAAAATATTCCATTTTCAGCTATAATTTTCCTTGTGAAATATATATATCTTTAAAATTCAGTATTTTGAGTTCATTCATAAAATTCCTATAGACTTTCTGTTTAATACTAAAAATGTTTTCTGTGTGGAGGTATAAAAATGTATGTTGTATTCAGACAACAAGGATTATTAATAAGGAGATTTAAATATAGTTTGTAATAAATCATACATTTTGACAGTAAAAAGAGGTAACATAAAACTACACCGTATTGTGTTGCTGAATAAATAAAATTTCAGTGTAAATTAGTATTATTTGTACTGTGAAAACTAGTTTTGTGTGACTACAAAATTTTGAACATACCATTCATTGGTCATAATTATCTCCCCAGAATGCCATACAAAAAATTGTTACACAATTTCTTTTTTTGCATAAAACAAAACATTTGCAGAAAGAAGTTTAAATACAAGTCAAAATGGAAAAAGGTCTGCAGTTACTTTTGGCTTATATTAAAGGGGGCATTTTTTAAAATGTTAAGACACTTATTAAAAGTTAACATTTCATAAAATGTAATAATGTGATGTTTATTATAAGATGACCCAAATTTTGCTGACCTTATTTGTATTGACTATCTATTAATCTATCCAATAACTTTGAATTACTACCTCCGTTTTTAGTATTACTGTTCCAGCTGTGTCTACCACTGTTACTACTAATAATTGTAATCCTAAGCAACATTTATTAAATGGATTTCTACGTCCCTGTTAATGTGTTAAACAATTTACATGCATCATGTCTCTCAGTAAATGTTTATTGTATGGCTTTTTGTTATGCTATGCAGGATTTCAGGGTAAGCAAGCAGTGATGCACATCACCATAAATTTGACACTATTATTTACTAATCTAAGTTCTTAGGCTGGTGTTTCCGTCATTTAACACTAACCTATAGGCAGTCCTATAGTTCACTTGATCACATGGATTAGTCTTCAGAAGGACGGCTCATGTTTTTCAATCAAGGGTAATCTTTTATGAGTGGAAGCAGGCAGAGAAGTTTACTCCATTGCAAATCCAAACCACTTCTTTAGAAAAATGAAGGACCTTATATAGGGCAAAACCCAGAGTCTGGAAGATGAAGAAAAGAGCCATGGGAAACAACTCACAGGAAGTTGGAATGAGCTTTAAATAAGGAAATGGCAATGTATGCAGATTTGAAAAACAGGCATACCTCATTTTATTGCAGTTTTTACAAATTGAAAGTTTGTGGCAACCCTGAGTTGAGCAAGTCTGTTGGTGCCATTTTTCCAGTGCATTTGCTCACTTCATGTCTCTGTGTCATACTTTGCTAGTTCTTACAATATTTCAAACTTATATTATTATATTTATTTGGTGACCTGTGATCAGTGGCCTTTGATGTTACTACTGTGACTCACTGACGGCTCAGATGATGATAATCATTTTTTAGTAGTAAAGTATTTTTTAATTAAGGTACATGCAATGTGTGTTTAGACATAATGCACACTGAATAGACTATAGGATAGTAAAAACATAACTTTATATGTGCTGGTAAATCAAACTTTTGTGTGACTTGCTTTATTGAAGTAGTCTTTACACTTGTATAGAAATGGTATAAATCAGTTTCTGCCATGTCTCAACTGCTCCTCAACTAACCTTTGTTAAAATACCACAAAGTTACCCAAGGAGAGATCATTATGTTTTCCCTTTTTGTGTAAAGCTTCTTGGTTGCCTTCAGAAAGAAAAAAGGAAAACTGTCAGGTAATATTTAAAAAATAAAATGTCACAACCCTAGTCTTCACCAGCTGAGGCTGAAATGGAACAGCACTTTATAGAGAAAGCCAAATGAGGCCTCGTACCGCCAGAATGTTCAACAAATCTCTAACCTCCACGCAAAAATAGTCATATAGCCCAGCTAAAGTCAGCTTCAAAAAGCATAGAAAATTATGTCTAAGCCCCTGTATTTCTCCTAGTAATTATGCTATGCCATAGGAGCAAATTTTCTCATTAAGTTATGAATTAAAAGTAACATCTAGTAGTAAAGTCACTAAGCCATCATATTCAGCCACGTGTAGTGCTTCTTTATTATTCCTCTGGGCCCGTATGACTTTCTGTAGACTTTAGGGAAATTTATAACCTCCCTGAGAAATAGAAATTCCCACCCCTTGGTACTTCAAAGAATTGGCAATAGAATATGTGAATCATGAAAATGAGATTCTATTGAGTTCCACTGAGTTCCTGTGGGCCTTTTTCTTAGTGCATTTGATTGCATTTCTGTATATTTTAGTTTGCCTGTTTATTATTCTCCTTCCACGTCTCTATTTCCTCACCCTGATATATTTCTTGACTCTTTCTCCTTTTCTTTCAGTTCCTGTGAGAACGGTCTATAACAGATTTTTAGAGAACAAATGTATCTTTCTGTTAAAACCAAGTATGTAAAAAAACTCACAAACTTTTAAATACAACAAAGTTGGAATTTCAAACTATCTAATTTCATCATCATGTTCATACTATTAAAATGTCATTTGGTTATGAAATTATGCAAAACTTTCAAGTACTGCTAGTATCACACCCCAGCCTATTGTTTAGAGAAAATCAGTGATGCTTAATCTTTCATTAAAGGTTTTCTATAATCCAAGCACTATGTACATTTTATTCATTGCTTCTATTATTTTTCTTCATTTCTTGAGGTTACGATCAAGCATATCTACAACCTATTACCAGGTTATACACTTGCCTTGTTTTAAGCTACAGAATGAAATTCCAGACACTTACTGTTAGAAAACTATTAATCCAGTAACAGCTTTCCCACTGCAACTCCTAGTACTTTCCATTTTTGGAAAATTCTTTTTATTAACTTTATGTCAATTATTATTTTTCTCTGAGTAATTTACTTTCTAATCATCTCCTTCACATTCGAAGGCCAAACAGAAGGAGGTTAAGTCATTTTCCAAAGTTTGCATTTACACATGTACATATATCCTATTTCTTACAAAATGAAAAATGATTTTGAGTTCTACTTGTTGATTCCTCTTTTATGAAATCCTTGGGTTTTTTCTGTTTGTTTGTTTGTTTCTTTAAAATTTGAATTCATAACTTGTAACACTACATTCCAAGGCTGGTTTGATTACCACAGAACTGAAGCTTTTTGCAGACCAGCAATTATCAAATCAGGGAGAACAAAGTCCTTCTTCCAGCAGCGCATCAAAATGACTGTTGGTATTTTATTTTTAAAGTGTGTAAAATCCATCTTAGTACCCATCTCTGTCTTAAGACTTCTAAACAGAGTTGAAAAATCATGACATGGAATGAGTATTTTTATTGATAGAAGAGTGTTTACACATATAGGCATACAGGTCTCTTATAGATCCTTACCTTAATTACATCCACAAAAACCCTATTTCCAAATGACTTCACATTCTGAAGCTTCAGGCAGACATTATTTTTTTGAGGGGTGGGCGCACTATTCAACCTACTAAAGTCCAAACAACTAAATGATATATATATAATAGCATGCACATATATGTAAATACAAATAGCAAAGCAAGTAGTAAGAACCATAATATAAAATAAAATAAAAACATCAACCAATTTGTTATGACATGAAGTAAAAAGGGATAAATCTACCTTTAAGTATTAAATCAAAACTATCTATTTTCTGAGAGCCAAAAATAAAGCACTAAAATTAAAAGGTTGAGTTTGTCTCTTTCAGAATAATGGAATCTTCCCTCATAACATTTGAAATGACCATAAAGCTAACTACAAAGGGGAACAAATTGGTGAACATACTGAGAAGGGTTTCGGTGATTTCTGGAAGACAGAAATCAGTTGTATAAATACTCATGGATAAATTAGGGCTGACTGATATAGGGCTCAGGATAAGCAAAGGAGTAGAAGACAAAAGACATAACAGCTATTTTGTTACAACTGGACACCAGTGAGATGGGAGATACAATGTATGAGACTGATAAATTGTTACAAAATATTTTACTGAAAATGATGTTAAGGCTGGAGAGAATGTGTAAGGCAAATTTAAATTTAGACAAAAAGAAAGCAGCTATAAAAATATTAATGTCTGACAAAGTAGCTTCAAAATAAAAACAATTGAATGAAAGGATTGTGTGGGGTTATTACTAAGCAGTTTTGTCTTTAAGAGTATTAGCCCCAAATCATTAAATAATAGAGATTATCTTATAGATGTATATGTCTATATATATATGTAAAGATAGATTTTAGATCAAAGGATAGAGAGTGAATAGATAGATGATAGAGATAATAAAAACAATTGAAAGGAAACATTAATATTGATTTTTTTCCTTTAGAAGTGTTTGCAGTGTATCTAATAGATATTTATATAGCCATTTATTTATCTATATAGCCATTTATTTATCTATTTTGATAGAGGTCCTAAAAAGTTTCCATCAGATGCTTTATTTATATGAAAAATACAGAAAGAAGCCACATTCCTCTGTGCACAGTCAGGGCATGGTGTAAATGCAGCTGAAGTTATGCACGGCAGTGAGTTCCAATATGACTATGTCTGCTTTAAACTCAAACTTTTACTGCTTAGGAAGTGGCTCATTAATGGTAAGTGACTCATTTTAAAAACTGCCCTGAAAAAAACTATATAGAAAATTATCTTCCATTTCATTAGTGCTGCATATCTCCATTAGCCTGAATTTCCCTGAAATGACCATTGGTGTTAATCACTCTGTCAAGTTCAGATTGTACCTGCAACACTAGATGAAAAGCCATTCACCTGTTCACCCTCCCGCATTCCACCTCACCCCCTTGACAGTCTCACTCCACTCTGGATAGTCAATTATGTTGAGAAATGTTTCTGCTCTGAGTTTTTTTCTTCCAAAAAGGGTTCATCTGAACATGGTCTTGTTTTTCTCTTTTGTGTACTAAGCCAAGTCATGGAAACTGGAGCATTCTTTGTTGGTGTGTTGTAAGACTTCTAATCTTCACATCTGAAGACATTATCTAGGATTGAAAAACGCTTTTGGAAACTGTAAGACAGAATTAAATTTGTCTTTTCCCTATCTTTATGCGTATTTATATAAATTATATCTGGAAGTTAGTCTAAAAACGAGCAGATTTTTCTTTTTCTTTTTTTTTTTTTTCACATATACAGAGGACAAAGAAATCTTCCAAACCCCTTTACAATATGTTGCCTTCCATTTCAGCATCGTATGAGGTAGTTAGGAGCACTATAATTTTTCAAATGAAAAAATAGAGGATCTGTGTTATGTTGTTCATAGTATGTTGTTCAAGATCCTGAAGGTAATGACCAGCAGACCCAGACTTTTTGTCTCTAAAACCTATTTTAGTTCTAATTACATGATATTATTTTTTATCTTGAATACACAGCACAACAAGAATAAAAACTAAAGACCAACTCTTCTTCCAAATTACGTTGTTCATGGCAGATTGTGCTAAGAAAAAATTTCATAAATGCTTATCTTGACCATCGGGAGAGGTGGATGTTACCAACCAGGCAGAGTGTGAGTGCTCTGAGTTTTGTTTTATTTGAATTTATTATCATGGACTGCGAAACTCTAATGTTGAAACACTTATCCCCTAACCGTCATGATGCTACATCGTTGAATTTAATGACAGTCAGACTATGTGCTTCTTTCTCCACCCCTTACTTTGTCCTGTGCTGGAAGCAGTGACTTACCTGGTTGGTGGATTTTCAAGAATAAATTCTTCCTCCTTCCCTCTGCCTGACTGCAGATGACATGCGTTCTGGTCATCTCTCAGCCATGTGATCAAAGAGGTATGCACCAGAGGAATTATGGACTGATTAGTGCTGATTCAGCTTTACAGTGAGTTATCAAGCTCATTTTGCTATAAGGCTTACCTATTTCCACCAACTTAGATTTTAGAACAAAAGCCAACAGTATTGTCCCCCATCTGTATGACTCCTGTGTCAACTCATTTTTTTAATTGGCTTGGGAAATTATTGTTTGAATCCTTTCATGATCTAGCTCCCTGACCTCAATTTTTACCTTTGTCTTGGTCACTGATCCGACCATAATCATTTCCTGTTCTTCCTGGAAGAACAGTATCTTCTTCAGAATTTTATACTTTATACTCCCTCTGCCTCCTTCATTTACATGGTTATCTAACTTAATTCAGATCCCCCCTCAAATGTCACTAATACATATATTCCTGTATATATCATGTCTGAATTTACATATAAAATAGAAAATTTCTAGTAATTATGACTACACTTCTGTTAACTTTCATGCTTGACACAATTGAAATTGCATTATATATTTATTTGTTTACTTATTCATCTATCTCCCCCACTAGACTTTAAACCTAATAAGAGCAGGAACTTAAGCTTTCTTCTTCTTTGCTGGATCTTCCATAATTATTTGTTGAATGAATGAACAAATTAAAGGTATCCAAAATTTAGCACCCACCACAGGAAGGATGCTCATTAACCTGCAAATCAACGTGTTTCAAGGAAATAACAGGGGGTTTGGAGTCAGACAAACTAGGATTGTGGCATTAAAGGCAAACCTCTTTTTACTCACAGCACTCTGCAGTGTCTTTCTCTACCCTTTTTCATTGCCTCAGAATAGGTGGCAATCTCTAAGAACCTAGTAGAATCTGACAACTTATGTTTGATTTCGGTGTGTACTTTGGACTACACTGGCTGTGAGTAAGTGATGAGTAGGGAGAAGTATGAGAATCAGATTCCACTGATGCGACCAGCCTCAGGAAGCTGGAGCATTTCATCATAAGAAGGGGTCTCATAGGTCAATAGATAAGGAGACAAATGACTTGTGTTCTAGTTGTGGTCTTCCACTAACTGTGTGATGTTGTAGTGAGTTCACATTGATGAGTTTCAGTTTTCTTACCTCCAAATGGAGGAATTTGGGTATATCCATCTTGCATACTTTCTGAGTATACAGTCCGTAATATCTGAATCTCCAAGTATAAAATTGTATATTATTTTATAAATCATATATGAATTATCCCACTGTATCATCCCTTTACTATAGTTTGGTATGTAACTAAGGGTCAAAGTCAGACTTCATCAATCATTAGAGACTTGTCAAAGTTGTTGTAATTATTCAGAACAATGTAGGTAAAAAAAACCGCTGCTAAATTTAACCTAAAGGGAATTGTATTTTTAAAACACGGAACAAAACACTAATCTTTTTTATTCACAGATGTTGTTTTTGTTTTGTTTTACTACACTAAACTTTAAGTCAGGCTTGTGGCTATTCCAGTCTTGATCTTCTCACCCCAGCTCTGTGACCCAGGTTTCCTTCTATCACCCTGTGCCAGGGTCACATCTTACCAAAGCTGGTATTGTACCTAGTTTTCTGAAATGAGTGATGTTTCCCAGTCCTGCCAATACCGTGTTCCTTATACCTGCCCCTGGGATTTTACTCCCGTGCCTGTTCCCAGATCGCTGTCTTCCAGTGTAGTACATGCTAACATTCGTCTGTGAGTCTACTCTTTGTGTTCCTAGTTTAGGATTTGTTTGCTGTTTATCCCTTTCTCCGCCATGCTATCAAGAGTCCCTTTCAATGATCCAGTGGGTACGTTCCATTAGGGCCTGCTCCACTCTAGAGTGGGGTCCAGTAACAAGGGTGGCCTCCATCCTGCTCAGTTCTGCAGCATTTCTGAGGAGTAAATACAGCATGCTGAACCTTCCAGGGCTAAGTTAAGTATTTACCAGAGATACACTTGTAACTCTTTTCAACCTTTGTTATATGTGTTATATTTTTAAATCATCTATTCTTTTGTTGTTGACAAATCCAGTATCATCAAAAATCATGCATTCTTTACTGATACAAAAAAATGATCAGAATTATATGGTCATTGAAATAAAATGCATACAAGCCCTGCAGAACTATCAGCCCACTAATTAATTATAATTAGATGCCCATAGAAATTAGATTGATCCAAAGTCATTTAAAATATTTTCTTTCTCCTGTATTTTGTGGTTTCTAAGCTTTTATTATAATTTCAGTAACAAGTAACTTCAAAATTCAGACAAATTTAGCTACTGTTAATATAAGGAAAAACATGCCTGATTCAGAGGGAAATGAGTTATGTGCGTGCTTTTAAGGATCTAGATGTGATCCACTTGTCTTGTTAAAGAATAAGAGTGTCAATTAATTCTACTTGTAGCAACCTCGAAAGTTTTCTGAAATTACTAAGTTAAAGAGGACTTTTGACAGCTTAATTTATTTTTATATTCTATATACATTTTTACATGTGTTCTATTGATTAGATTATTTTTAAAATGCATATAGTGAATACAGATTCCATTTCTTTCTATTTCTTAACATTTCTGCTGTCCAGAGATGACCATTAACTGTAATGTGAACTGAGGATAATTTTAAGTGGCTTATGACATTTCAGTTTGAGGACTAACATACATCAGTAACACAAGAGATGTGTTAAAATGTGTGGCAATGGAGATTGAAGAAGGGGAAAAGAAGGTTAATGAGAAGGATCAGAACTCCTCCTTGTGGAATAAACTTTGAAATGATTTCTCTCTCATAAATAATGAAGCTAGGCTTCCAAATGAATTTCAAAGATAATATATATATTATAAAATACACCATGCTTAGAATTCAGAATTTTTTCAATTAAATCTACTTGTTTTTAGTTTAATGTCCTACAAGTATCTTTTTTTCCTATCTGAGGCAAAGAAATCAAATAATCATGTTTCAGACATCCATAGAAATCTCTTTAATCAAATGAATTATGTTTATTTCCATTACCTTAAAATATAATACTTTTACAAATTAATAATTATAAATGTTAGACATCATCTGTGAACAAAAAAGATTAGTATTTTGCTCTGTTGTTTAAAAATATAATTTTCTTTTAGGTTAAATTTAGCAGCAGTCATTTTTTCCATGAGTTGTTCTGAATAATTGCAGAGAATTATATGTGCCTCCTCTTTCACATGCAGAGAATTAGTTAATAGCATGATTATGCTAAAGGGAATTTTATAGGTTTATTTTAAGGAAAAATTAATACACATAGGTTAAAAGAAGGAATAAGAATAAAAGATAAAAATGGTGTTAATTTTATTTATAATGTCTTGTGTGACTGAAAGTAGAAATAGAATTAAAGTACATGATAATGGATCTGAAGGAAGCAGAATAATTTTCTGCTTCCTTTCATTCACTGAGAACAATTAGCCAAGTTGGAAAAAATTAAGATAATATACATTTTAGAGCCTAGAAGAACAGCAAAGACATATTGGGTTATAATTCCCAGAGAAAAAGGAAGCTATGCAAAATGAGTCAGACATTTGGAAGTACTTTTCCTATTGAAGTGTTTTTCCAACTTAAGGGAGAAAAATGGTTCCTGAGATGAGAATCTAAGCAGGACATCTGAGAGTCCAAAGTGTACTTTCATCAATCATGAGACAGGGAGAATAAAAATTAAACTTGAGTTCCTGTCACGTTACAGAGGCTCAGGTAAACACCCAGAATTCTCTGCTAGAATCCAAAATACGGTGTGCAAGAAGTAATATTAACCTGGAGACAAGCCAGCTGTCACTGAAAATAAATTTGAAGCACTTAATTTCTGAGAGTATTAAAGTAATCTAATCCTCACCTAGCTGCCTGTCAGAAGAAAATCAAATCCCCTATCTAGAAAATAACTACAGAGATACCAATGAGCTATGTAATTTTTATCTACAGATCAGTCAAAAAAACGCAACAGGAACATTTCCAGATAGGATACAATAGTTTGTGGCAGGATAATGCTCCTGTTACAACAACTAGTAAACCCAGATAAATTATAAAACCTTATTTTTAAAGGCATTAGGGGGCATTGGCAGCAATAAGGCCTAGATGAGCTACAATTCATAGGAGAGAACTGTTTTGAGGTGAGTTGAGGATGGCTAGCTGTTTTTGTGTTCTTTGAGACATTTGCTGGTTCTGCATGTGGGCCTAGGATGAGCTTGTTCCGAGCAGACACCTCCCTCGAGCAGAAAGATAATCCAGCAATGCACTTTGCAAAAGCTTAGGGCTAGAAGGACAAGTGAATCTTTCAGTGGCCTCAAATTCAAAGCTACTTCTGAGCTCTGGGGTTGCACACAAGACTGGGAAACTATGCCAAAAGTTTAAAAATAAGAAAGCTCAGTATTTTGCAGCCTCCTCATGCTTAGGGGGGAAAATAGATACGCGTGGGAAGAGGTCTTGCCTCAGTCTTAAATGCAGTCTTCCCTAGAGATACTTATAAAATTTGAAATTGCATGAGCTGGAAAGCTCAAGGTCTAACATGGGAACTCAAGAATGACTTAGACATCTTATTACAGAACTGAGAGAAAAAAAAGTCCCTAGGCCTGAAAGATCCATGCAGGGAAAATAAGGATAAACTTGATCTAGACTGAATCTTTCTAAAAATTAATAGATAAAGAAAGAGAATAAAATATACCTAACAATGATAAAAATAGACAATAAAAATAGACTTACAAATGAAATTGATATTGAAGTTCAGAAGTTAATAGTCACCCTTGAACATAACGGGAGCCCCCCTAAGTTGATTGTGGAAGTATAAATTGATAATAACCCTTTGGAAAACCGTTTCCTAGTATCTACTAAAGCTGAATATATGACTCTCCTCTGGGTATATACACAAAAGATATGCCTACATATGATCTTTAAAACACACACACAAACACACACTCACACAGATGTGCTCAGAAGAATTGTTGGTAGTAGCCCAAACTGGAAATACCTCAATGCCTCTCCACAACACAGTGAATGAAAAATTGTGGCATATTTATAAAATAATATACTACACGTGAACAAGAATAAATACAATTTCAACTATACCTGAACAAGTGGAGGAATCCCACAAGTATAATACTGAACAAAAATAGCCTGATACAAAGAGGATATGATGCATGATTCCATTTGTATAAAATTTAAACCAAGCAAAACTAGTAGTTAATAGTGAGGATAGCATTGTCCTTGGAGTCAGCTGTTGTTACTAAGAGAAGCACACTGAAAATAAATGACCTAAGAAAATATCTAAAAGGTGAGAAAAGAAACAGCAAACTAAACACGTTAAGAATGAAGGAAATAATGAAAATAAGGACAGAAAATAATAACATACACATAGACTAGAGAAAGAATATATATACGGCACTTTTTTATAATTCTGTTTTTTTCAAAAATGTACATTTTAATAAAAAATAAAATAGGCTTATTTTGAAATAATTCCAAATCTTCTTTAATTAAATTAATTTGTTTGATACATAGAGAAAGATCCTCCACTTGAATTCTCTCAGTTCCACTCCAGGTAACTATTAAACACTCCTTTGTTTCCTTGTAGATAAATGTATATAGAGGTGAACTAATATAATATAATAAAGTAATTTTCAAGAATGGGATTATTTTATACTTATTCCACAACTTGTTTTTACTTATTGTAGATAACATATCACCCTTGTCAGTATAAATGATCTATATATGAATTTATCTCTATATAAATATACTAATATATAAAAACTATGTATCACTTTGAAAAATTCTTATTTAGTTATTCCTTAAGTACACACAAATATATATGTCATGAAACTACAGATCAATAAATTGCCAGAAAGTAATTAAACCTTTCAAATTAACTTCAGTAAACCTACAACAAATATATGAAAAGCATATGTAAGAGTTAATTACCAAATGATAGATGGAAATTAGCAAGAAGAGACTTTTTTTTAATCTTGTAAAGACAAGAGGGAGAACAGATTTTCAGGGAAAGATAATACAATTGCTCAATCTGTTTTATATCCTCTCCCCATTAAGTTACGTTCATCCTTTTTTCAGGGATACAGTGTTGTCTTGCCTTTCTTCACAACACTCTAGACATTCTGGCAGAGAAAATTCCAACCTAGCGTACAAATCTGAATTTTTATTGATTTTGAAAGTAACAGAATTCAAATTCCTGTGAAGTGTAAGTTTCAAATCGTGTCACCTTGGAGACTTTAATTGTCTTATGCATTCAAGAGCAACTGAAAGTAACTTGCCGCAGTTGATGAGAAGATCTTTATTTTCAGGGTACGCTTTGAATGGTTAAAATGCTACTGTCTCATCTTCTGGTACGAGGGGAATCGTCTAGGAAGGAGCCACACAACCTACTCAGTCAGCACAGACTGATTCAGCTAGGGGAGAGTGTTGTACTCACCCTTTTGGTCAGAGTCAGAATAGTCCTCTGATCACAAAGAACCTTAAGTTTCGAAACTAGAAGTGGGGAAGCAGTTGGTCTTGGGGACAACATCAGTTCACCTCTGTTGGAAGATCCAGTCATCTCATCCCTCCAATGGAATTAATCAGTCCCTTTTAGTTTCCCTCATTTCTGTTGCCACAGTAACTAGTCAGCATCCTTATAGTTTAGTTTACCACTGAGAAGGCAGCATTTTAACATTTTCTGACACAAATTGGCAAGATACGTAGCTGCTAGATTAGTTCCAGGACCCCTGAGGATACCAAAATCTGCAGATGCTCAAGCTCCTTATATAAAACGGCATAGTATTTGCATATAAACTACACACATCCTCCTGTACACTGTATCTCTAGATGACTTATAATACTTAATACAATGAAAATGCTATGTAAGTAGTTGTAAATAGAATTTAAATACTATACATAGCTGCCAGTGCACAACAAATTCAAGTTTTGCTTTTTGAAACTTTCTGGAATTATCCCGCACCCCGTATTTTCAACCTCCTTTTGGTTGAAGCCACAGATGTGGAACTGCAGATACAGGTGGCTGACTGTAGTAGGAAATGTGGCAAAAAAAGGAAAAAGCACCTGTGGATAACTGAATATTCCATGAGTAAGAAAATGCCTTTGGGATATTTGGTACAGTACTTGGAGTATTTGGAATACACTGTACTTTAGTAGCAATATCCAATTCAATGAGCACTCTGTATGTGCATACAATCATTATACTGACTGTGCAAATTATATGCAAATGAATTGGCATGCTCTCTCACCTCCAGGGACTTGCACTCCACTGGTACAGATAAGATAATCCTGTCACAGTTCAACCAAGTCTTAGTGTGAAAGCACAAGCATGGGACAATCAATTCTGATCAAACAATTCTAGGAAGGCTTCACACATGAAATAAAATTCTAGGTGGCCTCTCTTGCACATTTCTCAGTAAAGTTATGAGGAGGGCATTGAAGACAGAAAACTACAGGAGTGAAATAAAAGGGTGGACATCCTTCGGCCTGCAGATCAGAGAAAGGCAGAAAGGTAGAATCCTCTGAATTCAGAGTAGGTGTAAATAGAGTGGCAAAGTATAAAACTGAAAAGGTAGATAAGCATTTATTTAAGTATATTTCATACCAGTCTTTCAAATTATCTCATAACAAGAACTGTATTGAGTTTCTTTCCTAATAAATAAACATGAGACTCACAAAAAAAGAAATTGACTCTCCTTAAGTTGAAATAGAAATACCAACTAGAATTAATAATGTCAGCTTGTTATCATAACGTATTACATTAGATTGAACCATTTAAATTGACTAGTTTTAGTGGTATAAAAAACAATTCTGTGTCAAATCTTTACACCAATCAATTTAATGAGTAATATTGATATGACATATACTTATACATTGCTTAATTCACTATTTTTCCCAGATTTTTTGGGGGGGAGGGATTAGCTTTTTATTATTATTATTATTATTTTTAATGGAGGTACTGGTGATTGAACCCAGGACCTTGTGGATGCTAATCACACACACACCCTACCACTCAGCTATACCCTCCCTGCATAAGTTCTCAGGTATTTTCAACACTAATAGATATTTCAGGATTGCTTTTTCCTCTGAATAAGTGGGTCCTAGAATTACATGCAAACTTATAGGTAAGTTTCCATATATAAGAACTGCACAAATTGTGTGTAAGGAAGTGGCTCTCAAATAGTATCGGGATTTTTAACGTGCATATTCCTAAATACAGAGGTCAGTTTAGGATTTGCCTTTGGAGAACAAGAACATAAATTTCGTTCTCAGCGAGGATGCGTAACACATGCAAATGACTGAATCAATTAACTAGAAGGCCTCATGACTCTGGTGGTTTCTAACGCAATAAAATGAAAAGCTCTATTATATAAAGCGTCATCTTTCTTTGCCTTTCTAAGGCACGTTTCTTGTCATGAAACGATCATGGCTTTGAAATAGGCTGATAGTGCTGTTGATTCTGTTTTTGTTTGATTTAGTCCTTGTTTAATGAAACTGTATAACTGATTGCTTTCTACTTTGAAGTTCAAGACCCTCACATTGCTAATCAGTGGCTGGGATGAAAGTAGAAAATAACATTTTCATTCATGAAAAGGTATTTCTTCTTTTGCTCTTAATGAGAAGAAACATTATTTCTCTTAGGTAAATTTTAGAAACTTTGAATTATTTAAAATACTAGAATTTTGTCATCTTTGAGGATTAAGTATTTTTTCACCCTTTGAATCACAAACTATTTTATGATAAAAATTGAAAGACTTGTCACAGTTTTCAGGACCTAATCAAAGGTGTCAGAAGAACAATAGTTTATCACGATTTTCTTCTAAGTACATTTCATTATTTTGGTTGTACAATGATTTTCTTTTAACAGCTTTTTGTAATTTTATTTTTAGGTGTTCAAAAGCCAAAAAGAAGAAATATCATTACTCAAAAGGTGCACCATATCAGTAGAAATATAATATATCCCAGCTAATATAAGCTGATTATACTGAGAGAAAATATAATGAAATAATTGCCAAGTCTAACAATTGGTATCTCTTTATTGCCACAAAATTGCCCTGGTAATGTCTGTCACAACATCTTAACTATACAATTTTAATAATCCCCTGATTAGTCTTCCTTCCACTCTTCTTTTAATTTCAAATCTATTATCCATACTGATGACAAAGCCGTATTTCTAAAAGGGAAATGTGACCATTTACTTAACAAAGTCTCCCTGTTCCTCAGAATAATGTCTATTGGGATATATAAAATTAATGAGCATCTGTTATCTTACTAACTTTCAATGAGACTTCTACTTCCACCTCATGCTCTGTAGCTGAACCAGATTTGTTGCCAATCTCAAAAAACATTTGAGTTCATTTACGCTGTCTATACACCAGGACTTACTCATTGTACAAATTGCAGCTTGAAAGTTTCCTTCTCTGTGCAGCTTACCCTGATCACTAAACCAAGCTGGGGGCTTCCTTTCACGTGTTGCTACTGTAAATTTTTTCATCTCTTGTCAAATTGCACTTGTTCTTTATAAAGATTCTTATATAGTGCAGATGAGATTCCCAACTGGAGAACACAGATAAAGCAAAGCCTGGAAACGTGGCTCTAGAATGGGGATGACAGGTGTCATATACTACATTCCCAATAAGGGATCATTTGCAGAATATCACTCTCAGAAGATAACCTGAAACCTTGACCACTGACATCTAGACCCTTGTGAAGCCAAGGAAAGCACCCTGACAGACTCATAAACCTCGTTTAGCAATTATTATCCGTGGTGATGATAGTTGTGTAGTAGCAATGACCCTGTATCTCTTAGGAGCTGGTAGTGTGGCTTGTTAATATAAAACAATGGACAGTGTGATGAGAAAGATAGCATAGATCTTAAAAGGCAGAATTAGTTGGGTGATAGGCTAGGTGGAATTTGAAGACTACCCTCAATGGCCCTTGGCTTTCTGTAATCTTCTCCCTTGAGTGTGAGTAGTAACAATGAATAAGGTGACATATCACTCATTCAATTATGTTACTTTATATGGCAAAGGTTAAGTAATACGGCCAAGCTGAGATTTTACTTCCTTGTCAATAATATGTAATAATTTCCTAGCAATATTTTTTTAATTGTATTACTTTTTCCCTTTTCTCATGACTTGTCTGAATCAATACAATGGTGTAAATCTGGTCTCTCTGTTACTCATGGAATCTCCCTCCATTCTTCATATAGTCACCAGGGTCATTTTAAAATTCAAAGCCAATTGTGCCATTTCCTGTTTAAAATCCTTTGGTGACCTCCAATTCATATTGTAATCCTCTTTGAGCTGTAGGAAATCTTATTTAAATGAAGTTAGGTATAGAGAATTGATATATAAATCAGAAAAAAAAAAAATAGCTAACAGAGCTTCTCCACTGGAAGTGTAATTGGAGGCTCGTATCACTGAATGCCCTGCTTCTCCTTGTTCCCTGCCATGAAATTTGAGGAGCTCCTAAGTGATATCTAAGGATCTATGAAACTTATTTGACAACTCCAGGTTTATGACATAAAGACTACACCCTCTGACATCACAGAAACTCCTGAAATTACCTGGGACTACTGAGATCAATGCATTCATATTTCAAACATCACACGTTAAGATATAATCTAATTAGTAGCCAAAATATGAGGACAGATTGTAACATAGTAACTTCTGTATCACCAGAGTTCTGAGTTCCCATTAAACATATCACAACAAAAATGATCTTGCTGAGATATTTTGAGTTTTCAGTAGATCACAAGTGGAATTGATACATAAATCCTTAAAACTCTGGAAAATGCAGTTTTTTCGTTTTTTTAATTTTTTTTAGTTGAGGTATATAGTCAGTTTACAATGTTGTGTCTATTTCTGGTGTACAGCACAATTCTTCAACATATGTGAATATACATATATTCATTTTCATATTCTTTTTCACCATGAGCTACTACAAGATATTGAATATATTTCCCTGTGCTATACAGTATAAACTTGTTTATCTATTTTATATATACCAGTCAGTATCTGCAAATCTTGAACTCCCTGTGTGTCCCTTCCCACCCCCCTCCCCACTGGCAACCGCAAGTCTGTATTCTATGTCTATGACTTTGTTTCTGTTTTATATATAAGTTCATTTGTGTTTTTTTTTTTTAGATTCCACATGCAAGTGATATCGTATGGTATTTTTCTTTCTCTTCCTGGCTTACTTCACTTAGAATGACATTCTCCAGGGCCATCCACGTTGCTGCAAATGGCATTATTTTATCATCTTTTATGGCTGGGTAGTATTCCATTGTATAAATATACCACAACTTCTTTATCCAGTCATCTGTCAATGGACAGATATGGCTTCCACCCACTCAGCACCATAGAGAAGTGCTGTTACCTGTTTCATACTGTCAGTTGGCTCTCATATTTATGTTTGTGTTTTGCTTTTTCTGTTTGATTTGACTTACACTATGTTCACTGGTTGCCAGTTGTAAGCTGCAGAGCTATACAGCCCAATATTAATACTGTTTTTGATTCTGGAGTGTTTATCTCCAATTACTAACTCATCGTTGAGCTACAGAGATGCAACAGAACTCATTTGTATACCTTTAAAATATATTTTTTAGTATTTTTTAAAGTAAGATGGCATGTTATTACTTTAGACTGAAGTCCTTAAATTTAAATACATTTTAATTTGTAAATAGTCTTTCTTTAGTTTTAAAAATGGCTCTCTTATCATAGCTTCCCCATCTCTTATTTATGTTACCACCAGCACCATATGTAAAGTAGGCATAACTCTAACTTTAGTAGATATTATTACTGGTTATATCAAATTAAACTCCCGTTTAGCAGTGTGAGAGTGTTTCTATTGCTGAACATTCTTGCTGACACTTGTATTATCAGTTTTCTTTTTTGTTGGTTCAATTAATTTTAGCCATTTTTCAGGAACTGTAGTGATATCTCATTTGAATTTTAAATAGTATTTCCCTGGTGACTGAACATCTTTTCATATCAGATGTTTTTTATATCCAGTTTTCATCCATTAGGAGAGTTTTTATGCTTTCATTTTTTTCCTCAACATTTTATGGTGAAATTTTTCAAACACAGAGCAATGCTGACAGATTTTCATGGTGAAAAAAATATAGCCACTACCTAGGTTTTTATCTTTAGCATGTTTATTATCATGGATCTGAGTACTGATTTTTTTTCATTTACATTTCTTGAGTTTCTTGTAGCTTTATGAATACCTAGCTTGAAGTATTTTGTATGTTTTGGAAAATTATTCTGTATCTCTTCAAATATTGTTTCTACTTTATTTTTCCTTCCTCTTATGGCACCATAATTATACTTCCTCAGGTCTTTGTCCCTAAGATACAGGCCTTACATTAATTTTTTCCATTTTTTTTTCTTTCTGTGTTTACCCTGGCTATGTTTTTCCAACCTATTTTTTAGTTCACTGTTCTCCTCTGTTGTGTCATTTACTTTTAAACTCATCTATTTAATTTTTAATTTCAACTATTTTGTTTTTTCAGCTTTGCTACTTCAGTTATTTTAAAAGATAAGTTCTCTTCTTTGGAAAAGTTCAACTGTGCAATGTTCTTTTCATGGAACATTTAACCATAGATATTTTAATGCTCATTTCTGAAAACTGCAATAACTAGCTCATCTCTATTTGTATTGTCTTTTCTTTCTCTTGGTTTAATTTGTTGTTGTTGTTATATTTGGAAACAATCATGACTGTAAAGTAGAAATTATTTATAAAAAATTGTGGAGGTCTGTGTAAGAATATATTTCTTACATGTGAATTTATACTGTTCTCTAGCAGGCAGCATGAGTGAGGTCAAGTCACTTTAATCCAATTTAAAAAAAACAAAAAAAACAAAAAAAAAACTGTAGGTTAGCCACAGTTATTATAAGGTCAATGATCATCTCCTATTTGCCCATTCCCAAATGAGAACATTTATTTACTAGAGACTCTCATTCTTGGTAAGCTCTCCGTCTCACTTTTTAACTCTGCAATTTTAAAATCCACTGTTGTTTCTTAGCAGCTTTTTGCCTAATGTCTTGATCCCTTTCCTGGCACACCTTGAGACTTCAGTAAATGCCTCAAATGGAAGAAAATACGATGTTTGCCTTATTTATTTGCACTTCTCTTCTGTTGGAAATCTTGGTCCTTCACTTCCTGTGTATGTTGGTAGGTCCAAATTCTATTCTTTCCCTTCCCCAGCCCTGTGAGATAGCCAAAGCTATGCTATCTTCTGTGCTTCTTACCTGAAATCCTCCCACTGAAATAGTTTCATCATCTCTCCCTTTCCTAAGAACAGGCCAAATCCTAAGCTTTTGAATGTCATTTTCCATCTCTCCAGTTGCCTTTTCTCTAGGATCTTCTATCTTCAAGTTCTGATTGGCTCAGAAGCCCTCTATTGCTTTAAAGCATGGTATTTTTATTTTGATTTATATTCAGTTTTTTTTTTTTCTTCTCAGAAATGTTAATTAATGTTCAACAAGTATATGGAAGATCCAAGCATTTAACTTACAGGAAAAATATTGGTTCAGGAATGAATAGAGTTTCTGCTTTCTATGGCTAAATTTGGACCTAGATTAGAATGAGCTGAACAACATGGTATCTGTGTTAGATAGTTCCTTTCTTTCTGACTCCAGTAACTCCTAAGTTAACCATGGACAGATAGGGATGGAAGCCAGTAGTTTAATGAGATATTTTCACTCAGTTTTTGACAATTGACAATGTTCAGGAGTTAAGAAAGGGGGGCATCATAGTATCTTAATGGAAAAATTATGTGTTCCTGGCACTGTGAGGTCTCAGTAGAAGGCATCGTTATGTTTGCTACTCAATTATTTGTTTTAGCTTAGGTAGTACTGGGAACCAACATCCTCAGCAGTGGCATCAGGGTTGTCCTGCAGAATACAGGAAACAGCAGCCATGGAAACAAGATAACCTAGGATTCAAGTGGCATTTTGGACAGAAGGCATCCAAGAGAAGTGCTGAGAACAAATGTGTGATGAGAAAGTTGATGAGTCCTTGAGAGACACAGTTTGGGATGCCAGCAGGCTAGTGGGGAATGAAACGGCATGGAAAATAGCTTTAGTGAAATGTGGTGAGATGAAGACATATACTGTTAACATAATTTCAATTTTAGTTGTTTTTAATTTTGTCTTAAAATCTGCCTTATTCAAGCAACGTATCACAAAAGACCTGGATGGCCTCTTGACACACTCTTTTCTTTTTTAAATGCGTTAGAATTTGTTTCATACTTAACTTTTTTTGGTTGTAATTTCTACCTATATGATTGGTTGATAGATCCTGGGGCTGGGGTGGGGGTGCAGCATGTATTATTATCCTATTGTTTCTTTAGCAAGTTGTCACAAATTTAGTGACTTAAAACGACACAAATTTATATCTTACAGTTTGGTAGGTGAGAAGTATCACTTGGCTAAAATGAAGGTGTGAGCGGGGCGGTGTTTCTTCCAGAAGTTCTAAATGGAAATGTGTTTTCTTTCCTTTTCTGGCTTCTGGAGTTCAGCTTTACTCCTTGCCTGGCTCATGGTCCTGTGTCACTCAGACTTCTGCTTCCGTTGTTACATGTCTTTCTCTGATCCTGACCCTCCTGACTCCCTCTTTAGGGACACGTATGATTACATTGGCGCCATCCAGATAATTAGAAATAATTTTTATCTCAAGATCCTTAATGCCATCTCCAAAGTTCCTTTTTTTTTCATTTAAAGTAACATTCATACATTTGGGGATTAGGACATGGATATACTTGGGAGGCCATTATTCTACCTACCACTTAATATACAAAGTCTTTTATATTCCTCTTAAATCAACTAATTAGCTATCTGAAAAGAATAAGGTGCTTAGAAAATATCTGTTGGTCCGCTGGAATTATCTTTAAAGACTTGAGAACTACTTAGAAAATATTCACTGAAATAGACTGATGGTTGGCAAATGTTAAGCATCAAATTTCTGATTAAAATATGAGCAGTCGCCAATGACCCATCTAATATAGGAATATTTAGACTATATTTGACATACTGAGAAAATATATCACCAAAGGGTCTGTAAAAATAAGCATATAAATTACGTTCACAGATGAAATATTTCCAATTGAGCATCGTAAGATTTTACTATTGGTTCATGTAGATCTACACCCTAGAGTAAATTGGCCCTAGAGCTGTAGGCTTCAGAAACGGTCAGATCTTTGTGGTTTGGCCGATTCTGATTACGTTCCCTACTTGATTCCTTCTGATGAATTATTCACTGAGAAGTAGTATAAATCTCTTGGGACTTTGCAATTATATATATTTTGGGACCACACACATTGGACCCAATCCTATGTTTAAATACATTTTATACCTTTAAAATTCAATTAATTTTCCTACTCATAGTCTGGCTTCTTAAAAGAGGTCATGTACAGCAAAAATCTGCACTATTTTTGAAAAAGAGAACATTATTTTACTCATCTAGTTACTTCATAAGACTGAGACTATTAATTTAGCACCACATTTACATGGGTTGCTTTTTGTTTAATGAATTAGACTATTAACTTTGGAACTATGAACCTTGGAAACAGCAGATGGTAATATAGAAACTTCTAGTTTCCCCTAACAGTTATAGGATTTGATATACTATGTTTCCTGGCGCCAAAAATATAATAAAGAAAAAACAATAATTATGTATTTAAACATAAAATTACATATTCATTATTTTAAGTGAATATTTTAATGTGAAAATTATGTTTATAACATCAGATTTTTATAGTCATGGTCGAAACATATTTTAATGTTATTGAAGCAGGTAAAATAATTTTTGAGAACAGAATGTCAACTGTGTCAGTGATTAACAAGCAGGAAGATAATAGTTGTGTTGCTTTAATAGCAAACAAACACCTGGTTGATTTCTCTTTTCATTTTGTTTTAAAATATCCATAGAGTCAGCATCTCAGAGTGATAGGCCTACATTGTATAAAGCAAATAAAGTTTTATCATTGAGTAAAAACAGTGACAGTAATTTTAAAAATGCAACTATTGTGTTGAATGGAAAATAATCTTCCAGGGAGTTAAATTAAATGTTTTATTTACATTAATTCATCAAAAGTGCACAATTAATACAACATACTAAAATCAGATATTAAACTCTCCTTTTCAAGATGAGAGGGTTGAGGGAAGGAGAAGTTAAGTAATTTGCCTAATATAATCCTGGTTTGGTTTTTTTTTTTGCTACTCTTTTAAATAATCAGACTTATCAAATTAAGTATTGACAAAGAAAACCTTAACATTCGCCTCAGCTTGATTAAACTTCTTCGAAAGCCTTCTTATTTGCTATAGGTCCCTTTTCTTAAAGTATTTACTTAAAAAAACTTTCATTGTAAATTCTTCCTCTGACCCTTTGATATAAGTCTTTTTAAGCCTCTTGCCATTTTACAACTCAGGGCTGTCTTTCTCAAGGATCTGGGAGCCATTCCTTTGAAGAATAACCATCAAAGAAGACAGTGCTCCTGTCTCCTAGTCTCTATAGGAGGGTAGGAGCCTAACTTTGTTGTGTGCCTTGCTCCAAGTTATAAAACTACCACCTGCCATGAACAGAAAGTTTAATTTTCCTTCAGTTAAAGCCAATTAGCAAACACAAATGACCTACAGTCCTCCCAACCCCAACTCTTAGAAATCCTCCTGCTCTTTGTTGCATTGGAAATGAGTTCAAAGTGTGTCTGGCCTCTCTCCCCCATTGCATAAAGTCTTCCATTACCTGTCTAACTTTTGTCAAGTGCAGTTTTTGCCGTAACTTTGTTAAGACATCAGCTTCTGAATTATTAAACCTATGTGTCCTTTCCAGTATGATTATATTGTAGGGACAATTATCTTGCATCTGGAAAAAAATATATATGCTTGCTGTTTTGAAGGTAAATATTAAAACTATTTTAGACAGAGTCATGGAGTCATTTTCCCTTTTTTTCAAGCCATCTATCTGCATACACAGTATTGTGTATGTGTGTATGTTTCCTGATTCCCAAATACACTATAAAATTCTGTTAATTTGGGTGAGTACCATCTTTGCTTCCCTTCTTAACACCTTCGCAACTTAATACCTTGCTTTTAGTCTGTACCTGAAGAGATACAAATGGAATAACTACAAGGAAATAGGTTTGGCACAAATACTAAAAATAGCAGGAATTAAAAGAGAAAAAATATATTTGTATCATGTGGCAAGTAATTTTTAAGCACTTTTTGGATGGATATCATTTATTTTTTTCCAACAAACCTATTACTAACTTAAATTGTGAATAATGACCCACATTGTGCATTGTGGATGAGAAAACTGAGATACAGGGAAGTTTCTAATCTATTTCAAAGGTAAGAAAATCACAGCACAAAAAAGTTGGTAAATTCCTCAAGATCAACAATTTAATAACTGACACAGCTGGTATTTTAAATCCCAGCGATTTACCCATAGAATCTGAGCACTTAATCTCTCTGTCACTTTAGCTCTCTTTACTCCATATACACAGTACCGCCACCAAGTACCATGCACAGACCACAAAGTCTACTGAGGAGTGCATCCCTCTGATTCTGATGTTTGTATGGAACTCTGATTGTCCTTGATTCTCTTAGAAGTCCAAATAACTCAAAGCAAATTGCAAACCTCTCTGAAGAAATGAACTTTAAATGGAAATTTACCTACAGAGAGAATTAAACCTCTTGTCAGAAGACAAGAACACAGTGAAGGATCTTAGGATCCGGTTAGCATTTTCATTGTGAAGCAGAGCCTGGGCACCTGGTTGCTGCTGGACTAAGTTGTTTCAGGGAGTTATTCCAAAATTGGGTATTGTAATAATCTAGCCCAGAGGTCACAAGAAAAATAAGTCAAATAGCATAAAAACACTCCTTAATTAGGATTATCTCGGTGGTTTATATTTTTATGGCTTCTTGAGACTGTAGATAATTTAACAAAACAGAATTGACAGTATGGGTAATTTCATTTCTCTCATCACATTATGGTTAAGCAAAGTTAATGAGGAAAAATAGGATCCCTCATTCAATCCAAGTGCTACTTAATTATAGATGTAGGAGATGGGGCTTACATGCCTTACATTAGGACGTGACATATTTAGGGGTTTCAAGCTAGCAGTAAATGCAGTATCTGCCAATGGTGTGATGTGCCAACCTTGCCCACCCATCAGAATGACAAATGCCATTATAGGGGGTGGTAGTGTTACATAAAAATAGGTACCACCCTACTCCATACCAGTTATCAGAGTATCCTTGGATAACACAATCATTAGAGAGAACTTACTCTTTTTAAGATCTATATAGATAAAGTAAAATTCATTCAATGGAAAGCAGTTAGGCTAAAGATACATCAAAACTGTTTAAGGGACAAATTGAAAAACAGGCACAGTTAAGCCTGGGGAAGTACATTCGCAGAAAGAGGTCTAACATTCTGTATAACCTTGATCATGACCAGGTAACAGGTGTTGAAGGCTCTGGGGAGGCATACATTTTTACCATCAGAGCTACCTCAAAAAAGGTGACTCAGTAATTAGCTTCTCAAGGTAGTCAAGTCTCACTTTACAACTTGAAGTTATTGTATGAGATTAAATATTCAGGTGGAAAGTTAAATTAGATAAACTGTATGGTTCCCTTTTAACTTTTGATTCTATAATTCTAATAAGTGAATTTGTTGAATGATGTGACAGTTTGTAACATGTAAGCTCTCAGCTGATGAGGGAACTGTGGGAAATCATACTATTGTCACTTTGCAGAGATAGTTAATAACTGAATTTCCACTCACTTGGAATATCACTTGCATGTATTGGGTTCTAGGAGGATAAGATGAGACTAATCACGGGTAGGTAGGTAAATGGTTCCTCATTTTTGTGCCTTGAAGAAAAATAACAAAATATACAGAATATTGTCACATAAATTTTTGAGATAAACATCAAAGTAACAACTGATGTTGGGAAATCAAATACAGCAATGATGTGTTAGAGGGGTGTTTCTACCAAGAAAGGTCAATTCAAGGCATCCTCATAACTGGACTTTTAACCTGATGGCTTTACCAAGTCTTAGGTCACCTTTACACTAATCTTGGAACACAATGGCTAGGATTCTATTCACCCATGCTTTCAGAAACATAGACTTGCATTTTACTGAATTTCTTGGGAAGCCAAATAGAAGATGCGTTTGTGGTAAATAAAGAATTTCAGAAAATTCAGGGGTGGGGATAAATTAAACTTAATTTTCTAAGGAGACCATGTCTCTTTCAATTTAATAATCTGGATAGTGATTTTAGCGGATTTATCAGACTTTCTATCTCATCCCATTGTCTGCAGATTTGATTAGTTTAAATCTCAGAAGTCAATTCTATTTTCTTTAACTCCAAGATCCCATGGAACGTCTCACTATCCTTCACATACTGCTTACAAAGAACAAGAGAATGTATGAAGTTCAACACCAAAAACCCATTTGAGAGACTGTTGTAAGCCAAATGATTACTTCCATCACTTTGCTTTTAAAGGAAATATCTCAGTCTCTCCAGTAGACATTTATTATATCGTGAATGAAGGAAATGAAACATTTCTATCACGCTCAGACCTCTAATATATTTTTAATCAAGCTACAGTAAAAATCTAAAGTGAATTCTAGACCCTCAGGAACCTCTACTAAGACAAGTTAATGGAAGTGACTAAATTGCAGTCTTGGCCTAGTATTTTTAAAGAAATGAAAAATCTTTCCACTTTTGACCAAAAATTGCTTCAGTGGATAAACCCATTTCCTTATCTCCTTGCTAAGGCCCTGAATTTCTGCTTTTTGTAGGATAAGATCATTTCTTTCCCTTAGGGCTTCTTTAAGGATTTATTTTTTTCCAATTTGTTCCAAAATTCTTATTATGTTTTGTATTAGATAATTTGTTCAACTACACAAAATAATGCAGATTGAATTTATAGATCAAATTCCCTTTTAATACTCCCTTTTCCATTTAATATTAATATGCTGGACAAATAAGGTACACAGTAGAGCTCACTTCTTAACAAAGGATCATAAGTGCTTAAAAATAAGCACTTGTATGGCCATGACATTAGTATAAGATAGACACAGAGGGAAGTAACCATATCAAGATGTGCAGGAAGCATGACAAGGAAGGCTTCTAGAAAAGAAAAGCATTCATTTGAGCAGAGGCTTGCACTTCAAGGAGAGAATCAGGGGAAAAGGACTCTTGGTGGTGGGACTAGAAAACATGAAGTTTCACTGAAAGCAAATAGCATGCCTAGAAAAGAATTTGATGTGAAAACTTTCTTTAATATGACATTTTGTATTTTAAAATTAAATTTATCCAACATAGAAAACAAATTGTGGTTAACAAGGAGGAAAAAAGGTAGGGGGAGGAATAGATTAGGAGTTTGTGATTAGCATATCCACACTACTGTATATAAAATGGATAAACAACAAGGACCTACTATATAGTACCAGGAACTATATTCAATATCTTGTAATAACCTATAATGGAAAAGAATATATATATAAAATTGGATCAATTTGCTGTACACCTGACACTAACATTGTAAATCGACTACTCTTCAATTAAAAATAAGAATTAAAATCAAATCCAGCCAAATGTAATAGATTATTCACTTAGAACAGGACAGTGTACTATACATTTCTGATCAGGCAGAAAAGAATGAAGCAGAGCAAGGGAACATATGGCAGGGGAACATACGAGCTCTTAAATTGACTTTGAAATTAAGTAAACCTAGTCAATTTTTTAATTCAACATTAGGAATGTTTATAAACTTGTGTGATGAACCACTCCCCTTTCCCACAATTCTTTGGTGCCTCAAAATTAAAACAATGCTTCACTATTTGGTGCCACTAGGATTTCCTTCCAAGCTTTTTACTCCCAATCTGCAAATTATGATATTGCTATTCTTTTTTTTTTTTTTTAATGGAGGTACTGGGGATTGAACCCAGCACCTTGTGCATGCTAAATATGCACTCTACCACTGAGCTATACCCCCATGCCCACAATATTGCTATTCTTGATAATTGTTAATGCTTGGACATCAACCACCACATCACAGCTGGCCCCAGATCAACAATGACTGTAAAATAAACCCTGATCTTAGAGATCTTAAAATATGAAAGATACGATCCATAATAGTCATGAAAAGTATTGATAGTACCTATCTCCCAGTATGAATAATAATTCAAAAAACTTAATAAGCAAGAACTTTTTGAGCACTTAGCAAACTGTTTAGTACATAATAAGTACTTGATATGTATACTGACCAGTTAGAAAGCTGGTCACCACTTGTCCTAGGAACATTTGCCTTCTTCAGAAATCAAGATATCTCATTAACCCAAAGAATAGAGAATAACGCACCTGTTACTTCCTCATTTAATATTGAATCTAACTCAGCATATAGGCAACAGATTTAACAGCAATATTATTATTTTCAGTAATTAAAGTTAGTGTATTGGATCAAATGTAGTTTAGTGTTTCTGTATTTCCTAGCAAGATACAAGGACTAACGGTTCATAATGTTCCAGTTATGAAGCTACCTCCTCCTTTCTTTGGTCTTGCACACATTTTATTCCTCCAGCGCATGGCACAAATGTAGTAGTGTGGAGCACATGTGGAAACTAAGGGAGAGGGGAACACTAGTTCATTTCAGACATGTCACTTTATACTAACAAAGAGAAAATAAAAGCAAATGTAATTAAGCTGCTATCTCACAGCTGAGATACTCTATTATAAAACATTTACCATATATAAATTTATTTCTTTGTATATACTTTTTGCAATAGTTAGAACTAGAAATCTATATAGATTGCTTTTTAAAATGACGACCTGGTTGAAGAAACACCCATAGGAAAAATGCCTCTTAGTTTACAAATTTTCTAAAATCAAACAACACATATCAAAATATCTTCTTGAAATGATGGAAGGAGGAGCCTGAGAATTACCTAGCATGCAAGGGATAAAACATAGATATAATTTGATGTGTGTAAAATATCTTTGGTGTTCATGTTATCTTTATAAAGTTTTTAAAGTTTATTTTAATAACAAGTTTACTAACAATCCGTAAGCGGCCTTCATAATTTTGCCAGTGACTTTGGTTTACCTGCTTTTCTGTCCACAGGTATTATTCTCTATTTGGGAAAGTAATAGTAGAAAGGAAATGAATATTATCAGTTCTAAAATCAAGCATCTTTCTTTACCAAGAAAGAAAAGAAGAAAGGATCTGATCCCTTTTAAACATACTAATAAGAGATCTCTTGTCAAATAGACTGGCTAGCAAGTTTTTATCTAACGAATGTTTTCATGAGAGTGAACCTGGTCTAAGTTGCAGGAATTTATGCATTTATAAATCCTGAAAAAAGCCTGCACGAGCTAGCACGTTTCCGAGAATGTTTTGCCTGTGTTCTCTTCTGGGAATTTAATGGTGTTATGTCTTATTATGTCTTTAAACTATTTTGAGTCTATTTTTATAATTTAAGTCTTTTTGGTATGTCAAATAGTAACCAATATAAAGCTTGTGATGCTTTAAGATCATTATCTTTTTATTTTAAAGATAATATTTTCATCATTATAATAAGCCTTATGATTGCAAAAGAAATTATTCAAATGGGACCTCAATATCAATTTAATTTCCACTTCTTACCAACATTCTAATATCCAGGAAGTATTTGAGAGACTTCACATTTCCATCTTAATCTATGTTTCAGCATTTTTGCCTTTTAGGGTCTAAACTTACTTTTCTTGTGATATCTCAACAACTATGGTATTCAACCCAACATTTTAGAGTTTGAGTTATTTATCCATACCCAGAATTGATAGATGATAAATACCTAGAATTAGAAAAATGTACCTTGCCCTCTGAAATGGGAAATAAATGAACAAACAAAAAACATAAAGCTCCTATTTAACAAATAAAGAAATGTAACACTTTAAAGTTAGAGCAGCTTTGATTCCATTCCCACACCATTCAACAGGGAGCCAGTAATCTAGGAGAATTCTCCCAGCATAATTGTAATTGCCATCACTTAATGCTAAAACAAATACCCATTCTCCCCTATTCATACACAAACAGAAAAACAAAATAAGACAAGCAAAAACAAATCACAAAATATAAAAATGAATGACATAAGCCAAGAATCTATGAAGTCATGGGCTAATAAATTCCATGAACAAAATTACATAAGTTAAAATTAAAATTATTTTACATATATTTTAATAAGTTGGTGAATGTTATTTTATAATACCTTGAATTTAAATATGAGGAATCAAATACATTTTGATTGCTTAATTCTAAGGTGAAATTCTAATTTTGATGCCATATAAATTGGAGCAAAAGTTTATCATCTGTACAGCTTGATATATAATGTTTTAAGTGTTTGCCTCTTCCTGCAGTCTGAGATTGCTTCATGTCTAAATGTCAGAATTGAAATGAATATATGCCATGGCATGTGTAAAAGAAACAAACACATTCAGACATTTTATGTGAATCTTGCTAGCTTCACTCTGTACATTATTAAAACAGAATGAAGACCAAATTCTAACATATCAATATTTTGAGAAAAGGCCTTTAGGGGAAATCATCTTATTGAAAGCTTCCTCAGGACCCTAATTTGACTTTGCAGTGACATCACCTCCAGTTTTGAAACAGAGTGAAGTTTTGTTTGGAAGCTCCACTTATATGTGTATAAAATAGTTTGGAAGTTCAAACTATATGTGTATAAAATTTTACTAATAGAAATCTTCTATAGTATAATATTATACCTATCTATTCTAATGACTTATTGGTATATTCAATAACTTATATGCAAGCACAATTTTTAATCTCCATTTTTTGAATTTATAAATATGCAATGAGGAAACAATGGAAAAATGTAAGAATTTGGGGAGCAAATGTGTTGATTACTCCTCAAGAATGAAGTACTCAATAATCACAACCATCTCTAAATCACCTCTTCTGGTTCTAAAATATTTGAACCAAGTAATAAATAGTGTGATAAAATAAAAAAGAAATCAATTTGGAACTATAAGCATTATGCTATTACCAGTTAGTACCTAAAAGCCCCTGGATAAGTGACTGAACACTTTTAAGCTTCTTTTATTAGAGTACCAACCAGAGAGATTTCTTACAGGAATTTAAGAGATAATAAATGTATGAAAACATCCAGCTCAGTGCTTAACTCACAAGACTGTGAGCTTATTAAACTATATGAGTTGACCTTTATTCTCCTTATAAAGATGTTTTACTTAATGTTTGGCATTTGAAATATGATTTTGATAATATTCTGTTCAATACATAGGTAGAATCACCAAATGACACTCTAGACTACAATTCAGAAAATTTCTTCCATGAATTGTAAGCTAATAAATATTTTAGTCTTTGCAAGCCAGATGTATGTTGTAACTACTCAACTCTGCTGCTGTAGACTTACTATATGATCCAGCAATCCACTCTTGGGCATATATCCAGAGAAAATTATAATTTGAAAAGATACATGCATCCCAGTGTTCATAGCAGCACTTTTTACAATAGCCAAGACATGGAAGCAACCTAAATGTCCATCAACAGATGATAAGATAAAGAAAATGTAGTATATATATGCAATGTAATAGTACTCAGCCATAAAAAGGAATGAAATAATGCCATTTGCAGCAACATGTATGGACCTAGAGATTATCATATGAAGTGAAGTAAGTCAGACAGAAAAAGACAAATATATTATATAACTTATATGTGGAATCTTAAAAAATGATACAAATGAACTTATTTACAAAACAGAAACAGTCACAGACACAGAGAACAAACTTATGGTTATCAAGATGGAAGGGAGGAAAGAAGATTAAATTGGGAGTTTGGGATTGGCAGATAAAACTACTATGTACAGAATAGATAACAAAAAGGTCCTACTATATATTGAATATAGCATAGAGAACTATATTCAATGTCTTATAAATAAATTTTCTGCCATAATAAAAAACAATGTCTTGATGAGGTCCCCGTTTTGTTCGTCCTCAAATAGGATAGTGTGTGTGTGTTTGTGTGTGTGAGGTAGTAGTGGAAGTGAGTTCTGTTTTCCTTTTATTTCTTATTACTAGACTTGTATTAAGATATTAGGTAGGATTATTATAGGATCAGTCTGAAGATAGCATACATAAAACTATGAAATAATTCAAATTTAGAATGTATTAAAAATATGTATGAGGACAAAGTAGGACATAGGGCACTAAGAATGGAAATGAGTAGGAGAAAAATTCCCTTAGCTACATAAGGCACGAAAGTTACTGAAAAAAAAAAAAGTAATACGTGGTTAAAGGGAAACTTTTAGGGATGATGAAAGAAATAGTCACCTGGAGTCAGAAAAACTACAATATAAACCTGGTTCTGGCTCAATGACCTTCGTCAACGTAGGGGAGTCATGTGGACTTTGGGGGCTTCTCATTCTCATTTTCATAAGAAAGAGTTTGAGTGGTGATCAGGGCCTACACAGGGAAGAATGTTCAGTATCTTGTAATAGACTGTAATGGAAAAGAACATGGAAAATAATATATATGTATGTATGTGTGTATATATATATATATATATATATGTATATGTATATATGTGTGTGTATATATATATATATATAAATAAATAGATCTTTTTGCTGTACACCAGAAACTAACACAACATTGTAAATTAAATATCCTTCAATCAATCAGTCAATCAATCAATAAAAATAAAAGCTGAAACCAGCCAGATGTTCTTCAACAAATGAATGGTTAAACATGCTATGCCTGTTGAAATGTCCATGCCATGGAACACTACTCAACTGTTAAAAGGAATGTAGTATTAATACATGCAACCACATGAATGAAGCTCCAGAGGGTCACCCTGAGTGAAAAAGGTCAATCTCCAAAATTTAAATAATGTATGATTCCCATTTATATAACACTCTTGAAATGACAGAATTATAGAAACAGAACAGATTTGTGGTTGACAGATGTCTGGGTGGGGAGGGTGGAGTGGGGAGGAAGGAGGTGATTTGGCTGTAAGAGGGCAACAGTAAGGAGCCTTGTGGTGGTAGAAATGTTGTCTCTGACTATATATCAATGTCAAGTCCTGCAAGATGTTACCCATTGGTGAAAACTAGGTTAAAAATAAAAATAAAAAGAGTTTGAAACAGACCACTGCAAGAGTATGCCCGGCAGCAATTCTGTGCAGAGAGCACTTAACTGTAACCTCCGTGGTTCTGAGGCCACAGAACAAGTGGCCTACTACAGTTGTCACATTGATTTTAAATTTTTGTCTTAAAATACATTTTACATTTTATTCCATTATGGATATATCCATTTTAACCCCAAAATAATGTTTGATTCCTTCACAAATAATGAACAAAATAGTCTAGGAAGGTGCAATACACCTTTCCTGTAGATTTGCCTGTTGCTGGCACATTTCTCTGTTTTTACAGTTTGAAAAGAAAAATACTAGTTGTCATTCTGTTTCTTTTTTTTTTTCTCTAAAAGTCTATGAGACGGCATGATCTTAATTCTAACCTCCAGTGAGTTGGGCAAAATATAAATTGATTATTTATTACAAGATCAGTGACACCATGTACCCTATTTCCTAATATCTCTAAGAATTGTGCTTAATACAAAGCAGTAAAAATAGTGATCTTTCCAGCTGCTTTCTCTTCCATACCACCTCCTCTGATTCTTCAAGGAATGATCTCTACCTCATATAACAGGAGATACCACTTTTATAAACTTTATCATGTTTAATTTGTAAAATACATATGTATATTTTGTATATAAATATATATATATATTCATGATTTATGCCTTTGGACAGAGTACTTAATCCAACTTGTAGACCTGGTAAATAATAGATGCTTAATACACTGCCTGATACATAATATATGCTTAACAAAGATGTGTGATGAATGATAAAAAAAAATTATGGTTGATTACCTGAATTGGAATTCCTTATCCAATGCCTTTTATTTCTCTGTGTTTTATTTTTTAAATACCTTTACCTTTAATTATAAACTTAGTAAAGTGACTTACACTTGTAAAAATTATCCAAGGTCATTTTATTCATTAGCAATGCTGATACTGCCATTCCATATACTTAAGTAAAATTAAAAGTAAAAACAAATTGACCTCATATACATTTTTATTTATTTCCCTCTTTTGTTGCTGTTTTTGCTTTTATATATTCAAGTATATTGATTAGAGATACTGCGTTATTAGATTGATTGATAAGGAGATGGATTTTTACATCTTTCATAATACTTCGTCAAAACAAGAAGCAGGGAAAAAATCTCATGTCCAAAAATCTTGCATTTATAAACTACAGAATTAAGAATAAAAATGATTCGTGACCTGTCCAAATAGTGCTTTACAGTCCCTCTGGTCTTCTGCCACCATCTGCTGAATTCTCAGGATGGAACTCTGTTTAATGTTGATACCAGCTCTGATAAGCAGCTGAAGATTCTTGTGCCAAGGTTCTAGAAAGTCAATTACCGGAGACTTACAATTTCACAATCATTTTCTTTTTCCAAGATGTAAATATTTGTTGAAAAAAATAAAACAAATTTCACATGGGTGGATACAGATTTTAATTTTATGGATAATTAGTCAAACATGCAGTCATTTTAAGCATAACCATATGAGGTTCTGAGGAAAATATGAAGTCCTAAGGAAAAATCTTAATGTTCTAATATCAATTAATGTAACTTTCCTATAACAAATATAATTAATTATAAAAGGGGTAGATTTAATTAATGATTATTCATGAATATGTTTATTACCTCATTTGAGAACTACTCAGTGTTTCTGTGTTAAACACATTTGCTACTACTAGGTGCAGAAAAACCCAAATGGTCACAGTCCTTGCTGTCAGTATAAGAGATAAAAAGGAGAAAAATAATCACCCTCACCAAAATATAATTAGAGAAGGACAATATTTAAAACTTATTATCAACTGAGTACCTACTATGTGCTGACAAACAATAGAGAGGAAGGAGCCTTTCCCAGCAAAGACGTGTCACAGATCCCCTCAGGTGGAGTGAGTGATGTACATTATACATATTCTGTCTTCTCCAGTTTGTATTTTACCAAGTACTCAAGCAGTATTTCAAAGGTACTCTATGACCAAAATTTTATTTAAATCTCATATTAATTTTATGTGGTAGGTTTTATTATTCTGTTTTATAAGTGAGGATATTGAGACTTTAATAACTTAGGTTACCTAGTTGACCTCAAAGAAAGAGAGAGGATAAATTAAATCACCAAGCTACAGAGGTTTATCTTCAATATCTATGCTCTATCTACCTCATCTTTCAAAGAGCATTTAGTTATTCCTTCCACTTCCCTGGCTACCCTAGTTTCTAGTACTGTCCTTAAATGTATTCTATGTGCTATACCAATGAACCAAATGTAGGATTTCCTAATTGGTGTTGCCATCTTCTGAAATAGGAAACACTGAGGAGGAACCAGATTATATCAATTGAATTTTAGTTCCCATGTTTTCTACAGGGAGCATAAATTATTTTGAATTTAGTCAGTCATTACACACTGAGCTATAACTTTTAGAATTCAATTTTTAGAGCTAATCATGAAAATTAATTGAACTGACTTTTTGAAAATGTATAACAAATAAAAGGTTTATTATAATTGATGTTCTATTCCATGGATGTCACAATTTCATGAACCATATATAATCACAGGTATGATTATAAGAACTGTAAGTGATACCTTTTTAACAATATATTAATAATTCAATGAAACGATTAAAACAGAGAGAAGTTTTCAAATGTGAAATTACATTAATACTAATTTTTATTTGCTTTGGTTCTATATCTATTCCATGCTTTTCTGACCATCTAGTGTTGATTTTTCTTTTTCTGAATTACCCTTAATGTGTGCTTGAATTTGAAAGAGGGCAATGTAATCAAAATAAATAAATCTGTACTGGTAGAATTTCAATTCTGTGCCAGGTTTTTGGGAGAGGAAAAAGAACTAATATTTTTTTTGAGCATCCATTATATATGAATGACAATCTTCAATATCATAAAGATGTTGTCTGGAGCAACATATTTAGTGATATCTGGAATAACCACAACAGAAGCATCCCACTTTACTATGAAGGTCATCACCATGGGATCTCATCAGTGCTGGCTATGCATCTGTGCTGAATTGTTTCTCACGTAACTTGCAAATTTACAGAGCTGAGGAAGAAAGTTAATCATTATTCTAATGAGAGGGAGGGAGGAAGGAAGAAAGGAGGAAGGAATTGAAAGAAAGAAAAAGAGAAAAAAGAAGGAAGGAAGGAAAGAGTAGAGAAAGGAAGGAAAAGAGAGAAAGAAAAGAATAATGGCCACACATTTTTGAAATCTGGTGATGCTCCATTGTTTATGTGGTCCTTATAAAGTTTATACATGGCAGTGTCGTTCATATTTTCCTTCCCTGGAAATTTTGCAGTTTGTGATATAAATCAGACTTTGCTGTGAGTGCCATTAAGACAGTTAACAAAAAGATTCCTGAAGCTGTCAAGGTCACAAAATGTATTCAGGAAGTTCGAAAGGCTGAATTGATATTCTGTACTATAGCTTCTTTATAACACCAGCTACTCAAGTCTCAGTCAGTGGTGGGAGAATGATTCTGGAATCAATGTCTCAATTGGTCCACTCTAGTCTTCTTTTTGTCAACTGTCTTGATTACATTCACAGGCGCTTTGCCCATTACACCTACCTTTTTAAAACAGTCACAGTTCTAATTTTACAATTCAAATGTGTCTATTTTTTTCAAGTTTAGGTTTCTCTTTGGATTATAAATTCCACATACAGAGGAGAATGTCTGTTTTGCTCTTTCTCCCATGCTGGATGAGTAAAATGTAGCCGCCCAAATATTTGTATAAGTACATGAATGAATCATCTAGAGAGGGAGCATAGTAGCAGATTTGAGTGAGCCAGTTGTAGCCAACTCATAAACTTGTGCAGGGTAATCTCTGTTTCTATTCTCAGAAAATAGCATTTATTCCATTTCTTTCATAGAGTTTTATCCCATATTGTTGTCATTGACTAGTTATATATTTTTCAATAAAAAGAAAGATAAAACTGCTTATAGTCCATCTTTAAGTTCATTATGGTCATTTTTTTCTCATAACATTTGGCTTGTATCAACCTAGAATCTATTACCCCCCAGAATTTTGCAAAATAATATTTATTAGAAGTGATCTAAACACCTGTGCAAGTCTCTAGACCCCCTAAAGACACTTCATATTTTCCTCTTATAGCAAAGCCCAGAATACAAAGAAACTAGAGCTCAAATCTACTGAGCAATAAAATTGACATGTTTTTTAAATTAGTACTTCTAAATTTTATTTTCCCAAAGGATACTCTTGCTCAAAATAAATATGCAAAAGACATGAGCAAGACCTGAACTCTGTATGACAGATAAAATAGGACCCAGGGAGTAACTGGTCTGTAGGGGAAGCAGAAACATACGGGTGATAGAAAAGTACCCTATCTGCACCTCCAGACTGTGGTCAAGGTGGGATCACATTAACACTTGGCTCTCACCTGCTCAGGCTGTGCCTCAGCTTTTCCACCCCATTGAAATCCTCATTCTTTGTCAGTTATGTCAGGAAGATCCAGGGAGTTAGACTCACAAAAGCCAAGAACAAGTCAGCTCACATTTCCCTTCTCTGGTGCATTCAAGAGCCCTGCCAATAATTCTTGCCTTTGCTGCACGTGTCCTGTGGAAACGTTGCTCGGCAGGGTAAAGCTAGCCTGGAATGGTAGCACGACTGGTGGTGAGTCTCAAAAAACTTTGCATTAGTTCATCTCCTTGAGCCTCAAGTCATGATTTTCCTCTTCTAATGTGTCTCCAAACCAGTCCCACAGGCTAAGTAGGGGGAAAATGTTACTTTATCATTTGCCCTTCTTAGTTCTCCTTCTTGTATTGGTGGAAAAGTTTCAAACTTCTCTCTTCATCCTCCAAATCCCAAATCTATCATAATTTCAACTTTTTCAGATAGAATTATTTGAAAAATTCTGGGTACAGTTATACAACCAGAATTTGACTATTAGATCGGTATCTGTTTGGACTAGTGCAGAAAGTTAGTCAGTGGCGGAAAAATTCATGAGCTTCTGCAGAAAGAAACAGATGGGAACCACAATCTTGGATACACTGGAAGTCTATAAATTTAGTCACTGGGTTTCAACTAATTACCCATTTGTTGTTGCTAGGAAACACAGGGGTATGAACTTCATTAAAGGTGTGACCAATTACTGATGGAAATCTAGATAAGGACAGTGGTAACAGGCATAGGCATCTTCAGTATTGTAGTCTGATTTTCTGAGATCTGGTGCCCACACTTGCTTATTTGGGACCTCCCATTTGTGTTTTAAAGACATTTTTAATTATCTATCTTTTGAGATACTGGAGACCAGTAACCATGGTATATACATTTAATTCAGGCAAAATTAGTTGGATTTAATTCAGTATAAAAACAAAAGATATCATTACAGATACTAAGCATTAAGCACATGATTAAGATACTGAAGACACAGAAATAAAAGGAAGGTTATATGTGGATTTGGACGTCTACTGCAGGTAAACTCAATAACTAGCATAGTGTATCCTATCTAGTCAATGAGTAATTAAAAATGAATACTGGAATTTGTGAATAAGTATTGGTTCATTTGTTTTGCTTTGACTGATGTGTATCAAAGTTATCTAAATGTTCAGCTGTGACACTTCCATCTTCCTTTGTATTACTTTTGCTCTGACACAGTCATTTACAGCTGAGTTAGAAGGGGATATAGTTCATACGTAAATTAGATATTATTTCAGCCAAGACATTAGCATTCTGTCTGCAGCATAAGTATAATATCATGCATTTGTAGGTATAAGATGTCTGTACTCACAGTTTTTCCAAGTTGTTCTGCTATATTCTGTGGCTTGAAACTAAGGAATGAGCATCCAGAGATAAAGGAGATTTTTGCGCCAAATCTTATATTTCTTATATCACTGAGATCTAAGCCTGGTAATTATAAAGTGAAAACATCATTAGAAACCCAGTTTTAAAAATTTACTTCAATATGTTTTATTAGTTGTATCATATAATTCTTAACAATATCGTTTTTTCCATGCTCCATGTGATAATGATTGAACTTAAGAGTTGTTACCGTCACTAAAAGTCTTATCTCTGAAGTCAAACAGAGCTGAACCTAGATTTTAAGCACTACAGTCCAAAAAGGCAGAGTATTTTGCGTGCGATTCATATAACATTCCTCTCTAATACCTACAGGGCTGATCTAAATTTGACTTACACTGAACAAGTGTACAAGTAAATCTCAGTTTTTAACTTGTCATCGTGACAGCATGTAGTATTGTTTTCTTTTAAAACTATGTGTTTACTCTAAAATGATACATTTTCCACCTTAAACAGTTGGAACAATACAAAAGTGTGCTGTTTGGATTTTGTAGCTTACTTCCTGAGGCAACCACTGTTAACATCGTAATGAATGTCCTACCAGGCATTTTTCTACACACACTCACACCACTTACACATGCTATTAAAAAAAAAAACAACTCATATTATACATATTGTTATGCAAAATACATTTTCACTTGATATGTTGGAGCCAGTTTTCCATGTCAGAACATGTGAATTCATTGCATTTATTTTCATTAGCGTTTGATGGTTTTAAAAAACCCATCTGTGTTCTTCTTTCTGTGACCTCGTGGGTAAGAAGTTAAAGGCAGGCTTCGGCATCCACTCTGCTGCTTTAAATAGGGAAGCCCTGCTTACAGCTGTTTTATAGACCGGGGACTCATAATTTTATTTAAAAAGAGTTTTATTTCGGAAAGATGATGTCCGTATAGGATCACTAAAACAATACTACTTTTAGAACAAAGATATGTGGAGAAATAACGATTTTAGATTTTGTGGTATGTTTGTTTGAAATAATGCCTTCTCCCATGATTTTTACAGTTTTTTCCCAAGACTTGAAATTCATTCACTTCAGAGAAAGTGAAAGAAATGTTCTCTGGAGACTCAGTTCATTTATTTTCTTTTGTGAAGAACCTGATGCTAAAATTAACTCTACTGTAACTTTGCTCTGTCTTCTGAGAATGAAGTATGAAAATTCATACATAAATATGGAATTCTTTGATAAGATTAAGCTTTGTTCATTTTAGCTTCCTTTATACAATAATTTTAGGCCTCCATTTCTGTTTAATGTTAACTTTGATTTAATTTAATATAAAATTAATTTATGTGTTTCAGCATAATAAGTCATTTTACAAGTGTAGGCTGGTTAACTGGATCCTGTGGGGATGGTTGAGAGATTTACAATGGATAATCTTTTGAATCCTGTCACTGTTTTTCAAAGTTTGGCTTTTGAAAACTTTGCCCCCATTTCTAAAGTGACTCTTCTCTTTAGAAACTTTTTCTAACCCTTGTTCCTTAAAGTCTCATTATACCTAATAAATAATAATAAATATTGTGATTTATAAATTTGGTAATGAATCATTAGAATTTTTTCTTTAAATTCTCACTTGACATGGGTTCTGTAAAGGCCGTTCACCACCATGGACAGTTATATGAACGCTGTAAACAGGCTACGTGATCGTGACATTAACCTCTATCACTTACCAGCTCTAATTTCAGCTACTCAAATTCTTCTGTATCTTAGTTCTGTTATCAGTAAAATAGAAATGACAGTTGCAACTACTACAGAGGGGTTGTATCGATTAATGAAGTAGTAAACACAAAGAATTGAGAAAGATACTAGAGATCTGAAAAACATTATGTATTAGGTATAATTATTATTCTGAAATTTTATGCTTTCCCCATCTGTCATTGTTTCTAGTAATGATCATCATTAATCATCATTTTTAACATTTATCAAATATTTGCCATGTCACAAACATTCTGCTTAAGTGCATTAAGTATAGTAACTCATTGACTCTGCACAGATATATTTGAGATCTGTGTTACTACTATGACTGTTTCATAGCTTAAAAGTAAAAATTTAAAACATGAGATTTTGAGAGGTTCAGCATTGTAGAGTGATCCCACAGATTATAGGTAGAAAATCAGGGATTTGAGTCCACATCATGTCCATACATTTAACCAGGTACAGGGCTTTCTACCACCATGAAATCTTTATTTGCCCCTTGTGATGATCTATCTTTCTGTTCTTAATTTCTCTTTGCCCCGATAGTATCATCTCTTTTTGATGGTGCAGAGTATGTTCCATTTTGCTGAGCTTGCCCTGCTAATATCTCTCAATCTCCTGGGAGCGCCTTTTCCCCATTTCTTCACAGAAATCGTTTTCACTTCTGCCTCTGGTTTCCTGTCTTCCCACTCTCACTTTTGTTTGCTCCTATGGTCCTGTACTATTTTCAGGTCAGTTGACCACTTTGACCTGCACCACGGTAAATTTTTTCTATGATCTTGAATATTGATTAGGCTCCTTTCCTTTGTAATCAGTTCCACCAAGAAAATTCTACAAACATTCCCAGGGGCTGAAACGAGGGGATGTCTGTGTGATGAAACTCATTCACTTCTAAGAAATGCTCCTCTAATCATGAATAAACCTGTGCCTTACACACAAAAAGAGACTTGTTTGGCTTCCTCATAAGTCTGGATAGGTTACTAGTCTTCTGTGTTGTGTTGGTTGCATCTGTGTTGGTTCCATCTCTATCCTCCAGCAGTAATCTCAGGACAGCTTTGTCTGCCAGCTTTGTTCTGTCTTTGTTTTTCCATGTGATCTCTCCAGAGCCAGACAGAATTTACATCAACTTTTATAACCTAAAATCAGAAGACATTAAATATAACTTCCACCACATTCTATTTTTTTGAAGCAAGCACAAAGCTTGCCTGAGTTAAAGATGAAAAGAAATCGGAACCATCTCTTGATAAGGGATGGCAGAATTTTAGAAGAGCATAGAGGACTAGAAATATTTTTGGTCCATTTTTTTTTAAAATACAGTATATCGTACATCCAATTTGCTCCCAAAGTCTGTATTAATGTCAAGGTTTCATCAAAAACCTCTCTTTTGGGGGCACTTACCTTCCTTCTAAAGATCACCTTTAGAAATATCTTTAGTGAATAACTGTGTGTGATAATGGACTGTAAGATTTTCTTTGCCTGAAAATGTTTATATAATTCTCATACTTTAAAGAAAATATGGTAAACACAAAGTTCCAGAATCACAGTTATTTTTTTCTCAGGACTTTGAAGGTATTATTCTACTGTATGTTGTTATTCAGTTTTTGGCTTCTATATTGGTTTTTATTGCTGTTCTATATTTTCTTATGAAGTGTCTAAATGTTAATATATTGTTTTAGAAAATTATTCTTGGAATTTATTAAGGCTTTCTAAATGTAAGAATTGGTAGCTTTCATAATTATAAGAAATCTTCAGTCACTTTTCACATTATCTTTCCCAAGTTGTCTCTATTTTTAATTCTCTCATTAAACTTGTGTTAAATTTTCTCACTCTATATTCAATATTGCAACTCTTTATCTTATATGTTTTCCTTAATTTTGTGTTTGTAAAATGTATTCTAGTTCTAGTGAAATATCAGAAATTTCTTTTGATATTCCATATTTATCTCATCACTTTAGTCAATTTATGCTGCCCATTGGATTCTAATATTAATATATATTTTAGTGTATTTTATATATTCTTGGATTTCTAATTATTAATATATTTATTATTTGATATTTAATGTGTTCTTTTTCCAATATGCCTCCTCAATTTCAATAGCCTCATACTATTTTAAATACTTTCTGTCTCCTTTTTATTTCTTAGCCATATTAAATGTATTTAATTTTCATATATGATAGGGAAGAGGTCATCCATTTTGTTGGTGTGGTTCTGTAGATGTTTTTCTGATTACCTCTCATGATTTGTTCCTTTAAGAGCTTAATGATACTTCTCTATAACCTCATTTTCCTAAATTTTTCTAAACCTAGTGTCTTAAAGAGGAATATTTGTTTCTATCATGCTTCTACAACTTTAATCACTGTGAAAAATTAGCTAAATATTCTGCTTATTTTGTGGGTATGTGGGGGGGATTATAAAAGTGCGTAAACTCTAGACCCAAGCCCACATGAGTAAAAAGCCTGAGTTTGGGAGTCTTCAAGTATCATTCTTCTTCTTTCCCTCCTCTTCTACCTCCTTTTTCTTTACCTCTTTCTTCACCATTATACCCCTTAGGTTGTCACTATACCAGTTGTCTTTGCTTTTTTACAGTTGCCCTGATCTGCCCACCAACCTGTTGGCCTCAGATTTTGTATCATGTTATTCAGTTGCACAGACTGTCCCACCTGCACCTCAAGTGTCCTGATCAGGTGCTCCCCCACCACAACAGTAGGTGCCCCTCACTGTGTACTGAAGTGTCTTTGGTAAAAATTCAAGCTCTAGGATCAGCAAAGGCCTCAAAGTCAAAAGCTGGATCTAGTTATAACTTGAACCCCTGGACTGAATCTGTTTTGCATGTTTGCTTTCCATGGAAGATCAGCTTAGGAATGCGTTTCAAAAGGAATATTTTCTATTATATACCGCCTTTTTAAGGATGCTATATTAGAATTGATTTATCTGAATATAAAGAAATTACTACAGGATTAGAAGCACCATTTTTGATATTTGAGCCTTCTGTCTCTGGCATCCATTTCAAATCTGAATTCAATAACTGCTCTAAAATCTTTATCCTCACCTCATTATATTAATGCATATTAGGAATAGAAAACTCTTCAAGCTCATAATTTAGCTTTGCATTAACTATATTCCTAGTCTCCAACCTATGTCTTTATATTACTGCACTGTACTGTATATTATATATTATATAACACAGGACTTCTAGCCCTATGACTATCACTCTCTTATTCTTGAAAATTTTGTGGACTACCAATCCCTGTTTGTCATCTTCATATTTGCTTTAATAAAATAATTACTGTAGTAGTTTTTTGTTTGTTTGTTTGTTTGTTTTACATTTAAGCTACATTTAGCTTTTTGAAGTCTTATGTATTCAGGGCCCCAGTAAAGACCAGTATGTTCCCCTTCAGTTGTCAACACCACCTTGAGGGCATCAAATGCACTGTGTTGTGCCTCGTATTTTCCTGTACCTGTGGCATATAGCCCTCGTTTTTCACTCCTCTCTACCCACCCTTTCTCTTATTCAGACAGCTTTCTTTAATTTGCAGCATTCTAGCCTGCTCTTTATGCTGTTCTGTTTTTGTTTTTGCTTTTTTCTGTTTAACAGTGTAATAATTGCTGGTTGGATCAGAGCACTATGTCTTCATTTATTTTACATTTTGCTTGTCTGCTTTAAGGCCAAGCTGTTTGTTTTGATTATGCACTTCTTTATATTTGGATTTATGAATATGTTCCAAAGCAAGAGAAATGAAGTTAATGAACATTCATTCGTCCAAAAACTTGGGCTCCCTTCCACCTCCTAACGTGGTATAATTCCACTAAAGACATATCTCCATTTACTCCTATTCCTCCCTGAGACTTTCTTCCATATGGCATTTCTTTTCTGAGTTTCACTTAGAGATTTAAGTTAGTATATATGCTAGGGACGAACGTTATGAAATTACCTTATCCACACACCAGCAGAAATAATTATCACCTTGAATCTCATCTGATGAAACTTGATACACTTTAACTCATCTTTCCTTTCAAATTTGTCAAAGTTTTGTTTAACAATAGAATATTGCTGTTCTAGACTTTTCAATTATTCCTATTAACCCTTTAGTTACAAATTTAAGATGCAAACTCTCCGTTTCCTCCTGGTTCTTAATTTTCCCCAGGGAAGAAGTACTCAATTTGAATTGTAAACTCTTAAACTGTCAAAGCCCATTTTGTCCCTAAGTAGTGTTGAATTCTCCAGGTAAATCGCAGCAACAAGCATCTTGACCCTTAGGTCCTTCCTCTGTTTCTTAATGTGTATGCCTCAGAACTCCCACAGAACTCTTTTAGGAATAACAAAATCCTTTATAACATTAAATATCTGCAAAATCGTCTTAAAGTCTATTATCATTATGGATTTGTATGGCAAATAAATGTAGCAAGAATTCAAGTTGCTAAAATTCTTTTAAAAAGAAAGGAACTGAGACTTAAAGAGATGAAATAACCCACCAACATTTATAGAGATGTTAAATTGCAGAGTTGAGGCAAGAACTAGTGTCTGTCAACACAAAATCAGACCCCAGGAAAATTGCAAACCCTTAAAACGCATTTAGGAAATTAAGCTGAAGAGTATGGTGCATTAGACCTGGAAATCTGAACACTCACAGTCAATTCCTCAGGTGGTAGCTGTCAAGAAGTTTGACGCTTCTGCCATTACCAAACTCTCTTGACGCTAGCAATCCCAAGGCTCTGTGTCTCCCTATCGACTAAGGACACTCATGCAAATAGCCCACTTAATGTAAGGAAGCAAACTTTTGACCATTGTTTTCATAGGAAATGTGAAGAAATTTAAGTAGAAAAGTGTGAGCTAATAAATCACCACTTTAGCTATGGGGAGCAGCTAAGAATCTTTCACAGTGTTAATGAGGTTTTAATACCAGTCTTCCTTTGTTATCCGTCTTGCTTGTTCTACACTAGTAACTCTTTTTTACCACATCAAAGAGGCTTGGAAATTGCTTGATGAAACATCCATCCATGCTGGTAAAAGTGCCTTCATGATTAGATTTCTGGCTGTGTAGCTTTGCTTTTGTGGTGCTCCATCCAGCTCAATAATCAGAAAGGTCACAAGATAGTTCTTTTTAGACCAGCCAATGTTACAAAGCTGACAAAATGCTGGAAATGGATTTTGTCATATGTCCCTGATACAAAAGAATCAGCAATGCCATTCTCTTTAGTAAAGACAATTAGTGTAAGTTTATTCCAAAGAAGCACATGTGATAATTAATGGACTGGAGACGGCAAGAAGTATACACAGAGATGAGAGCTTTGGTCAGTTAATTGACCAAAGCTTCATTTTGTCAAAAAGCTTAGCAACTTTTGTTCTTCATGACCCAGTGTTTAGAAATGTGTGGCTGTCAAGGCAGCTGTACAGAGCATCTGCTAAATAAATAGTGCAGAGCTGAATATGGGAAAGTAGATTCAAAACTCGATTCAGTTACAAGGAATGGGCCCTATGAGATCGTGGGAGCTCAGCTAAGCCGCCTCAGTAGGGTTTTTCTTCTGATGCTGGCGCTTGAACTTCACAGCACAGGCAGTCAGGAAGTGATGATGGCTGTCATGTGGGGAAGATCAAGGGCAGGCTGGAATCCACAAGCATGAGCTGGAACCCTGCAAGGACAGGCTGATTCTTATCTCCTCTCTTATGGGTGACAAGAGTATCCCGCAGAAGCTGGCACCTTTTGTCACAGAGCTAAGCACGCACATCTAGCTGAGGAGTCAGAAATGCTGAAGGAGGACCCAAGGAGAAGACAGGACAGGTGCAGACCTAGCGGCTGCTTTATGCTAGTGGAGGTGAGTCAGTAGCTCAGCAGCAAAGTGTGTGAGCTACAGAAGTGGCTGTTTTCTCTTCTGCCACCAAATCTCCTTTGTGGCCCTCTCTAAAAAGAAACATACAAGAAAAAGAACTCTGGGAAGTGTAGTTCAGCCTAGCCACGTTTACTTCTCCCAATATTCTTTATAAACGGAATTGGCCATGTTCTCTGTTAAGCTGTGAGTGTGGGACATTAAGACCATCTAGTTAGCAGTTGAGCTGGGTTTTGATTCTTGTTTTTGTAGTTACTTAATGTCCATCACAGGATTCAGATTATTCCAGAGGTGACCCGCTGTTACCTTGGGCTTAGTGTATTCCAAACTCTATTTCGTTAATTTTTTCTTCTCTCTTGAGTTGCCTCTCCATGTTTCTCAAAATTATATGACCATTTATGTGTGGGGATCTATGTCTGGGATTTTAGAGTGAATCTGTAGATCAGCTTGGGAAGACATAATTTCTTAATATTGATACTTGCAGTGCATAAGCATTGTATCTCTCTCTTTTTTTTAAGCTTTAATTCTTCTATAAGAGATTTATAACTTTTACCACAAAAATCCTATACATATCTTGTTATATTTATATTCAGTGATTTGGGGATTTTGGTACTATTGTTAATGGTACTGTTTTATTATTTAAATTTCAATTGAAATAAAACTTAAATAGTAGCAGTAAGCTAGCATGTAGAAATAGAATTAATTTTAGCAAACTGATCTTTTATCTTGTAACTTTGCATAAGAGTTACTGGTTCTAAGAGTTTTCCTGAAGAGTCCTTGGAATTTTCTGTGTAGACAGTCATAGCATCTTCAAAAAGAAAGGGTTATTTCTTTTCTAATAGGTATCACCCTTACTTCCTTTCTTCCCTCGTTTTGCTAGCTAATCCTTCCACTACAAGGTTGAACTTGAATGGTTAGAGAAGAATGTGTTCTGGGTCATCTTTTGCTCCTTTATCAATTCCTTGGAAGAAGTGATACTTTTCCTAAGGAGAATTTAATATCATTTTCATGTTACTTGTTATCAAGTCTTTCACAAATTAGTTGTCCCCATAGATTGGGAAGGTGGAGTTATGAAACTCTTAAGATGTGAAGAGCTGAGAGAACAGTGCAGAAATGATCTTCAGACATATTAAAAAGACAGGGAAACTCACACACAAAAATGAACTGGCCTCATCAACCTCAAACAGCATTGGACTACTCATAGTTTCTTTACGTGCTGTACACTAAATGGTATATAAGCCTGGAAATTCTAGAAGCTACTACCGTTGGCTTATTTTCTTTGAAAATCATTGACCTCTCTTAAGGGTCCAAATGCTGCTGCAAGCTTTCTCCATAGGCCAAGGGTCTCTCTCTGGTCATTAGATAAGATCATATTCTTGTGGGTGGTAATGGGTTTCTCTGAAATAGTGGATATTTCTGTTGTTAATTATGTATTTGGAAGAGATCAAGGGCCAAACCACAAGAACCGAGGAAGGCAGGGAGAAAGATACTTTCTTACAAAGCATTGACACTGGCATCGACACTGGAGGTGGAAAATGTTTGACAAAATCCATGAAGAGACAACCCAGTTCTCAACATGGTCACCATGGCAGTGGTGCTGGACATGTGGGCTTTAGTAGGCATATAAATGACTCCTTTTTGTATTATACTTCTTTCCTTATATTTAAATCTGTAATAATATCTCATCACAGTTTACCATCAGGTTTTAGCTATTCCTGTGAGTCATTTAAGCAAAGGTCTGTGACCATACTGGGGACAAAGCAAAAAAGAGAAAAATCATAGCAGCCTGAGGGAAGACACGTGTCCAGGAACTTTAGGAAACAACTCCAGTGGAAAGAGCCAAGGCCTAAGGAGAAAGCATGCAACAGGCATTTTCCCTGTTCCCGGGACAGGTTTGTGACAGATGGAAGCATCCTCCTGTTAATCCAAGATACACCGAAAAGGTGACTATGGAAACATATAAAACCAGCAAAATAGGACTCCCCACAGTAAAGCAGAAGGAAAGAATGTAGCGATAAAATTTAGTTTCTGAACAACAATAACAAACCCTTAAACTGATAAAATATGTGAAATCAGATTCATGTTATAAAAAATTGAGCCGCTGAAAGTTGGGTCCGTCTAGAATGATTCATTTAAAATGATAATTCACCTGCCAGAGTGAAAGTATGACAGCTAAAGCACAAACAAAAGATTTTCTAAAAAGAAAGTATGACACTAGCTTCATATTCAGTGAGAATAGGAACACATGTATTAAATCTCTTAACTGACATTAAAGGGGAAAGCATTTTAAATTCAGAGTGGACCACATTAGACTTTGCATCTGGGTCAGTTTGTCGTCCTTGTGACAGTTCTTTGGGCATATGGATCCAGAAATCTAAACAAACTGCCCAAGGAGCCCTACATTTGTTCCTGAAAACGGACAAGGCAGCCTGCTGACGGCTGGATGCTTGTGTGAAACTGCTCAGATGCACAGCCGTGATGCCTGTGGGATGCCACATCCCGAGCCCGTGTTTGCCGGCTAAACTCAGTCTGTCTGGAAATGAGAAGAATGAAAAAAGGATTCTCTTGCCTGGACTTGTCTGACGAATCACATTCTTGGTCTGATCTGCTCGTAGCAGTTGCAGTTATGTTTAGATAAAGGACTAAAATCGCCTCCCGTTTCCCACCTCCATCTTACATCCAGTAGGCTAACCTTTATGAGAATTCCTCTTTATTCATCCATTCATCAAGTGTCTGTTGAGTGCCTATGATGCTGCGCTGGCCACTGGGAATACAGATGGACAGATCCTCGTTTGTCAAGGAGCCCAGCCCAGTGATGAAGGAAGAAAGAGAACAGATAATTACCATAGATCCGTCAGCAAAGTTGCTTGATTGCAGGCAACTGAAGGGAACTGTTTAATCCCACCAAGATGCTACTGTTATCTGTTACTGTCATAGAAGAGGCTTTGCTGAGTCTACAATGTGGAGAATGGGGTAGAGTCCTCAGAGGGAAAAAAAAATCAAGATGCTGATAAGTGATAGAGATGAGTTTTTACTTTTTTTATTTTTCTTTCACATTGAATGTGGTTAACACGTGGAATTGAGTTAGGAAGCTCAGTATTTTTCTGCTTGAGGGACAGCAAAGGAATTAAGCGGATTTTATAAAGCAATGATGGGAAGTAAAGGCTGACAGGCTCCACTCTCTCCCTAATACCCAAGGCAGACATTTCTAACAAAGCTCACATCTGCACTTTCCCTTCCCAATAAACTGCTCCCAAGCTGTCATCACCAGCCATCAGGCTCCCTGTGTGGAACAAGGCTTTTCTCTGTTTCTCGCGGAGCAATTGTACTTTCTAGTATGGTGTAAGAGTCTGTCTTAGTTTGCAGTCTCTCTGAAGTGTTCTGGAAGGTAGATAACAACCCTATTCCAGCAAGATATTCAGCTGACTTTTGGTTGGCTTTCAAAATTTCCAGAGCCTGTATTTTGTGCTGTTACCTAGTGTCTTTTAAGTCTGCCCTAGCTGAGTGAGCTTGAGATTGAATTCGAAGTCAACTCTGTTTCTTTTAGCATTTCTCGGATAACTAATAGGGATATGGTATTTTTGTCGATGTAGACAAGAGTTTCCAACACTCAAGGAACTTTTAATACCTCTAGTTATATTTAATAATTGATGCATATATCATTTCCTTCGAGACCTGTTCCTTGATCGCCTTGTGTGGTGAAATCATATTTTCTATCCTTCATTCTGCTGCATTTTTCTTTGTAAGATATTACTTTTTATACATTAATTTGTTTGTTTGTATGTCACTCTTTTCCACTAGAATATATGCTCATGAGGGCAGATCATTTTATCTGTCTTATTCACCATGTAACCTCAGTACCTAACAATTAAACCTGTCAAATATTTAATGCTTAATTGAAATATGAAGCAATTGTGAGAAGCAGGCATGGCACAAGCACTGTTTTGATGAGAAAGCAAAATCAGAGGGTCTCTTGTCTTGATTAAAGTTCACACATAGTAAACAGCACAGTTCCTATGCCTTTGTTGTTTTCTTTTTAGCTTAAGCTTACATGGTGTTTGTTGGTAGCCTGTTCTCCTTCAGATGAGGTTGATAACCAGAGAAAATTCAACAAAACTTAGTATTTAAGGAAAAAACCTGATACATAGAGAAATCTAAAAAGCATTTGGAGTCATTAACTTTTAAACAAGACTGGCACTTTTATGGCTAGCCATAACATGAGTGGTGTATACAAGAGCCTACCAGATTCATTAAAGCACTCTCTAGAAAGCTCAACAGTTCACAAAACTAATAAAAGAGAAATTTCAGAGGCTTTCTTTTATGCTTGATCACTTGTCAGTTAACTCTCCTAAGTTATTTCAGCTCATTTTTATTTGCCTGACACCTTCTCTCACAGCAGTCCATTTAATTGACGTTACCCTTAATGAGCATTCAAGAGAAGCAATTGAAAATTGATGTTATTTTCTTATTTCCTACTACTTTCTTTTGTCCTTACAAGTTTATTCCAAGTTTTCCTATTTTAAAATAATTATGATTCCCATTTAAAGAAATTCTGGATTTCAATATTAAATTTGTTGTATTCTATGATATAATAAAATGAAAAACAAAGACTTCCACATATACTTAGGATTCATTTCGAATTGCACATACCTATTTTTATAAATATGTAATAATGGTATATATGTTCCAGGTACCTAAATTACATAAATATTATTAAGTTGCTAAATTGCTTGACATGACTTTTTGGATTTCTGGCTTTGTCAGTGATTTAGTTGGTTAATAGCAGACAGCTAAATATTTCATTGCTGCTATTTATTTGTAACCTTGAGATACTCTAAAGCAGCAAATAAAAAAAAAGTTTCACCCTCCAACAAATATCTCCTTTGACCAAACTCAATAGCAACACAACCTCCTCTAAAGCTGTCCAAAACACAAAGCTAACACAACATGGGCTTAAGCTCATTGCAGTGACATCCAGGTGCACTGTTCACCCAGCATTCTTTCCATTTCATTTAGTTTCTTCGAACTGGGAGAGGTGAGCAAATCACCAATGAGGCTAAAATTCTCTCCAATATATTCGTTTCCACCCTTGCTTTTGAACAGTCAGAAAGGCAGTAAATTGCTTGGTAGTGAATTGTTTCCCAATTCTCCCCTGTGAACCACTTTTCAGACAGTGATGCATGCTCTATTTCCAGTATTTTCTGGCTTCCAAATTTTCAGAATAGAATATGTCTTGAGGGAACCTCAGTGTCCTTGTTCTCATACACTGATGACAACAGAGTGCCAAAACTTTTTTATGTATTTATTTATTTTTAGTGGAGATTGGCCTATGTTCCTTCATGGATTGGTGGATTTAGGCCAAATCTCTACTGGGAGAAAGTTTGTGCTTTCACACACTGGGTTCAGGGCCACTACAACTACTTAATAGGCATGTGAATCTGGGCAACGTGCGTAAGCTCTCTGTGCCACCATTTTCTCTTTTGTAAGACGGGAAGAATAATAATAATGTTTACCTTATAGGATGGCATGCAAATCATTTAATGAATATAAAGTGCATAGAATGGTGTGTTGCACTGTGTACTTTTAAGTAAGGCTTTGCTGTTACTGTTACTCAGTACACACACACACACACACACACAAATGCTCTTTCATTACTGTTGACATGAATTGTGTTTATTTTCCTCCTGTTAAATAATTTAGCATTTTATAATGAAGTTGTTGACATCATTATAGATCTATTAATGCTGTATTTTAATATGCAAATTTGTGTGATAGGGCTTAATTATGGGTAATTTTTTTAAATTTTCAGTTTACATATAAACCTGTATTTTAAAATAAATGTTCAGTATCACTTTCTCAAGCTATGTGATCAATATGATTCAGACAAATTAGTAATAACCAGTTTTAATGCCAGATATTTTTGTTACCAAAAAGTGGGAGACTTCTACTATGAGCTACTCTACAGCATGCTAAGCTGTAACTACTGCAATCATTTTGGACTTTCTACTGAACAGATCTTTGTAATTTTGCAAGTCCATGAGGAAGTCAATTGCAAAAAAAAAAAAAGTCACTCTTACAAACACAAAGCCATTTCAACCATGAAGCTCTCAGAGCCCATGAATCCCTCAGGACAAGAGAGGAGAGGCATTTGTTTTAGCTCTGTAGGATATTTTATGATGAAGGCCAGTGATGCTAGTTTTCTTATTTTTTTCTTTAATACATATTTATTAAGAACCTATCATTTGCAAAATTTGGCAAATAAATAAGACCTGAATCTAATTTCAGTACATTTTCACAATCCTATGTACAGGACAGATGTATGAACAAATAATTTCAAACATGTGTTAGAATTATTATACTGTCTACCTAAGATAAAGGAATAGGACACAAGAGGGAGTAAGCACTTACCCTGCTGCAGGACGAGGGTGGAAACAAAGGTTTACAAAAAGGAAATAAGCAAGTTTTGACTTAAAGCTTACATAAGGCTTAGCCAAAATTTAATTGTAGTAAGTGATGCTTTGGATACCTTAATATATGCTAAGTAGTTCATTTGCATATGTTATCTCATCTACTCACATCATAATCCATGGTCTAGGTATTGTTTTTATCTATTTTGATAGAGTCATTGAGGGACAGAGATATTCAGAACTTTGCCCAAAGGTATACAGTTAAATAGGAGAGGCTGGCGTTTGATCCTTGCTGAATACCTATTCCAACCTCCAGACTGTACTGTTGTTTCTGTAAGGAGAGAAGGGCATTTCTGGCAGAAGTCACATGTGCAAAAGCCAGAGGAATGAAAAAGAATGGTGCTTTGGAAAACTAGATAATTTGGCATGGCTGGAGCAAAGGCTGCATTTTGGGAATGGTAGGGTAAAGGATTTGATGGAAGTGCCAGAAATCAGACAAAAGGGATGGTATGTGCTGTGGATGTGAATGATGACATGGAGCAATACAAGACAATAGGTCAGGTAACCAGTGACAGACAACCGCAATAATCAAGGTTAGGACTGCTGGTAGACTGAGAAAAGCAAAATAGTGAATATAAAGAGGCACGTAATACTTAGCAAGAAAGGGATGATGCAACGGAGCAGGGATAGGGTTTGAAAGTGAATTGGATGTGGTACATAGCAAACGTTAGAATAAATTACATATTTATAACCTGGGCCAAATTCACAGACAGTAGTGCCACAAACCAGGAAACAAGAAGGAGAGTTGCTTTCGTTCAGTTGCTGCCTTTCAGTTTCATGTGCATCTTTTAAATATGCTTATGTCTGGTGAACCATTGTGAAAGCAATAACTATTCATCAGAAGTGTATCCAGACAGGCAAGCCTCTCTCCTAAACCCTTGGGCAACCACAGAGTAACAGTTTTCCTTTTGTGGGCAAGAAAGAATCTCCCTTCATCCTCAATATTCAGTCACTGAAAGAATCCAGTTTCATGGGTTTCCTTTTCAGCCTCTGAGTCAGAAATTCCAGCAAACTGTTTGGGAAACAGCTGACATTTTTTGAGATATACAAATTGTTTTCATAGACATTATCTCACCAACAGTCATTTCTTCCCTGTGAGGTGGGCCAAGAAACAATTTATCTCTCTTTGAAGGATAAAAAGAGGTCAAATGACTCACCTGCAGAGCTGGAAAAAGAAGCTCCATCTCTGGAATCAGCTCTGTGTGTAAGAGGAACTAGCCAATGACTTCATAAATGAGTGTGAGTTAAAGGTTATTGATATTTCACAAGACTTGAGTTGTTGGACTCACCATTTACTGGTAAACAAAAAGAGCTCAGAAGTAGAAGAGGAATTCAAGATTGTTGGTTTTTTTGAAGATAGGCAGGTTTTCCTATTTCTGTGTAAGCCTTCCTCTGACCCAAAGTATTCTGTAAACAGGAATCTTCAGGTGATTTTCAATATCAGTGGAATATCCTCAGCACAAGGACAGAAATGTCTGCTGAATTTAATGTACTTTCATATTATGTAGCATCCATGCTGCTACCAGTCGTCACTGTATGGAGATGGGGCAGTTCAGGTGCTACTTAATACGTGTTAAATTTGTATAATCCGGATGTTTATGCCATGGGAAACATTCTGAGAACTGGTTCTGTTTCTATGTTCTCTATTATACAGTGGTAAAATCGTGGATGCAACACCATAGCCCCTATTCCCAATGAAGAAATATCTACATTTCAGGAAAAGATGGTGAATGATCACTTTCTCTTCCTTGAAATAATTGTTTTTTAACCTAGTTTTCAGGATTCATCAATCACTCGGTATGGTTTTTTGGGTTTTTTTCCTGTATACTTCTAGTCATCCCTTGCTAGTGTATTTTCTTATTCCTCCTCAAATTAGTAAAATCCAAGCCTTGGGTTGTTCCAAGTCTTATCCCTCCAACTCCTCCTCTCCTCTGTGTGCCCAGTGCCTAAGTGATCTCATTTCTTTTTCATTCTCCCTCAGGCTCACTGTAGTCCATTTATACTGGCTTCCTGACCTCACCAGGGAGACCAGCTTCAGGGCCTTTGCACTTACTGTTTCTTCTATCCATGGTGATTTTAATAATTTACAATACATGTACAATAACTATTTACACTGACTGTCCCCTCTCTCAGTTAAGGCCTTTCTTGTTTCTTGAGGTCAAGAACTTTACACTGCTTTCCACATTCCCACAATCCAATCCTCTTTCCTTGCCTTACTTTTTCTCCTTTGAAATTATCACTATTTAACACACTGTGCAAAAATTTATTTATTCATATTACTTATTTTCCATTTATTTACTAACATGTAATTTTTTGTAAGGGTAAGAAAATTGTCTGTTCTGTACTATGTCCTATGTATCATAAAATACAAAGGGTCATGACTCAATGTATATTCATTAAGCGAATGAAGGAAAACTAATTTTATGGTTAATAGAATAGCATGAATTTTACAAAACATGTTGATCATACTGTGTCATCCGATCATGAAAAATGTTTGCTACCTGTCACAGACCTATCAAAAGTCTTGTGTGTATTTAATCTGTTAAGCTGAATCATATAAAATTGACCAAAAAATGTTGAACTATGAAAACATTAGTTTCATATGGCTTAACCTAGATGTAAAATGAGATCCAGGAAAAATGCACAGTATTCTTGATAAATATTCTATGAATAAACTTTTTCTGTTTCTTCCTCAATGGTAATTGTTTCTTCCTTGACTTCTTGAGGTTTGTAGATATAGTTCTCCAATTATAAAACCTACAAAACCTGTAATTTGCATTAAAAACAAAAAGCCTGCCAGTTACCCAGAGCACAACCACGTGTAACGTAGCACTACTTCTGCTGCTGTCACATGCAGATTAAATGCTGACAGTTGCCATGTAGGGGAACATCTGTCTCTGGACTTAACCTGTATTTTATCCTCATAAAAAGATGATTAGCTTTCAGCTATTTTTTTATTAGACAAATATACACAAAAATCAATCAACTCTACAAAATATTTTGAAATATTTAGTCCAGGTCTCATTTTTTCTATTATCTTTATATTTTTCTTTTAAGTGGTCTTCCTCTGAGCAAACTTAGGTACTTCAGATTGGGAAAAATTCTTTGAAAAAGATTTTTTAAGGATAAAAGGGATACAGAAAGAACAGGAAAGAAAATGAAAAGAAAAAAATAATGTTCACTGCTTTGCCCTTGAATGAAAATGATTTCAGTGAATTTGTTACACATTAAAAAATAAACCATAATAATCATACCTAAATCTCTCCCATTGTTTATCCTCCACTACTTAAATCAATTGCCTCTGCTAGTTTTATTCAGTCTGTCTCTTCCAAATAATAAATGCCCTCAAGTACCTTCAATCCAATGGAATATGGGATTTCTACTTACAGTAAAGTGTAGAAAAAGAAAAAAAAAATGCCTTTGGAATCAGGGGAGGCAGGTTCAGATGAGATACTAATGTAGATGGGCAGTTAAAAAGGGAAACTAATTAATCACCTTGATGTGATTATCATTGTCCTGGTACTTTTCAACAACAATCTTGCACAGTAAGATTTGTTCATCTCCATTATACAACATGGATAGAAAATAAGGAAATTTAACAATTTTATCAAACTAACATTTAAAAAATATTTTTTATTGAAGTGTAGTTGGTTTACAATGTTGTGTCAATTTCTGGTGCACAGCACAATACTTCAGTCATATAGGAACATACATATATTTGTTGTCATATTCTTTTTCACCATAAGTTACTATAAGATATTGAATATAGTTCTCTTCACTATGCAATATAAACTTGTTGTTTATCTATTTTATATATATTAGTTAGTATCTGCAAATCTCGAACTCCCAATGTATCCCTTCCCACGTCCTTCAAACTAACAAATTTTTCACATATTTATATTCTACATTTTTATGTATTTTTATCAAGCTAACATTTGCTTTTTTACATAGCCTAATGAAAAAAAATGATGAAACAGTTCAATAAAACCTGGGACAAGTATTATAACTAGTAAGTGAATGAGTTAAATTTAGGACCTAGCTCCATTTAATATCAAATTTTTAGTCTGTTATCCATGCTATAATCATTTTGGTATATGATTTGGCTTTGGTAATATTATGAGCATGTAAGTAATTATTAAGGATTTATCTTTCCTCCATCCAAAAGGATTTAAAGTAAGTAGACCCTGAAAAATGTGGCCAACATTGTAAGGTTTTCATCATCTTTAATCCAGTAGGAACTGAAATGGTTATAACCCATCCAAAAGCTGTTTAACTCTAAATTAAGCCACAGAGATTACAGGATGATATAGTCACTTAAAAAAACTTCTTAACTTTATAGAGAAAAACACCTCAACACTAGAGCCTACTGGCAGTTTCTTCAGTGGCTATCTTTTTGTAGCTCACAAAATTCAGGATTCTAATTTACTAATTGGAATGGTGGAAATTCCACCTAAGCTGATTTTGTAACCTCAAGAGGATGTTGTAAGAACAAATCTGAAGGTCACCTTCCCTGAGGTTGTACCTTGGGTTTAAAGTTGTCAGACATTTCAAGTACATGTATTGTTGTATATTTCAACAGATATGATTGTTCTTCAAGCCTATTTTTAAAGGATATATTAATTTATCTTAATACAAGTAGACTCTTTATATGCCAAAGATGACAGTAAATGTTTTTTAAAAAGCATGGGTATGCTTCTGATATTAAAGGCATTTCATATATTGACTATATTATAGCTGTTACCATATAAAAGTAATTTGCTGTGGAAACGTGCATGGCTAACTTCCTAAGTTAAATGTTTTCTTAAAATTGAAGTAGGCGTGGTAGGTAGAAATTTTTACATGGCCCTAGAAAGTTGTCCTATCGTAAACCCTGGAATCTGGGATGATATATCTTGATATGATGACATGTTACTCCTTGACTATGTTATGTTTTATGGTGCAGTTGACCTTAAGATAGGGAGAAGATTCTGGGTCCTCTAAGTGGATGCAATGTAGTCAGTCACATATGCCCCTAAGAGCAGAGAGTCACGTCTGACTGGAAAAAGCAAAAGCCAGAAAAATTTAAAATTTGAGGAGGACTCCATGCATTGGTGCAGCTTTGCAATGGAGAGGCTGCATGAGAAGGAATGAGGGAGCTAAAAGGACCTTTGCTGAGCTTAAGGAGCTAAGGGATGCCCCAGCCGAAAGCCAGCAAGGAAGCAGAGACTGCAGTCTTATATCCGCAAGGAACTAAATTTAGCCAACAACCTGAATGAGCATGGAAGACTGCATTTCCCCAGATCCTCTGGATAAGAGCCTCGTCTGACTGATACCTTGATTTCACCCTTGTGAAACACTGAGTATAGAACTCATGGAAGATGACCCAGTTTTTGGTCCTATAAAACTGTGAGCTAAATATAAATGAATATTTTTGAAGCCACTAGGTTTCTGGTAAAGTTTTACACAGGAAATGTAATACACTTGGCAGCTGAAATGTGTGTTCTGCAAATGACTAAGAAACACATGTTTGGGCTCAAGGATATGCAAACAGTGATAATACGGATTTCCTCAGTTCTCATGAAGTAACTGGAATCATTTGATATTAAAGATGATCATATAGGTGAAAGTTCATGGGAAATTATAAATAGCCATAAACTATGCATTGTTTTTTTAATTTCTATTATCATCATTATCATTATTATCATAACATATGTTTTAGTTCTCCTAAACTGATTTAATAATGCAGTACCTCAGCTTCCAATAAAATCATCCCCCTAAGTATTTCTGGAGAGATAGGGGTTCCATTTGATGAATACACTTTTATTTCACTTCTGTCCTCATTCAACGTTTGGGGTAATGACTGTGACCATTGGCTCCTCATCTCCTTCCAGTTTCCGTACAGTAGAACGGTGTGTAAGTAGAGTTGCCCGGGTGTGAAGTGTCCAGAACATTTATTTTCCTTTTCTGCTCTTTGCTGTTTCTGATGGATCTAAATAGTGCTGTTTAAAACCTTAACGTGTTTAGCATGTTTAGTTTAAATGAAGTGCTTACTTTTGTCTTTTCGCCTTTAACTGGCCATTTCTCTATCACCAAATAACTCATACATTGTTTCATAGGGATCTGTACAAGGAGCTTTTTCAAGCAAGAAAGTGATGCCTTTAGAATGTCTCCTCTGAAAGGTATACAGAGTCTGTTACATTAAAGCTTTCCTGGGCTGCGTTCTTCTTCTCAGCGTCAGTTTCTTCCCAGGAGCCTTGGTCCACATGCATACAGATTTGTTCGACTTTACCTATCCATTTTCTAGAGGTGGCTGACCCCCAGGACTGGAAACAACATAGGGTTGATACAAATACAATCAACAAACTCAAGAGAAATAATGTCACTGTGTGGATATACGTATGTTCTACATCATCTGCCAAGTGTGCATTGGGGCCACTTTGTCTTGCATCACGGCTTCACTTCACCTTGCGGTATTTTCATAAGATATGCCATATAAAACTCATGCCTGAGAACCACCAGTTTATGAAAAGTGTTTTGGAGAAAATGACTCTGCATCAGGCCTTTGTAACTCTGACGAAAATATTCTAAAACATTAATTTGAGGACTTTGAGAAGGGAAGGAAATTGATGGAACCAGCACCAAGCTATACCTGGTGAGATTTTTAACCTGGTTCTGAAATTAAGTTATTTTGTCACTTGTAGAAATTGCCACCATTTCTAGGCTCCTCACCTAACAAAGAAGAAAACATGCATAATCTTCTCGTAGGAGTAATAAAAAAAAAACAACAAAGAATAAGAAGCTCTTTGTTGAGGGGGGATACAATTTTCATGATAACAATGGCATAATACTAATGCACTGATATCACTATATCAATATACTAACTAATAAAATATTTTCTAATACTTAATACTTATTAGTCATAATTTATATGATGGTTATAATAAAATGTGTATTTTAGACACAGGTCACCGGGAAGTTTTGTTCTCAGAAAATAGAGAATTAAAGGCTAAGAGGAGAATAAATGAAACCAGAATGAGGGAAGAAACCAAAACTGTGTGTTTAATAGGCAATTGCTACCACATCTGGATCCAAACTGCCGTAACTATTGGCAGATAACTGTATGTCCTCTTTCTACATTTCTGTAATTGTGTCCTTTTGATTATATTACTATTTACTTAGACCTGATTTTCCTCATTTGTAATATACAGGCAATTGGATTATGTCTTAGAACCCTAAAGTATTTCTAAAAAATTCTAATCTTCTCAGTTATTTAGGAAATAAAAAGAGTCTTTGTTAAGCAATTTGGGAGACACAATATGTGCCTATCTTGAAGCTATGATGTTCATTTACATGCACATACTAACAGAACTGAGAAGACTTGGAGTTAAAAAAAATACTACTCTGTTTGCTTAACTTAGCTTTTATCAAAGTAAAGTCTAAGTCTTTAGCCCACCCCGATCCCCCTCTTCTTGCTATTTTAGTACAGATCTGCCCAACTTCAATCTGCCAACATTTTCTTCGTTTTACCTGAAAGATTTCTGTGTCCCTCCCACCAGTGTTTTGCCTGCGCATAAGAGGACCAGAAATACTGATGAATTATCTCCTCCCCCACCCCAATATCCCTCTGCAGGAGTTGATGTGCTGAGGTACTATGGTTTGCTCATACTCTGAGGTGCGACACTGACTTCCAGTTTCCCCAAGGATGAAGTATAGATCACTCTCCCTGGAATCTGGCACCATAATGTACCCTTTTGGCTGACATTCCTTCCTTGTCCTTCTTTTCTGATGTTTGCTTTACCTCCCAAATAAACTGTTTCCACTCAGGATCTTCTTGGGGGAAGGGGAGAATCTAAGACATATTTGGAAATTAGTATGCTACAATATCTTAATGGCTATTCCCAGCTCCACTTTTCAACGACCTGGATATATTGAGATTATTTCTGACAGATTCAGGACACAAGCTTCCAGTACCTGGCTTCTATGAGTCACTTACTAAATGTTTCCTGAATAAATTAATTTCTCCAGAGGGCAATACCATAGGTCTTTGCAAAGGAAAAAGCATGAACTCAAAGGACGTCACATTTAACCTCCCTACCTTTTGTGAGACTTAATGGACATACAGGCTGTGTCCCAGCTGTTTTTCCACTGCCTCCCTGATAGGCCAGTATCGTCGGCCTGTCTCTCCTGTGGCTCTTATCTCTACTGATTCTGTGTCTCAGTGCCCTTTTCTTTCCTTTCACGCTTGCAGTTTGTTAAATACGTAGGAAATTCTTACTCCCTTGCAATTCACCATCAACAAATGGAGGAGAAGGAAATTATTAAATCCAATATTTAGGCCACTTACTGAGAGAGCCTACTATGTGCACGATGGGAGACTATGTACTTATGGTGATTTCATTAAATCTTGATATGTATAATTTCATTAAATCTTCAAAGAAGTCATAAATAAGTAGGGTTAGCCCATCTTGCAGATAAAGAAATGGATTCCTAAGGAGCTTAGGTAATTTTTCCCAAAGCCATACAGCTATGTATCGGCAGAGCCAAGTTTCTAAATGAAGCATGTAGGAGGTCAGTTTATCTCATAATCTTAATAGCAGAACACTTCTTGTAGCATTTTTTTTTCACATTTTGAATAACATTTCTTAGTGTGATTTTAATACAAAAAGAATAAAAACAAGAATGACTCAAATTTTTGATCCCCATGTAACTCTAATTTCCTTTCACATTTTTTTACAAATTCAGATGTATTAAGATACAATTGCATACAATAAAAATGTCCCTTTTTCAGTGTGCTGTTAAAAGAGCCTTGATAAGTGGTTTAGCTGCTGATTAGAAAAAGCATAAGTGGCCTCGGATATTAGGTCTGTCACTTACTAGTTTTGTGACTATGGTAAAGAATCGAAGATACCATAAGCATGTTTGTTCATTCTTAGAATGATGGAAATAACAAACGCTATTTCATAGTTGATGCTAAGCATAGTTTCTGGCAAAGGGAATTAGGATACTAAAATAATGTTTCTGTAGACATTTTGTATGTCGGTGCCCAGAGTTTATAAAAATTTTATGTTCCCCATAGTTTTAGGCACCATCTTGATGACTGATTGATTGCTATAGTCAAGGTGACTTTTAGATGAGGTCCTTAGTTAATCTAGCGAGTAAACTAAACAATGCTACATGTCATGGAAAATGAGGCAGAGCAGGCAGGAATTCCGAGTTTTCTGTACCTCTAGTACTTCCATAGCACCAGGATTTCTTTTTTTTTTCCCCCTGGTTTCTCACTTTACATTACTTTGTCTCCTTTTTTGTTTCCTCCTTATGGAAAGACGGGACTTGGCCAGGGTTAGGATCTTACCCACAGCTGCTATGAAAATATTGTCTCCCCAGTCTGCAACTACCTTTCTCCCATCTCAACTCCTCTGTCCTTTTCAAACCTCCTTGATGTGTCATTGGAGACATATTTTAATCATTCTTCCAGTTGTCAAATACTTACTAATAAAAATAGTTACCAGTTACTGCTACCCTATTTCGGGCCACCTGATGAAGGACAGGATATGTTTCTTTAGCATCACTAGGAATATGTCCTATACTTTGGGACACGCTCATATTTAAAAAATACTGTTCATCTGAAATTCAGATTTGTCTGGGTGTCTTCTATTTTTATTTGTTAAATCTGGCAACTCTAGCCATATTATGTTCCAGAAACTGTGTCAACCACTTCAAATGGGTTATTTCTTTTGATATTTATGATGACAGTAAGAGGTAAGAACGGATAGCGTCATTTTGTAAATGACGATTAGAGATATTAAGAAAGAAATTCAGGCCATACAGCTATTTGGGAACAGACTGGGCAGTGCAACACCACTTCACAAGGGGAGACTGGAAAGTACTTCCTAGGGTGTTCATCGTAAGTGCGGACTTACGATGTAGGTCAGCAGATATTCCTTAACTTTACTTTTAAGGATACATGAACATATGGAATGTAATGAAAAGAGTCTGGGTTTTAGTGACATGAAGGTTAAATTTTATTTTACAGTTAAGGAAAGATTTGTGTACCTGTCTATTTTGAAACAATTTTGACATAAAAAGTTACAAAAATCGTACAAAAAATGTTGAATACACCTCACTTAGCTTTTCCAAATGTTAATTTTTTATAATTACAGTAAAATTATCATTGATACAAATTATTCAGTTTTTGCCAATTGTCCCACCTATGTTCCTTTTTTTGTTATTAGAATTCAATACAGAATCATACTTATTTGAGTTGTCATGATTCCTTAACCCAATTTGGGACAGCTTGGTTTTCCTCTGTTTCATGACCATGGCACATTTGTAGAACAATAATAGCTATTTCATAGACTGCCTGTAGAATGAAATAAATATTTATGACTTCATTCTGTTATACATAAATATTGGGTAGTGCTTTGCTTAATAGAATAATTCCAAATAACAAATATAGAAAAATGGTGAACATAGAAAAATCAGTACTTGAAAAAAATTATAGTAATAATTATTTCAGGTTGATAACCATCAATGGATGCTAAAATTAGTGGAGGAAAGTATGATGAGAGACAGGATACTTGTATAGTTTCAAACTGTTTCTCATAGAGACTTATAAATTACAAAGGGAAAAAATCACTTTACAGTGGAGAAACCTGGCAGACTCCATTTTAACCAAGTGATCAAAGTTAATTTTAACAATAATAAGACATTGCAACACATATGCCTCCTGGTACAATGCACTGAGAACTGGCCAAGGCCATTTAAGTGCTATTTTTGTCAAAAACATATAAGCTGAATTCAATGCCGAGGAAACATATCAGACCAACCCATAATGAGCGACATTCCACAGAATAGCTGGTTAGTTTACTATGTAGATGTAAAACATTTTAAATACACTACAAAAATGATACCCAAATGCTTAGGTATACAACATTGTGATCAGGTAGATGCATTTTGTTCACTTTGCACTGACATTTTTCTAATTAAAGTAAGTGGTAAAGCCCCGTATCTCTTTTTCCCCTCCCTTCCTAGATTTTACCATCTTCCTGAAGTTGATGAGTATCAGTTTCATGCATATTTTTGTACTTCCATCACTTGCTCACGCACATGTGAACTGTACACACTATATGCTAGCCTGACTGATCATCCCCCAGATGTCCACAGCCTAATCTCCAGTTTGGATTGTTTGAAATTAAATGTTACCCTTTATAGCAAAAATAAAGGGGGGGGGGGAGTTGTGCAGATGTGATTAAATTAACGACCTTGGGATAGGGAGATTATTTTAGATTGTCCTGGTGGGCTCAAAATGTTATCCCAAATGTCATTATAAGAGAAAGGCAAAAGATTTGAATACTGTATAGGAGAACGTAAAGTGACCACAGGAGCAGAGATTAAAGTGATGTGACTGGGAGCCAAGGAATGCCAGCGGCCTCTGTTCTTTATCTGTTAAGATCTGATAAAGAACAGATTCTCCTCTGGAGAGATGAGAAGGAAGAAGTTCTGCTCACACCTTGATTGTAGCCCCATAAAATTCCTTTTGGACCCCTGACCTCCAGAACTGTAAGAGAATAAATATATGTTGTTTTAAGCTGCTAAATGTGTGTTAATTTGTTACAGAAGCAATACGATATTAATTACATATACTATGGATTTGTGTTAAGATTTGCATAAATCAAATATGCAACTAATTTGTATAAATATTAAATTCAACTTTATATTTTTTGAGATGTACTAGCATTTGTATTGAGTCAAAACAGTCATTATAACTGTTGCATTATCATTCCAATGGATAAAGAATCATCATCTTTACTAATCCATTCATAGGATGACTATATGGTCCAGTTTTATGCCTGCTTTCTTGGCATATCATCACCCTTTGATCATCACCTATTTTCTCCTATTAAGTTAAGTAACCTGTTTTTTAACCTGAAATCCACCCCCTGTGTTTTCTCTATGGAAGTTACTATTATAAACTTTCTATCGCAGATGATTTACCTCTTTCAAACACTCTTGTTATTGCATTTCCTTCCGTGTTTTGCTATCACTGGCAAGGAAGTATTGAACATTTTTGCAGAGTCTTCTTGTGCACATGTGTAAAAAAATGTTTCAAGAGTAGACCCAAGGAGTAGAATTGCTGGGTAATAGAAGAATGAGAGTCACCAGCTTTACTAGATTTTGCCAGATTGCTCCCCAGAGCGATTGTTCCTGCTTATACTCTTTGTCCATATTTTCATCAGCACTTCATCCCAGCAGGTGTAACTGTTTTTTCCCCAAACAACTGAGTGTGAGATGACATCTGTATTATCCAAGGAAGACCCTAAGGTTTCCTAAGAGAGAGATCGATTAAAAAACGTGGAAATTTACTCATCTCGAGAGTCCAGAACAGAGCCGCCATTTAGCGTGACATTTATTTCAAACAATCCTAACCGAGGATTAGGCTGTGGACATTTGTGGGATGATTAGTCAGACTGCCATAGCAGAAGAGAGACACAGTTAATATAATAATGCTGGAAAGCTATTTTCATTGACAGCATACCAGGGTGTAAAGTTACCAGCTAGAAAAAACTTACTCAAGCCCTGCTAATAGAGTAAAATCTCTGTTCCCCTCTGCTGCTCCTAACTGATTAATTCCTGCTTACTCGAAGCTCTTTGGTATCAAAAATTCTTAATGAGGCCTGAATCCTTTGTAAAAAGAAAGAAAGAAAAGTCCTCAACTAGACCTTGAGAGTGGCCTCTGACAGGGAACACAGGAAGGAAGCATATGCCAGAAGCACTTTCCCACTTTGGGTAACAATCTTGATAATAAGCCTGGGCTTCACTCCACTTGTTGAAAAGGGGAAAAAAAATCCACCAAATGTTTTTTGCTCCATAAGTTTGCTGTTGACAACAGATGCTTGCACAAATAACTTCTTTTTTAAAAAAGAAAAGTATATCACTGTTTTTATGACACTTTTTATGTGTTATAACATTACTGAAAAAGAAAAAAAAACCAAGTAGCCCTGACTGCTGTCAGCCTGGGGATAATTGGGCTGTAATGACTAAGCCATACAAAACGTACACTATGTCAGGGAACACCAACGTAAGACACAGGCATTCTGAGTGTAATGGAAGGAGACAAAAACAAGACCACTCTGTAATTATGTCTGAACACAGACAGAAATGAGAACAAAATAAGTGAGGGAGATGAAGAGGTACAAATTTCTAGTTACCAAAAAAAAAAAAAAAAAAAGTCACAGGAGTGAAATGTATAGGGTGGGGAATATTGTCAATAATTACACGATATCTTTGTATGGATGGTGACAGATGATAACTAGACATACCGTGGCGATCATTTTGAAATGTATAGAAGTATCAAATCACTATGTTGTGCAACAGGAATGGACATAGTGTGTAGCTTAATTATACTTCTAAAACAAACTCCTAGAGAAAGCGATCAGACTTGTGGTGACCAGCAGTAGTTGGAGGGAGGGAGAATTGGAGAAAAGTAGTCAAAAAGTACAAAACTTCCAGTTATAAGATAAATAAGGACTAGGGATGTAACATACAACATGATAACAGGTAATGTACAACGTGTTGTATATGAAATCTGTAGAGAGTAAATCCTAGGAATTCTTATCACAAGGAATTTTTTTTCTTTTTCTTTTATTTTGTGTGTACATGAGATGATTTGTGTTCACTAAACATATCACGGTAATCATTTCATGATGTATGTAAGTTAAATCATTATGCTGTACACCTTGAACCTGAACAATGCTGTATGTCAATTACATCTCAGTAAAGCTAGAAGGAAAAAAATTATTATTTTAAGGAAACAAAAAAAAATACATCTTAAAAATTCTTAAGGCTACTAATAAGAGGACACTAGAATTCTATCTGCATATAGCATGGGATTGAGGGTCAAGACAGCTTTAAAAATAAATTAGAAAAAAAGAAATTTGGACTATTGGGGATACCCAAGCTAGTGATATTTCTCTTAAAGAAATCATGTATATGACAATCACCTGGCAGTCAGTAAATATTATTTCACCTCTTTTTAGATTTCCCTCTCAATATACAAACATATGTGGTCATTTTTAAAAGGATCGCCATTATCATTTCATTATCAACATCACCATCATATCGTTTTAACACATTGAACATAACAGACACATAAGCCATATGGTACAGTTTTGGGACCTCAAAATATATCTATTTATTCACTCATGTGGAGAGGGTTTGTCAGGCACAGTTCACAAGGTAAAATTCTCCATTGTTCTAGGAGGTAATCTCACCCTGGGGGTTGCATGCTTGGTTCAGCTGTCACTCAGCACTTTCTAAAAAGGCAATCAGCCGCCTCGGGACAGTTTTTAGTTATGTATTTATTTTAGTATGGTTAGCACATATTTCAGTTTAAAAGACTTTTGGGATATAAACTAGGAAGTGTGTCACATTCCCGTGTGAATCTGTCATATTCATTTGGAATTATGCATCAACATGATGAACCATTGAATGTATGTATGTGCTGATTACATTAATCGCCACACCAGAAACATAAAGGATCCTTTTATAAAGCGTCCAGGTGGCATAATAAACACCTATTAATCAAGGTGAACAGTGGTGGCAACTGGCATTATTTCAGTCAGAGGAGGCCATCTGCAACACTGTAGTTGTGATTGTTTAGTTTCAGTCCCAAACTAATTGTTTTAAAAATAAGCAATTCCCATGTTATCTTGTTGTTACCAGGGTGCCACTTTCAAATGGTGTCCACCGGTCACCACTGTTTATTACTGCTCACGATGAATACATGCTGACGGATTTACTTTCAGTCGGTATCGAAACCTAGAGCCTCAGCTGTTCAGCCTCATATCATCAGAGAACACTCCACCTAATTCCGGATGTCTTAAATTTTGTAAACTGGCCCATTAGTCTTCAAATCCAGATTGGGTTTGTTTCCCAGAAAATAATAACATTTTAGCTATAAGAAGATGGATTTGGAGAATTGTTAGGGAAAATAAAACATGACTAAAACCCCTTGTCACAAATCTTCCTATGATTTTTCCCCCAGTCTTTTCTTCCAACATCTCTTCCTCTGTTTTATTATATTCAAGGAAAAGTGTAACCTACTTTAACTACAGAACTTTAGAAAGAAGAAAATATACTTTAAAAAAAAAACTTTTAAAGTAATTGTTGCCCTTGAAAATGAAAGCTTGGATGGGTGGCTTATAACTAAATTGATTTCCCTTTTTCCTTCACAGAGGGAAGAAATGCAGAATCTGAAATTTTCTGAATATACAGTGATAACGTATAAGGTTTATAGTTCAAATAAAACCTCACTGTGCTGCAATGTCAGCATAATTACCTACACATGGAATTACTGTAGTGTAGTGTGCCCCTTTTAGGTTTGATATATACTGCCCAGTTACCCTCTCTAAATTTTGTATTACATTTCCAGCAAACCAGTATTGTTTGCAAGTTGTTAGTTCCCCTGGCATCTTAACCATAACTGGCCACCAATCCTCTTAAATTTGGCTAATCTCATTAATAAAAAGCATATATAATTTACGTTTTATTTGTATAATAATAACCAGTGAGTACAATATATTTAATGCCCATTTGTGTTCATTTTTCATTTGAGTCTTTTATTTTACATTTATGTGTACCTATTTAATGTTCTTACTAGAATTTCAATTGAAAAATAAGGTATCTTTGTTTTGTCACATTAAAAGTCAAAGTATCTTATAGATACGGTGCATGAAAAATGTGCATTGATAAAAGAGCAAATAAATGAAAGTTCTATTCTTAGTTTAATTCAAAATTATCTCTAACTTGCATAGTAAACACTATTTTTCAACTTTCAGTTTACAAGAAAAAATGCGTATCATTTATGACTTTTATCCATATAAATTTATTTTTTTCTAGGCAAGCAATGATCTTATTCATTTAAGATGAAACATAAAATAATGTCATAACATGAACAGTTTCCCAAGTTTCTATCCACTGTTTCCAAATCAGCTTCTTATGTAACTGAAAACTGTTCCCTTTTATCTAAGAACACTTACCTTGTTCTTCAATGTTTCTTTAATGACAAAGCACTTTCTTGCCCCTTGCTAATCCCCAGGGGGAGGAAATTATATACTTTATTGTTCCATTTTTGCTTTTAGGAATAGATGCAGGTTCTCTTTTTAAGGAATTGTGTAATGCAAAGTAAAATATAAAAACTTTAAAACATAAGAAATACCAAAATGATCACAATATTCAGAAAAAAACCACAAAATAATATTTTATTGATAAATTACCTGAGATATCTCTCACACCAGTCACATTGATTTGTTGATGGATATGCATATGAGTTTATTCCAGGACCACTTCACTTCACTTTAGGGGATTTCACTACACCATGGTAATTTTGCCTGCCTCTTCACTAACATCACTCTGTTTCCTCAGGACATGATGCGTTGGACACTGTAAGATGTGATGTAGCTTATTGGGATGGAGAAAATAGGACTTCACACACAGATGCACATGCTGTGTATTGCAAGAAATAGAGGGATTCTGATCAATTCTGTTTCAGGACATTTCACCAAAACAAAAATATAGCACATTCATAATTGTACATGCTTCACTATCATCATTGGGTATATTCCTAGCAAACCTGAACTCCCATGTTGAATGAACCACTGTGTGAATTAAATCCTCTGCTTACCAAGTTCATACTCTGGATGGTTATGGAATTTTTCATGTGCCTGATTCTCTTTCTGTATATTTTAAACATCATTTCTCTTCCACTGCCCTCATATTTCCTGTGCTCAGGCGTCTGAACTTGCACCTTTGAGTCATAACATCAAGTGAGTTGAAGCCATGGGCAGCGGAGTTCTGTTCTGTCCCTGTCTGCATTTCTCACCTAAGCCAGGCCATCGCTTCTCTGTGTCTCCACTTATGTATGTGCAAGATGAAAAGTCTAGACTAGATATTCTTTAACATCAGTTACTCTGCTAACTACTAAAGTTACTAAAATGTGGGGAAGAAAATTATTAGGGGATCAGGACATAAATATTTGGTTAAATTATATATAATGGGACAGAGAATGAAAACAGGTAAGAGGGAAGAACATTATGAAAAGGGAATACATGTATACAACTGAGCAAAATTTGAGGCAGAGGCATGAGATGATTTCTGATAACCCAAAGATAAAGGGTATCTAAAGATACAACGTGAGAAAAATTAAGTTAGCAATTTTAAGGAAAAACTGATTTAATGGCAGTGGGATAAGGCATGTGAGAAGGCTGGGGATCTCTTAACTAGATCTCATAGTCAGAATCAAGAATGTGCCCCAGAATGAGTGGCAAGACTATGCTTCATAGTAGGAAAAAAAGTCAAAGTCAACAGGCAGAGCATGATACCAGGAAAGTGTGACCACAGCCAGCAGGTGGATGTCCAGGAGCATTACAGTTTTCCATTTGTGTCTGTGGGTTTCTGATGAACAGCTGGAACGTGAGCACAGTAAAGCCAGGACTGAATTATTTGCAGTGATTGACACTGTTTTCAGCATTGGAAAAATCTATCGGTACACAAGCTGAGGATTGTAAACAAGATTCTAGCCCCTGGAAAAATGAATGCAAAATGCAACTGGCCCCAGTACTGTAGAGACAATTATTATCTATAAACTGAGTCTCAAGGGAACCACCGTTAAAACTACAAGGAAGTCCCAAACCGATCAAATGGTATTCTAGGCGTTCTCAACATACACAGTGTTTTGTGACTGATTGATTTTAAATCCGTCCGTATTATGTAATTTGTTAACTGGGTGATGTGGGGGAGGTACTGACTCACCTGTGACTATTTTCCCCATTACTAAATTGGGGATTGTAGTGGTGAATTACACTGTGTGAAGATTAGTTGAGATTATATGAGTATATAAGATATTTAGCAGAATATGTGATACAAATGCTCAGTTAATAATAACCATTATGGTTAAAGTGATTGTTGTCATTGTTCCTATTATCAATCTATTTTTGGCAAAAAAATGTATGTGGGAGAGGGAACTATACTTGACATGTGGACATCTCCCGAGGGCGAAAGGCATTGATTGCTAAAGAGAAAGTACTTGAGATTGCAAAGTGGAATGGTACCCAGGCAGGAACCCATCTCCAGCAGCAGGGTAAGTTCAGCAGGGGATGTGAGGTGGAAAGATTGAAATGAGAGCTCACCTAAACCCATTTATAGAGTGAATTCATGTTTAGAAACTGCCTTAATAGCTTAAAATACATTATTCTTTCATACCACCTCTGGATATTGGCAATCGTATTTCTTGTTTATGTATTTCATAGGACATTGAACCTCAGAGTGGTTGCAAAGCTTGCTTATAGATGAAGAATACATGCTGGCATATAGATCAAGAGATCCTATGAGTTTAAGGAGCTGTCGTGTCATTGCAGTGAATCAAGAGAATCAGCTGCCTGGTAACCAGGAGTCAAGTAGAGTCTGTGGAAATAAAGAGTGTAGTCGTTTAGTGTAGAGCTTTAGAAGCACAGACATGGAACAAACCATTTCAGTCTAAAGTCTGCCTCTTAATGTGTATTGTCACTGTGACCTTAGGGAAGTTACAAAACTCCTCTGAGCCTGTTTCCTCATCTATAAAATAGTATCTCCAGGGGTATCGAGAAGATTAGAAAAGATAACGTATAGTTAATATTTAAAGTGCTAGAGAGAGCCTGAAATACAGTAAATGTTAGCTTCCTTACCAGATTTACTGCTGCTTTTTTATATGATTGATCATCTTTCAAATTTCACAGGCAAGTAAATATCTATCTCCAAGATAGTTTTCTGAGCGAAAAATAAGATTTTTATAAATTTTGATTTTTTTTCCAAGTAAGGACATTTAAAATGTATTAACTTCCATCTACTCTCATGGTCATTTCACAGGACAAAGGCTATTTTAACACACACACATATAGGGGAAGACGCTATCTCAGGATGAAGGAATATCCATTAACTTGACCAAATCAGCTTAATACAAAACTAGGGGGTACATCGTTTTTAGTTTTCTGTTCCTTATTTTCTCTTAGACACATTAAACCTTCACTCTAGACCAATTTATGAGGCACAGCCCAGTGGCTTCTTTGGCCAGACAAGTGATAACAAGACTTTTTTTTTTTTTTTTTTTTTTTGCTAAGTTTCAAATTTGGATCTCCGTGTCAAGTTCCTCGGCATTTCTGGGGAGGACAGAAGGAACAAGAGTAGGGTCAGGCCGTCAGCATAAAAATATCAAGGGCTCCAGTTGTGACATAAGGAGATTGAAACCCAGATAAAGTAGTCAGGATTAAAATGTGTCTACCTAAAGGAAGCAGAATTTTGGATGTCACTGTGCTCATAAGCACTGGACCATATCCCTGCCAAAAAAAACCTTAAAGCCAGCATTTGGGAAGCCAAAAGCATAAGAAGCATTGGATGGTTTCCTGCAGATATCAGATGAGAGGCTATTTGGATGAGCCCCTAGAGCAAATTCAATGGGAGGAAAATGCAAATGTATTTTGGACAGATGCACTTAGATCTCTGAGTGGAAGAATGATTTTGTAAAGCATATTTGCTGGGATGCATAACTTTACAAAGGGGAAAGGGCCTTCATAGGACATACTAAACTACTTTTCCAGTTCATCCTATAACTAGCTTGGGAACATTCCAAAGCTGCCTTTTAATTGTTTATGTTGATACAAATGTCTAGGGAACAACTGTTCCAAGCACTAAATGGTATCACTGTTAAGCAGAGAATATGGCTTAGTGAAGGGTAATAAAAATCTGAGACAATAAGCTGTTCAAATGACAAAGAAATCAACTTAGTGAATTGTCACTTTGCAAACCACACTTTTTCAGATCCCAAAGTTAGCTAAAATCCTAAATTCCAATGTTTTATGTAGCAATTTTTTATACTTACTTATTTCATAGTGAAAACAAAGGCATAAGGTGATGTTTGTCAACCTCAATAACTATTCATATGATTAGTTTACCTCCTATTTCAATATTATGGTGCACAATTTAAAAAAATAAGTCAGAAGTGTATAGTACATATACAAGAATGTCAATTGAACAAGAGAGAATAAGTTCTCACATCCTGTTATGAAGTAGTCTAGTATAATGCATGCTTTAATTCTCTTTCAAAAGTATTTGGGAACAGGTCATCAAAGCACTTTAGATGGTCCCATTTACAGGCAGATCAAAAGTCTAATAACTTTTTATTTATTCAAAAACATGTATTGATTGTCTAGTCTCTGTTGGGTAGGAACTGAAGATCACATCTATTAAAAAAGACATGGTTTCATCTCTCAGGGACAATCGCAGTCTACGTTGTTTAAAGGAATATAAGAAAGAAGACGTTAATTAGGATTGATGCGTGACCAGGGAACTACAGGTACTGTAGGATAGAGAGTTAAGCAGAGGTAGAACGGTTGGGTGATCAGGAAAGGCTCCTAGGAGATAACATCTGAGCTGGTTACAGTATGAGAGAGGAAATGGCACATCATGTTACAGGGAGAGCACAGCAAGCGCAGAGGCACGGAGGAAAGAAAGCACGGCACATTCAGAAAAATGCAGCCATTAGTAGCCACTGTGGGAAGGCCATGCTAGGGGGTTGGTGAGAGAAGAAAAGAGTTGTGCCAGACAAAATTCCTTCCTCCAGGCACGCCAAAGGGAGGCGATGACTCCCTGATGCTCTAAAGCAGAAAAGGAGCAGAGCTCACTATTTCCACATTCCTAAAGCCGCTCCCAGCTTGCCCGTGCTGCCTCTATAGCCGCACTAAACTTGCTTAGAAGGCAGACATGTCAGATAGTTCTTAAATATAAAAACAAGGGTCAGCCCGGGCCTCCCCTTCACACAGCACGATTAACAGTGCCTTGAATGTGCATCCTCGGGCTGGTCCTGCTCAAGCAGAAGCCACGCTTCCTCATGTCCAAGCCCTCCTGGTGCCCCTTCATTCCATACAAGAGGAGACGAATGGTCATGAAGCGAAGACAGTGTCTCAGTGCTGGACAGCGAGTGAGTCCCAGTTAGAACCGTTCTTCACAGCACCTTCTCTGCTTTCTGCCTGTAGGATTCGTGGGGTTAGAACAACTTATTGGTGCTTTGAGATCATTAACTGAAGAAGTCCTGCTGTGAGGCCAGGGATCACAAACCTCTCAGATCCAGACTATGAGAATGATTCTGGGCCATAAGAATTACATATCATGTTTACAAAGTGTATACATAACAGGTGATATTATTCTGAATTAAATTAAACTATCCTCAATTAAAAAAAAAAAAAAAGGAAATTGAAGCTTGGAGGCCAAATTCAGTTTAAAGCTGACTCTGACTTCTGTACCCTTCCCACTCGCCTGCACTGCTTCCCCTTCCGAGTGGTGAGGCACTTGCCCCTCAGAAGGAGGGGATTGAACGTGATGAATTTTCCATAAGTTTGTGACTATATTAATTTTATAAAACACTGATATCTTATAAGCCTTTTCAAGCATTCAATAATATAGTAGCTTAAAGGTTTTAATTTCCTTGGAAATAGGAAAGACTTAGATGGCCAATAGATAAGAAACTTGGGAGGAGGGTGATGATTCCTCTTCTGAGTTTGCTGGAGGCTAAGGGAAGAGAATTCTCACATTTTTGTGGTGTCCGTGGCTGTTATTTGCTATGCCCTTGTACCAACTACTGACTCACATGCGTATATGGTAGTAGGGACATATTAGGGAAATATATTGATGACTTACTGTGTGAAAGTGGTGTGATAATGGCTGACAATGAGTCACTCCTTCTATCCACTCCCTTGTGTCTTCCCCAGCCAAACTAGTCCTGGGCTTGGTCATTCGATTTGCTGTAGCCAGCAGAAAAACATCTCATAGCTTCCCCGACTACACGGCATAGCACTTAGTCCAAAGACCAAGAGTAGCTCTTTTGCATAGTGGGCGAACATGGAAGTAACACTGTATCTTACTTTGCAGAAAATAAGCTTTCAAGAACAAATGTATTTTCACAAATATATTAATTCTTTCACAAGTAAACTTACCTCTTGGTTATTTTCCCTAAATTAACTATTTAAATAAGCACCATGCTTTCTAGAAGAATTGAAAGTCATGCATTTAAGCCAACTTTATTCTCTTTACATACATGTCAAAGCCAGTTTACATATATTATAAGCAAAAAGTCAAGTCAACAAAATAAAAGTGGCATTGAGGACTCCTGAAGAACTAGAGGAAGTCGGTGTTGCTGAGAGAAAGAAGTTTGGCATTTCCAAATAGAGTAACAGTGTATGCTGATTTACAAGAGAAAATCCCAAAGGCTAATAGTTATTGAGAGCTTACTTATAATAGATACCGGGAGCTATTTCCCCATAGTAGCAACCATAGAAAAAGTGGCTAGTTTCCCAACCAGCCTAAAAAAGCCAATTAGTCATAATATATCAGATAAATAAACAATATTTACACATAAAAATTGACTCATATTTCCAGGCTAGAATGCTCATTACCCAAAATTTCTGAATTCTAAATGTGAAATGGTTGCACCAGTGAAACCCCCATTGGATCTTGTATCCTTGAGCTGGTGAAGTGATAGACAAGACAGTTGAGATGAGGAAGTGGCGAAGAGGGTAAAAGAAGGAAAAACATGGGAGAGGAGGAAGGTGCTATTTTGAGTCAAGCTATGGAGATTTATTTTTGAACTTCCCCAAGAGACAAAATTTGATAATGAAAATAATCAAAATAAAGTTTTGAAAATAAAGTTTAGACAGAGATTATCCATGAATAATTTGAAACCACTGTGTAGATTTTCACAGATTTGCAACCATATATACTCACATATATACTCATATATGCTTTTGTTCACTAAATTAAAAGCAGTAGAGGAACTGTAAGTTCTACTTTGCACATCCTAAATTATTAAGAAGTAAACTTTCATTTTCCACCATTATTTCCCACTTGTCATTGGCTTGTATATTTGAATGGAGAATCAGATGGCACCAAAATTGTATTAAAGGTGAACATTACCTATAGGAAAGCAAGCTGAGTACACAATGTTGTCTGACAAAAAGGGTAACCCAGAGATAAGTTTTTTTAAAAACGTTTTAAAATAAAATTTGTACGTATTTAAGATGGAAAGTATTATGATTTTATGTATTAAGTATTATGATGGATAAGTATTATGATGGAAAGTATGATGATAAAATGATTACTACAGTCAAGCAAATTAACACATCCATCAACTCATATAGCTATCTGTGTGTGTGTGTGTGTTTGTGTGTGTGTGTGTGTGATGAGAGCACCTGAAAGCTATTCTCTTAGCAAATTTCCAGTATTCAATACAATATTATTAACTGTAGTCATGATGCTATACATTAGATCTTTATACTTATTCATCTTGTATAGCTGCAACTTTGTAGCCTTTGACCAATATCTCCCCATTTCACCACCTGGCTTATTTCATTTAGTATAATGTCCTCCGGTTTCACCGATGCTGTTGCAAATAGCAGATCTCCTTCTTTAAGACAAAGGTCTTAAAAAACCTTAAAAAAAGGTCTAAGAAACAGTTGGCACAAACAAAAGACAGTTGCTTTCCTATAACTAACTTTTCACAGAGCAGCCAGAAAAAAAGTGAAGTGGTTCCATGATCTGAGGAAATCACGAACTACACTATTTTAAAAACTTAGAAAATTGTGTTACCTCACCAGTTCATAATCATTGCTATTGCTGTTGCTTTTTATGTTAAGCAGATGGTTGTTGTCTCCTCATTACTTATAGAGAAACTGATAAAAAAAAAAAAAAAAAAAAGGCCTGGACACTTGTCTGTGAGAACATCAAAAGGAGACAGAATTGGTCATTGCAATGTTGCAATCAGGGCACGTGGTAAGACCTATTTAAAAGGATGAAGATGTTCGTGGTTAGCAAGAGGAGAATTTAAGTTAAATCAGTGGGACCAGTGGGATTAGCAGGGACAAATAAGTCTGAACCCAACCTAGAACTCTAGGATAAAAAAAAAGTGATAGAAATATAATGAAAAAGTAGATTTCAAGAATACATTGGTCAACAGTGCAAAAGAGGACTAATGATTTCATGCCAAGAAGATATTTTGAGGAACAAATCATCCAATGATGTGCCTAGTACATGGTCATTGTATAAGTTATTTTAATTTATAATGTGTAACTATCCATAAAGTATCTCAAAGTGGGGGTGATCCGTAGTGTCAAAGGCATAAAGTTCATGAAAAAGACAGAAGCATGCAGGGCGTTAACATTTAGAAGTTTAATGAAGATACTAATAAAAGAGTTTCACAATCAAAATAGTAGTAGAGACTCAAATGGAGTGAATTGATGAGTGAATGTGCGGTTAAAATATACATATAAACAGTGAGAGAATCCCAAGATTTCATGAGCTAGACTTTGAAGTGAATGAACTAGACAAAAGCATTGGTTCATGGGTGAGTTTGCTTATTTTAATCAGGAGAAAAAAATAAAACATAAATATATACACATGCTGAGAGAAAAGAGTCAATGGAAAGGGTGACATTAAGGATAAAGAAGAGTTAAAGTCTGCCTGCACAAACAACACCTCAACAGAGGGAGGCTGTGTGGCTCCTCAGTTTAGACCATTCCTCAAGAGGGCAGCTAGAAATGGATGGAAGCTGGACCGGCATCTCCAGCTGCTTTGGGGTTTATGAAAACAAGTGAAAGGGGAAATTGCCAAGGGAACAGAAAGTAAAATATGGCCCCTTAGGCAACTCTACAGGATTTCTACATGATTAAGGTAATGATCTTCCCAGGAAGAAAGATTCAGACTACTGGTGTACAAGTAAGAATGTGCAGATCAGGAGACAATGAAAAACAGTCTGACTCCTTTTAAAAATGAGAAAATATTTGTGATTAATATAGCTACAAATCATTTTTACTATGTTGTTTTTTAAGCACTTTCTTCCTGCTAAGCGTACACATGAAGCTTATAAGTTTCCATACAGATACAACCCAAAAGGGACTTCTCTAAGACACATTATAATAAAACTGTCAAAAATCAAAGATAAAAAGAGAATTTCAAAAACAGCAAGAAAAAAAGAAATTAATCTCACACAAAGGAGCCCCCACAAGGCTATCAGTGGATTTCTCAGCAGAAAGCTTGCGGATCAGGAGAGTGGGATGATATATTTAATGTGCTAGAAGAAGAAAACCCTGCCAATGAAGATTACTTTACCCTGGAAAGCTGTCTTTCATAAATGAAGGAAAGATGAAGACTTTCCCAGACAAATAGAAGCAGAGGGAGTCCATCACCAATAGACCTGCTTTACAAAATGCTAAGGGGGCTTCTTCAAGCTGGAATGAAAGGCCACTGATTAGTAGCATGAAAACATAAGAAAATATAAAACTCACTGGTAAAGACATGTATTTTGTCAAATTCAGAATACTCTGATGTTATAATAGTGTGTTAAATAATTCAAGTCTAGGATACAGGGTAAAAGACGAAGTATTAAGATAACTACAGCTACTATAATCTATTAATGAATACACAATATAATAAGATGTAAATTGTGGCAAAAACCATAAAATGTAAGGGTTTGAAAAGGTAAGGTTTTTGTATGTGGTCAAAGTTAAGGTGTTATCAGCTTAAAGTAGATTTTTACAATTACAAAACGTTTTATGCAGCCCTCTGGGTTACCATAAAGCAAAACCTATAGTAGACACACAAAACATGAAGAGATAGGAGTCAAAACATACTACTAGGGAAAATCATCAAATCTTAAAGAAAGGCGAAGAGAAAAAGACAGGGAAAAAAGAAAAGATAACTAGGAAACAGAGAACAAGATGGCCATAGTAAAATTTTACCTACCAATACTTACTTTCAATGTAAATGCATTACATTCTCCAGTCAAAAGACACAGAGTGAACGAATGGATTAAATAATGCAATGATATGCTGCCTACAAGAGACTCACTTTTGCTAAGAGAACTCACATAGGCTGCTAACTATTCTTACAATAGCAATGGCAATCATATTACAATATATAAATGTATCAAATAAATATGTTTGACATTTTAATTTATAAAAACTGAAATAAAAAGAAAGGAGAGAAAGAAGGAAGAAAGAGAAGGGATGAAAATAATATTCCATGCAAATGGAACCAAAAGAAATCTGGGGGAGCCCTGCCTATTATAAGATAAAATAGAGTTTAAGACAAAGACTGTTGTTAGATAAGACAGGCCCCAGTTATTATTGTTACTAGTATCCTTATTTTAAAGATTGGAAGCCTAAAACCTTTGAGACTGTCAAAGGTCACACAGCTAGTGACAGATGTAGGAACTGAGCTAAGGTCCTTGACTCCTTGGCTTTGCGGGCTGCCCTGCTGCCAGTTAAGGACAGGTTAACAAGGTTCCATTTCACCAGGTACCTAGACTGAGCTTTCTGGGAGAGAAAAGAGCAAGTTAACAAGAAAACCTAAATGAGATCAACGGCTAGAGTAATGCAAGTTACATAACAAATCCCTGCAACGATTGTTTTGAAAATGTTTAATATTTAAAAATTTAACTGTCCTAGAAAATCTGGTTTATGCTCCATTTCACCTGTACACAAGTGCTATTTTCGTATGTATCTTTCTTTTCCTGTCTACTTTTACCTGTATCATTTCTCAGAACGGGAATTGAAGATTAAATTAAGCCACCTATAAAGTGTGAGAATTATAGAGCTTAAAGGGTAAACACTATAAAAGATATCTGTTGCCTTCTTTTTATTGCCTGCCCTACATCCATTCCTCCTTTTGGAAGGAGCACCTTATTTTTTCTAAGGGGAACTACCCCTGTCCTACTATGGACATATGACACAAGTCTGGCCAGAGCAGTCTATATATTGATATAGATATAGATATAGATATATTTGATTATATTGCTTCAAAATGGATATTTGAACCTCAATTAAGCTAATCAGAATAAACTCCAGAAATTATACAGGAGATCGTGGGGAAGAGAAAGGAAATCTTATTCTTCTGAGATTGCAAAATCATGGAGAGAGCTGCCAGTGACTGAGGCTAACACACAAGGACAAGAGATGAAGGAAAAGAGACTGAATTCTGAGGATATTCCTTGAGCCATGCCTGAAACTAGCTAACTTACGCTTTTCTGATAAGGAGAGAACTGAGAAATTCTCTCTCATATTTGGCTGTTTTGACATTGAATTCTGCTTTTTGCAAATGAAAGACCCCTGATAAATAAGGCAAATTGAATCCAGTGATTAATGGGGAAATAAAATCAGTGTTCCCTTTAATAATCCAATTATACCTGTAATCCTGGGACCCCTATTAGAGAAAAGTTACACACATGAGACAGGTACAACACATAGTTATGGTGCCTGTCTCATGCAAGTCACCCTGATCCCTTTTGATCTTTAGTTGTTCTTTAATATTTTTTCAGTTTTTCCCAGTTTGACGCTGTCTTTCTGACATTAGTTTCCCCCAGTTTGTATGGTGTGATTGGGATTGCTTTTTTTTTTTTTTGATATTGGTGTTATTATTGTTTACTTTTTTGTTTTAGAACATTTTTCATCTTCTCTTATTACTTTCTTTTAAAATTTGTTGTTTATGCTTTGTAGATGTCCTCTGAACTCACATACATAGTTTAACCAGAGTTGTTGACTGGGAGTATTACAGCTCGAAAATCCTGAAGAGCACCAGAAGACCTCAGTTTTAGGGCTCCTGCATTGCTGAAAGGCCAATTCTAGTCCGCCATCTCATTTGGGAGCATTTTTAAAATCACGGTGACATGCAGGGTCACAAAATCTGGGCTTCGCATATGGTATATTTTACATTTGTGACTAAAGCTATTTATCACCTACTGTGTTTGCTCACTTGGCCCCAAAGCAAGTCCTTGGATTATTGGGGTTAATTGTTCTTGGGACCTTGGGCTGCAGAGGAGGGAGCAAATCAAGAAATCTGTTGACAGCAATTTAACTCTTTCAGATATATCCTCTATCTGTCTTTGCAGCCTTCATCAATCCGCCCTCCCCGCAACAAAATGCCTAATATAATTTCTTTAACTTAGTAGGCATTCAGTAAATGCACTCGAATTTTTTTAATCGAAGCAACACATATATTTTGGGGGGTTAAAAGAGACACCTGTTTATTTTGGGGAAAAACATGAATAAATAGTAAGAAACTCCTCTTGGTCAATGTTCGTAACACTCAATATACTATGGTGTCTTGTAGTTTTCAAAGCAGAATCTGTAATTTATCTCCTTTTATACCTGCAAAAACTGCATATAAAGCCAGTTGAGGGGACTCAAAAGAGGTTAAGTGATTTTTATAAAACCTTCAAACAGTGAACATTGGAGTAAAGGGCCTGAAATACTGTCTTAAAATACTGGCTCAAATATTTTTTCTACTGTGTTCTGCTCCTTTTCCAAATTTCTTAACAGAATCCTTTTGCCTTCTTAGTTGGTTTTTTCCATCAATTACTTAAAATTTATACTAAAAATCATTTTGGATTCCAAACTTAGAGGGCAAGAGAATTTTGGAAAATGAATCCTTCCGCATTTACTGCGTCTGCTTCACTTCCCATCATTCAAATGGGAATCTGTATCTGAGGGAAAACTCTCTTCTAGGTCGTAAGAACCAATATCAGGATAGTCACTTTCTCTTTGTTTTGTAACATTTGTATATAATGCTGGAAATTAAATCATCTCAGAAAAGTGCCAACTTCCATTTTAACCTCATGTCTGAATGTAAAATATAGTGATAGATTTCAATGAATTTTCAACTATTCCTCTCTTTCCTTCTTGGCCTGAAGGGAAAAGGACCAACACAAAAGTGGTTTTGCATTTGGGAATTTACGTGTCTCTGAAATGAATTTGCTCTGGAATTAGTCATGCTTTTCATAAACTTTTTCAATTAAAAGAAAATTGATTTACTGCTAGTTGAGTTTGGGTCCAGTAGACACTCTTGGGTGGAAGTAATGCCAATGGAGATTGTTTTGCTCCCTGCGGCTCCAGTCCCCACCTATGGATCCCTTATTTTGTTGATATCACTGATAAACTTGGAAGATATATACAATGAACTCATAAAAGCCCTTCATCTATTGTCTCAAATTGTTAACATTTTACCTCATTTGGAAGGGTGTTGTTTTTCATGAGGTCCGCTATTGAGATATACAAGTACAGAGTTCTAATAGAGTGTAAACCAGTCTCATCAGCCCAAGAAAAGAGGCTGATGGTCTGTCTGCATATGATGAGATTTTTGACTCAAAAGAAAACTGAGCTCAGTGGAATCATCAACACTGTAACCTCAAACCCAATGTACTGAAAAGGACAGCTGTGCCAGCAAGGAGACGGGAATGGAGCAGAAGCGTGCTTGTTGACTCAGCAGCCCCAGCTGTGCAAGGTGACATCTGATCCAAGCATCTGTCTGTGGCTCATTAAACAGAGCCCACAGAAAACCAAGAACAGATGCAAATTATTTCGAAAAGACAGCAGGTGTTGCTTCAAACTTGCAACAATCATCAGGAAGTTTCGTTTACATTCATATGCCAACATTGGCAAGATTTTTTTTCCCCTAATTTTTGACATTGAAGCAGAGTAGCTCAAGCTGAAATTTCCCTGGGATTCAATGTTCAATATTGCCTGCAGATTGGTGAGAATTGCTGAAAGATTAAGGTGACAAAGAATATCGCATTTTAGTGGATCACAGCATTAAGTTCTTTCTGGTATGTCATTCAAAAATCTAAAAGAATAAAGTCAATTTTTATGGTTTTGTTACATGTAAAAGTATGATGGTGATTAAGATCTGTACTGTCATATAGATTCATATCCTATCTCTTGGGGAGTTATGAGTTCAATGTTTTTGTTAAAATATGTGATTGTGAACAATAAACTCTGAGACAAACAAAGCAAGTATAATCTATAAAAAAAATGTTCAGTTGTCATAACAAAAAGAATATAGAAATACTCCCATAACATAAAAAAGTATAGAAATTACTAGGAACATATTTATATTTCTGATAATTTTTTAAATTCATGTTCCCCTGGTAAATTAGATTCTTAGACTCAATTCCACTCTTCAGAGGAGTCCTTACACAAACAACAAGCAACTTTTAGGACACCAGCAGGGTTTTAAAGAATTCAACTCAATTCTGTCAGTAGCTATGCAGAAATAGCATCAGATTCCACAGCTTAAGGGTTCAGTCCCACAAGACTGTCCCCCACCTCGCTTCACATCCTTGTCACAAGTCCAAGTTATTACCTGTGCTTCTAACCAGCAGACAATAAATCAGAGATTCCAAAGACCTCCTCCAACTCAGAATTCCAACTGCCAAGTCCAGGTTGTTTGTTACCTGTACTTCTGACCAGCTAGCTGTAGATCACAGGTTCCCATGACTTCCTCCTTAAGTTGACTACAGAACTCAAAGAAACAAATTACTTGTTTATTATAAAGGGATGCAGGAACAGCCAGATGGAAGACATACATAGAACATACATAGACATACACAGACATACATAGAAGGTATGGGAAAAGGGCACAGAGCTCCTATGTTCTCTCTGAGCCACTCTCCCCAAAACTCCACGTGTTCACCAACCTGAAAGGTCTCTCTGTTTGAGTTTTTCTAGAGGTTTTAGTACATAAGATGATTAAATCATTTGTCATTAGTGATTGATTTAACCTCCAGCCCCTCTCTCCTCCCTGGAAATCAGGTGGTGGGACTGAAATTTCTACCTTTCTATTCACAGTTAGTTTCCCTGGCAACCAGCTTCATCCTTAGATGCTCTCAAAAGTCATCTCATTAACATAAACTCAGTGGAAAGGATTTATTATGAATAGCAAGATATCCATTTCACTTTTATGGCTCTGAAGCATATTTTAGAAACTGAGAATAAGATGAAATATTACGACAAAAGATGTTCCCATTGCTCTTATCACTCAGGAAACTCTAAGGGTTTTGGGAGCTGTGACCCAGGAACTGTGGAGGAAGAGCAAACATGTATTTGTTATAAATCACAATATCACACCTGGCCATATGGATTTTCAATTCAGATCTTCATTTAAACAGTACAATTTCATGTTTCTCATCATAAGCTTAAATATCCCTAAATCCTTTTTAAAATGGTCTGAGTAAAAATAATGAAATTTGGAATCATCATGTGAATGTTCTAGTGGTGTAAAAGAACACAGTAAAACATGTACGAACTGAAATTGCTGCCTTGCTCAATTAGATTGTTTCTGGCTGACAAAGTGAAGACCATTTCAGTTACAATTTAGACAGTGTGCAGAGAATGTTCGTGAAAATTCTTATTTTAACATGACATTCAAGAACAGAGGTTCCTAACACAGGATCTTGCAAAAGAATCAGGAAATCTGTGAATTTGGATAAAGGTGTTTTATATCTTTATTTGTACTAATCTTTATTATTTAGAATTTCCTTCCATTAATACAGTGGAAACCACAATCGTGTGAGCATCATTACGATTCTGTCAGTAGAAATCAGAGAAATTTTCATATAAAATGTTTGTTGCAGCAGATACCTCAAAGTATCTTTTATACATGTCATAACTTTGAAATTACAGTATTTATTCCATTGCTTGGTTTTATAAATTAAAGTATTTGTATAACTTTTGAAAGGGTTCTGCACCCAACTCCCAACATGTAAGGAATGTTTCTCCACCAACAACAATTTTTGACACCAGCTGGGTGTCCTACATTTCAACTCAATTCTGACATTGTTTACACAGAGGTATCATCAGATTCCACAAGTTAAGGGTTCAATCCCACAAGACTGCCTCCTCCTTCAGATGTCAAACACCAGCTCAGGTTGTTATCTGTACTTCCGACTGAGTGGCTATAAATCAGAGGTTCCCAAGACCTCCTCCTTGGTTTTGATTAAATTGCTAGAGCAGCTCAGAGGACTTAGAGAAACGTTTTACTTACTAGATTACCTATTTATTTTAAAAAATATTAAAGGATTCACATCAACAGCCAAGATGAAGAGATTTATAGGAAAAAGTCCTAAGCAAAGGAGTTACTGTCCTCATGGAATTTGGGGCCCAGCACAGTGCCATGTGGAAGTGTTCTTTTTCCTCAACCTGGAAGCTCTCCAAACCCCTTCCTTTTAGGTTTTTAAGGATGTTTCATTACACAAGCTCAACTGATTAAATTATTGGCCATTGATGATTAATGCGACCTCCAGCCCCTCTCCCCTCCCAGGAAATCAAGGAATGGGACTGAAGGTTCTACCCCTCTATTCAGGGTTGGTGCCCCTGGCAACCATCCCTCATTCTTAGATGCTTTCCAAAAGTCACCTCATTAACATAAACCCAGTTGTGGTGGAAAGGAGCTTGTTATGACTAGCAAGACACCCATTTCACCTCTATGGGTCTGAACCATTTTCAGGAAATGAGCACAAGAGACCAGGTATTATGGCCAAAGAAGCCCCCTTTGCTCTTATTGCTCAGAAAATTCCAAGGGTTTTGTGAACTGTGAGCCAGGAACCATGGAGGAAGACCAAATATATACTAGAAATATACTTTAGTCATCAAATGACCAAATTCATATTTCTAACATTCACAATATTGCCAGGAAATAGTGGGTAGAAGAACATGTGTGGTGGTTGGAGAGAGGGGAGTGTGTTAGCCCTAGGGACTAGAAAATATTCGTGAGATTATGGCTTGTATAAGTAAGCACTTGTCACTTAGCACATCTGGAACCACAGTACGAGGTAGATAGTGCCAGAAGAAAGCAAGTTAAAAGTCATGCTTGGACTTTATTTTAATGATAGTGGAAGAATTTCTTTTGGTATATGCCATTACTCAATCAGAAATAGACATGACATGAAATTGTTCTTCAAAATAGGGCATCTCTTTAGCAATAGCATCTTTCTGGTATTAATGGGTTTATTATTCTAACTATATTTATAATTAAGTCTGACTAGAAACTTTAAAAAGTTATAACAAGTTCTTGGGTATTTTACTTTATGACTTAGCAAATGAGTGTTGGCTTTGGAATCCACCCAATCTTTTCTCAGATCTCAGCTCTTCTCCTCCTATATTGTGGGTGTGAGAAAATCATTTCATCTTCAAGAGTAAGGGGTGATTTCTAAGTAGGCATATAACTAAGGGTTATATCATACAAAGAACTGAGCTAGAGGGTGCCTAAGAACTAGAATAAATTCAAAAAATATAGATCTGGAAATTTTTCTCCGAGACATCTAAGAAAACAAGAGAAATACATTTTTAAATGTAAAAAAGCAAAAAATATATTTAGAAGAGCCAACACTAGTAACTAATTTCCAAACACTGAATCTTTCCTTTTGACCCTGAGGACACACATTTCCTCTTGGGATTTCCCATATGACATACAAACTCAGCAGGAGATCGCTCTGCTCTGCACTCATTTTCTTACAGTCCATCTTAGAAAGTTTAATATTTTTACCTTTCATTTTACCAATTTTTATGTTATTGCCTTTTATAATGCCTTCACAAGTACCTCCAGTCTAAGGTGATCATGATCTGTAGAATCTGAATATTCAACACTACCTTGCACCTTGCAAGTCATCACTCTCAATTCATTTCCAGGTCATAATCCAAAATAGTCTCTGTGTTTCTAATTAATTCAGACGACTATAAAAGAAAAAGCTATAATAGCTAATATAAATCCAGCATCCAATAAAAGGCTATGATATCCAGTACAATATTGAATATCATAATATCCTAACTCACATAGACTCCATTTCCCAAGTCTCTCATTCATTGGCTCCAGGTAACTGTAACCAAGCATAATTAGAATTCTAACCATCTGCATGTATTTAACCAAATATTATTGTTTTACTTTATATTTAAGGTCCCTGGTAACATAACTGAATTCAAGGGCTTAATTATAGCAGCTTGTACATTGGAACAAAGATGACATTAAAAACTTCTTTTCATGATTTATTTCTATAGCTGCTATAATGAAGTTCAACTGAATTGCAAACTATAGTTTATTTTAATTTTGGCAGTACATTAGCTTTTAACTTTTATATATAGTTAGAGCATATAGGACTTTTAAATTTTATAATTTATTTTAATACTATACTCATAAAAAATAATTATATTAAAGCTGAGGTCACAGAATCTCCTGAAATTGAACAAAATTTTGGTTACATCTTTATTTTTCTTTGAAAAAAGATTTAAAATGTTCATCAAGTTCCCACTGCTCACTCCATCTGAAAATAAAATAATAATATAAAATTACATAAAAACAAAATACAAAGTAGCTTTTTTAATTATGATAAGCATTGTGTGTAAGGATTTATGAAAAATGGAACTTTCTTACCTGGTGAATGAGAGTGAAGCTTGGTTTAATATTTCAAGAGAAACATTTGGGTGTATGTAATAAAAATATAAATGATGTAATACATTTGTACATGTAATACAAATGCATAGTTCTCCAGAAAGTTTTAATAATCCTGAAAAGATAGAAGGTAGTTATCAGAAAGAAAAGAAACCATAAAAAGAAAGAGATAAGAGGTTAAGTTTAATGATCTCTTTAATATTCTAAATTTATGAAGTTGAGTTACTTTATCCCTGAAAAAAGAGGCGCTTACATCGGTCTGGATGGCCCATCTCCCAAAACCCAGGAAATGCCACCTGAGACTTAAGAAAAAAGTTGGAAAAGGCTGTGAAAGAGGACATTTTTTCCTCTGATGAAAGTGATCTTCTATGGAATATGCATCCAACCTGGGACAATGTGCCCATGAATATTTGTGAAGGCCACTATCAAAACAGTGCAGAAATTTAAATTATTTATAGCCGAAATGTGCAAGTGACATTTGGAAAGCCTAGAGCATACATCCTCTTTGGTTTTTGTGCTTTTAGAAAAGAATATTCTTCAGTGACAGGGACTTTAGGGATAAAGAGAATATGACTGGAGAGTCAGACAAGGGAGCCAGCCCAGAGACCATTATAAATTGGAAATTTAATCCTCACATGGATGCCTTTAAGCCAAAATCTTCCCTGCTACTTGTCTGGTTGTGGGAGAGCTACCTATGAACTGCTGAAACTGAGCTGTGATTGAGTCAGGCTTTTTCTACAGGATAATCCTCAATTTGAAATTATGTCTCCAAGGGATTAGACAAGAAATGTTCCTGGTATAGGCACTGAGTTTTCCCAAACACAGCAAATCAGGAGGATAGAAAAAATAACACCGACTCAGTTAGATTGCTATTTCTGTGACATTGACTCTTAACAGACACTGACTCTATCCCTCAACTCATGCCTCCACACTTTTACAGGGAGAGTTAAGGCACCAGAAGAGTGGGGAAACTTCCCTGGCTACAAGCAGCAGAGACATGATGGAAAAGGAAGCAAGAGAGATGAGGTGGAGGAGAAGATCAGAGAAATTTGTAACATAAAAGGAAATTGTCCCACATTGCCAGCTGATAATCAGCAAGGAAATGGGGACGTCAGTCCTACAACCACAAGGAACAGGATTCATCAACAGCCTGTATGAGCTGGGAGGCAGATTCGTTTAAGGATCTCCCAGTAAGAGCCCAGCTGGCCCATACTTTGATTTTGACATTGTACAATTTGGAGCAAACCAGTCATGGAAAGATAATAAATGTGTTGTCTTAGGATACTAATCTGCAGTAATTTAATACAGTAGCAATAGAAAATTGAGGCAATGTCTAAAATCACATTGACAGAATTCATACTGACTAATATCCATGTTAATAAATATATGAACATTGCTATTAGTGGATTAGAGGGAAAGTGCTGCAAAGATTCAGATAGATTTTTAGATGTAATACAGTCAGTAACCCCTGTATCATATATTATACAGATTGGAAAAAAAGAGATGGAGACCAAGTGATTATTTCTGTCATTTCAATTTTCTAGATAAGAATTAGTGAGGATGGTCTGTTGACAGAATTAGACAGAAGAATATATGAAGTTGAAGGATAATATATACAAATAAATAATTTGGTTTTGCAGTAGATAAAAGGGGTTATGGAGTAAAATCTACCAGGTTTCTGGCCTGAGTAAGTAGAGAATGCTGATACAATTGAAATGAATATGGAAATGAGAGTATTGTGGACTTACAAAGGCAAGTTATCTCCTTCGGCTTTTGGCATACTGAACTGGAATGACAAACGTTGTAACAGGGATTCTTGAGTCCTCGTGAATATAGATTTGGAGCACAGTAAGAGTTCAGGGCTGGGACAGAGACTTAGAAGTTAGTATCTTAGAGGAGATGAGTGAACCGGAAACTTTGGGGCTTACACTGAGGAAATAGCACAGTCAAGAGCAGATTCTTACAGGAGGGAAAAGGCTGACACAAAATGTAGAAAACAGAAGATTAAAACAATAAAGGCTCAATGAACGTCAAAGAAAATGAGGATATTAAGTTTATCAAGTGACCTTAAAGCAATTTGCTTTATTAAAGTGACAGAGAGAAGTGAAGGGGGTTCATAGCACTTTAACCACAGGGTGCTAAGGAAGGGATAAGTGATATAAAAATAGATATAATAAGTTTTCTTTGAAAATTTCACTGTGAGAAAGAGTTCAAACAGTAGCTGTAAACAGTAATGAGATTGCAATACAGCTGGTATCTCAGAAATAAAGATACAATAATGAAGGGAACCATTATCCTTGAAATAAAGTACAGAAAACAAAAGAGCAGATCACTAAGCATTCTGAAATCAGAAAGAAGATTCAAAAAGCCTAATAATAATGTAAGCCACATAGCTAAAGTGCTGCTAATTTTGTTTCTCACCCATAGATTTCTAAGTCTTAGTCAGTTGATAAAATGTTGACATAGAATTATGTAACAATCACATTAAATTTGAAAACAATTGAATTTCAAATAGTAGAAATCATATATATTAATATTTATGATTTTATTATACTTATGTTGGATAATTTTGGATATATTACATGTATTTATAATATATCCAAAACATTTTAAATTACAACCCTGTGAGATACTAAATATATTGTATTGTGTTATATTATATTATATTATATTATATTATATTATATTATATAAAGTAAATCAAATGTTTTAAGTCAGTTCTGTCCAATAGTAATATAGTGTGAGGAATATACATAATTTTAGATTTTCTAGTACCATCTAGTAACAGTTTAAAAAGGAAGAGGTGAAGTTAATTTTAATATGTATTGTATTTAACCCAATATATCTAAAATACTATTATTTCTAACACATAATCAAAATAAACATATTTAATGAGATGTTTCTCATTCTTTTTCATATGCCCTTAAAATCTAGTGTGTATATTACACTTAATAAGACATCTTATTTCAGACCAGCTGCAGTTCAACTGCTCAGCAGTCTTCTCGATTCTGTAGTGGACCATACAGATCTAGATAATTGTTTATTTCCAACGTGATATTTTATTTCAAGATAACAATTCTCTAATTTAAGATTGTGAAGAACTTTAAAAGACATCACAATTAATTACGTGATTCAATATGAGAATGTTTTCACTCTTTGCTATGAGAATTCACACTTGATTCTCTCCCTTTCTCCCAGACTCCATTTGAGTTATTCTATTCCTCGAGACTGTCAAGATTTAGACCATTTTTATTTTCCTCTATAAACATTATTCTCCAACAATACATTTTCTTAGTTTTATGTGTAAATGGGTTAAATGCTCACACTATTCTTTATAAACCAGTTTCTTAATATAAATGTATTGTTCTTTGGACTCAATCAAACCTCCCATCCTTGGTGCCCATTAAGAAGGGCTCAGAGGAGCTTCAGTCCTTGACACATCACATTCCTTCCACTTGATTGACTATGGTAGGTACAAAATTGGGGCCACACTTTTTCTCAGATACTGAGATATTGGTCTCTGGCTTCTACTGAGTATGGTTAAGCCTTTGATTGTAGCGTTTACACTGTCAGCTAGATTTTGTCACCAACTCAGTTCTGGATATTGCTTTCAAATCTACAAATGCTTATCTATTGGCTTTATACAACAGGCATAATACAGAGATGTTATGGGTACGTACAGACGTATACAACAGATGTAATGCTATTAGGATGCTTTTTGTCCCTCATTCAATACTGTAGACATTTCCACTATCTGTAGACGTGTTAGAAGTGAAAGTCCAGCTATGTTTTCTTCCTCATTAAAGTTGATTAAATTGTACTTCTGTGGTTCTTTTTTCATTTGTTTGTTTTTCTTTTATGTTTGACATTCAGTAAGGTAATCAGGCATGTCTTGATTTTTCCATTCTGGATCAAAATTTTTTCTAACACATGCTCATCCTTTAAATATTCAGATCTGAATCTTATTTCAGGAAACCATTCTTTATCTTTTTAATGTTAAATTTTATTAATTATATTTCTGTGGGAGTATTTTAGAACATTCATGTATCTTTCTTTAATTTTTCCATTGTTTTAAGTGAATTTTTTTCTTCCTTTAATAAATTACCAATCTTTCTTTCTACAGAAGAAACTTGATTTTCAATCATAAATTATCTCATCCATTTATATTCTAATATATACTGGGTTTTGATAGATTTATTTTGTTCATCAATTTGCTTCTTTAGTTCCACAGTCTTCATTTTTATTTCTCTGCTGTTTTATCTTCATATCTTTGAGATCTTGTCATATTGAATTAATTTTCTCTACAAAATTTTTCTATAGCAATTTTTGTGTCTGTCAAGTGTTATATATACTCTTCTTAGAGGATTTAATTTTCTCTCTTGGTATTTTTCAGTGGTATTCTGCATGTAAATTCTACTCCTTTTATTTTTTCCAAATTTTCTTTACCTAGATGGTGTCTACTTTAAAAAGAGATTTAATGTAATCTATATTCTTTATTATACTATGTGGAAATCTTCCATCACTAGTTTTACCTTACCTGAAACCTGTTGGTTTTCTTCACTGAACTATAATCTGAACGTTCTTTGTTTTTGTACTTGGATGTAACCAGAGAGGAAGAACTCAGTAGGAATACTGCAAATAATTTATTGAAGGGAATGGTTCTAGGTTTGGTTCTGTTTTTTTGTTTCCATGAGATTTTGGTAAATGTCTTATCAGAAGTTCTCCATCAAATAGAAGTTATATATCCCAATTCTATAGGGGAATATTGGAGTTTGCACTATACTCCCAATCCAGCTTGGGGGACTAGGGCTCCTGCTCACTTAAGAAGCAGTTGAAACTGGTTATTCATTTGAAAAATTTACCTTGATAGTAGTTGTAATTACAAAAGATTACAAAAAAATATAAGAAAGAATCAAGAAAATTATTTTATATTTTTAGTTATTATAATATATTGCCCATGTCTACAAGGTGAAATTTTGCAAGTGATTTTGCAAGATAATCATATGATCCTTGCCAAATTACATTATATTGAAACAAAACATAATAAGCATAAAATAACTCTTGCTCTTTTCAGCCTAAATTCAATCACACTATGAGAATAAAAATGCAAAAAAAATTTAATCTTATAATATAAATGCACATATGTAACAGACATTCATATTCAGAAAGAAATGTTGACTAGACTATGATGCTGACACCACTTACAAGTGTTATAGACAAGGGAGTCACTTGTCTATAGTCACAATTAGCATCATTTAAATCAAAGAAGAAATCAGAAGTATATTCATTAATTCAAAAATACATTTATTGAGCATCTATAATAAGTACAGAACTTTTCTAAATTCAAAGTATATAGCAGAAAATGAGGCACACACAGAAAGTCTTAGACATTAGAGGGTGAGATAGACAATATATAAATAGATAAATATGCCATGTAGCTAGAGACCTCATGAAGAATGATTATATTGATGGTGACAGAAGGATAATTGTATTGATGGAGTAAAAGCAATGGCAGAAAATTAAAGGAGTGCCAGTTCATATTAAATCTGCTGTTGAAATGTGTTCGGACAATTATGGGATGTTAGGTAGATAAGCGTTGGTAACTTAAGATGATGACAGTATTAAACAAAAAATCATGTCAAATAATAACATATACATGTGAATTCATTAAGTTTTCAAATTGTTGACATTCCAGATTTATTTTTAATGAAACAAGGAGTGGTTTGCAGAATGTCCATTTTTATTCTGAAGTACATTGACTAACCTGAGGAAAGGTGCTGGTACAAATTTTTCTAATGTGACAAGAAATCACTAGTTTTTCACCACAAAGAAAATCCCATTAATGAAATACTTCTCTAATACAATATGATTATACCAACCTGCATGCTTTGCTATTTTTAACAAGGTAAATAAACTCAATTAGATAATTCTGTGTTGCAAAGATATCACCCTGAAATCAATTTTCATCGATTCAGAATTCAATGAGAAAATTCAAGCAAGGCTTGGGCTCATTAAACAATTTGACTTTTACAGTTTTGAGTGAATTAATTTAAAAGATAAGCAATACTGTCCCTGAGATTTTTCTTTAAATTATATTCTTGGAAACCCAAAAATGTTATATGATATATTTGGAGAGATACATCAAACTCTAAAAATAAACTAAACTTGCTGATAATCTATTCATCATCCTTTAAATGAACAGTTCACTAATTCAAGAAACTACTTTATGAATTTTTTAAATAAATGGCATTTTATTTTTAAATTTCTGGCCCAAGCAAGCTAAGCATTGCAAGCTTAGAAATTGCATAAGTATTACATGGTTTATGATTAGAATATGTTTCAGTATTCCATTTTACAATGAGAATATGATCCATGTTTGGTAATCAAAAGTTTTCTAGATAGTATTACAACTATTGTCTGGAATAGACAGTTTTAAAACATTATTAAAATTGAAATGATTTAAAAGTAAAAAAGTAACTAGTTTTATAACAAAAAATGTTAACATTTTATGATATATAAACCTTTAATTACACAGAAATATTTCATTATTTATTTAACTATTAGTCTCACATATAACTATGTGGAGTAAATGATTCCTCAGCTAAAAAGTTTGGAAATCACTATTGTGAAAAATGTAGAACGATTGAAGAGTTTTGCCATGGGTTATATTTGAATTTAGGTAGCTCTCTAAGACTGCACAGGAAAAAGTCTAAGAAGGTGGGAACAATGGGAAGCAGGGAGGACAGTCTGAACTGTATTATAAAATTTCATAATACCTCCCATTAAACCACTTTTCTGCAGGTGAAAGTCTACATTAATTTAATGGAACATGTGTTTCCCCATACATTTCTAACACAAACAATAAGCATTCAAGATAAAGTACTAAATTATCCAGTGTTTAAAGGAAATTAGGAGTTTCTCTCTTGAAGAAAAGAATCACCTTCTATGATACAATGGCTTCCCGCTTCTGTTTTATGTGATTGAATCCTACACAACTGTGAGGTCAATTTTACTTTTCTCTAGGTCTTTAATACCTACTCCATCTTTGGTGAGCACCAAACAACTTAGTGCTAATAGTAATTGATTTTGTTTATTTTGTTTTTTGGGTTTTTTTTTTTTTTGAAGTATAGTCAGTTTACAATGTTGTATCAATTTCTGGTGTACAGCACGATGCTCCAGTCATATAGGAACATACATATTTTCGTTTTCATAGCCATTTTTACCATAAGTTACTGCAAGATAATTGAATGTAGTTCCCTGTGCTATACAGTATAAACTTGTTGTTTATCTATTTTCTATATATTAGTTAGTATCTGCAAATCTCGAACTCCCAATTTATCCATTCCCACCTCCTTCCCCCTTGGTAACCATAAGTTTGTTTTCTATGTCTGTGAGTCTGTTTCTGTTTTGTAAGTAAATTCATTAGTCTGGTTTTTTTTTGTTGTTGTTTGTTTTGTTTTGTTTTTTAGATTCCACATATAAGTGATATCAAATGTGTATTTCTCTTTCTCTTTCTGGCTTGTTTATTTAGTTTTTACTCTATGCTTTGTTTCTTTGTGAAAAGTAATAGAAATGAGGTCTTCCTCTTGAATATCTGATCAAATAGGTATTCAACAGATCTATTTACTCAAGGAAAAAATAATCCAATTTCCAGTAGGTTATCTTGTTCTTTAATGTTCATAAAAATGCATCTTGCAATATTCAAACATTTTCACATTTCTGTGATGCCTCCTAGTAGAAAGAGAAGCGGAACTGACATCAGCAGGACCGAAGCTGAATTCTAGCTTCGACATTTTCTGGTTGTATAACCTTCACAAAATATTTAAAGATATATTTTTATTCTATCACCTACAAATAGAGTTTCTTTACATCATAAAGTTGAGTTGAAGACAAATGCGATGACACATGAAAAACAACTAGTATTGTCTTTTATGTGGTTCGTTCTTGCCAGAACTAAGGAGTATGACTACCCTCCAGAATAAAAACTGCAGATGTTGTCAAACAATTCCTAACAAAAACAAAACAATTCTCAAAAAACAGACAAAATTCAGCATATATCAGTTCTTACTTGGCTGAAGAGTAAGGGGTGATGAATATTTAATAAAAGTCATTTTCATGCCCCTAATTCTAATGCTTTTTTCTATTCTTTCTCTCTTCCCTAAGTATTTTATTGGTTTAAATCTGCTTAGAAAAGTGTTTTCATATTTTATTCCTCTTTGAGTATAACACTAGCTATTCTGAAGCCTGCTGACACTGTGTACCATAGTGATTTGTGTACTCATCTCACTATTTGCCTACCTATTGCCAATTTCATAATGAAAGAAGAAAGCATGTTTTCAAAGGAGAAGAAAGTGAGAGAGGAAGGTGGGAGGGAGAATGATGAGAAGCAGACAGACAATAGCACTGTGAGATGTTCAAGCATTTCCTCTTTTCATTAAAGATGAAAAATATGAGATAGTTCTCTTGAATATATTGGGAACCATTTAAGTCATTTATATAAAGGCTTCTTATTATCAAATTGTTATTTACATAATTGTAGGGAATGGAACTGGCAGGACTGCAGCCACTCACATTCCTTTGAAATGCAGATTGGCCTTAGATTCTGTAGTTTACAAAGTCCTGAAATTACGCCACAGCTCCAGGGTGGGGAAGATGAGGGCATTGGGAGCTCTAACTCAAGAATGGTTGCTGCAAATGTTTCCAAAATATCACTTTTCAAAACAAACAGAAACACACTGTGTTCAATAAATCTAATTAGCAAAGTACTCAGTAATTGGCCTCTTAGCAACTTGTTAGTATTTTCCTTGAAGCAGTTTTCAAAAAATTTAAAACGTGCATTACTTGGCCATTTTTAATTCCACTAGGGATAAATTTTGGCACTTTGGTTACAATTATCTCTCAATAGAGTATAAAGAAACTACTATATAGAAAATTATAGAAGTATGCATAAACGATGAACCTGTATACACAATAAACACACATGTTGTCTTAGAAAGATTCTTTTCTACTTTCCCTTCTTCTTCCATCAATCCTGAGCAAATCAAGTCTTGCACATTAAGGTCTCTTTACATTTTGGTCTCTTTCATTTTGTATAATAAAATGAATCATTAATTCTAGGAGGCAATATTGCGTAGTGATTAAAAGTAGGAGCAAGGCATATATGGGTTCAGATCTACATTCCATACTCATTAGTGGTATAACCTTGGACTAGTTTCTGCATAATTTTGAACCTCAGATTCTATCTATAAACTGAAAAATTATAACACTGTATTTATGAGGTTTTGGGGATAAATGAAGAACTGACTTTAAGATCTTAGACAGACACATAGTTAACAGCTCAATGAATACAGATCCCTTCTTGTTTCTCACTCAGCCCAGAGTAAGTAGATTGAGCACATGTTGTAAGCAAGAACACAGGGTCACCAAAGGAAAAAAGACAGAAAATGAATCTCATCCTTTATATTTGATTTTTAAATAAGTATCAGATGGTTGTGAGACAGGAGGGAAGCGGGCAGGGCAGAGCCATTCCAGGAATGACAGCCAGTTAACAACAAAATGGAGGAAGATTCAACTCCCACTAGGCCTTGAGGATTAAAATGGTGGGAGATTTGACTTCTAGTAGAACTTGAGCCTCATCATATGCTCATAGTAACATATTAGCATGATGAATAACATGCCCACAGGTGCCGTGACAGTCCCAAGGCTAACCATAGAAGGTCAAAGAGTGGGTGGTGGCCCAATTCCTGGGAATCCCAGCCCCTTCCCCTAGTAGCTGAAATAGTCCTCCCACCTGTAGGCATAGAATTACTGAGTCTATAAAAACTGGCAACACCATGCCTCGTGGCTGCCCTTTTTTGCTCCCTTCTCTTTGGAGATGGCCTTCACTCTGTATATGGAGTGTGTACCACTTTTACTTTAACCTGAGCATCCAACTCCCACACCTCTTTCCTTGCCTTTCTCTTGCCTTACACTTTATGCAGTATGTATCTCTCTAAATAAATCTACCTTTACTCAACCATGGCTTGCACTTGCATGCTTTCCTGCACCAAGCCAAGGACCCACACTTGGCAGGGCACATCCCAGGAGCTCAACCAAGACCTGGGAAACGGCCCTCCTCACGCCCCACATCCATTTTTCCTGCATCAGTGGTAGCGATTACAAGAGTGTTTCTTGTAAGTGAATAAAGCCCAAACATAAGTGTATTTACCTATGAAGGTATCATTTCCTCAAGCAACATGAGCTAATGAGGTGTGTTACTAACAGCATCAGTGATTCATGTTCTCAATGATACCATCAGAGACTTAAGATTTACTGTTTTAAAGTTTTACTATTTTGAGCTTTAAATATGCTCCTTTGCATTTAGTCATCGGTGTAATGTGATTATTTCTACTGGAACCACCATCTCCGTGTTCAATATAGGACTAAGCAGAGTGTATGTACTATATGTGGGGACAAATAATTGTTCCTTTTCTTCAGAAAAGAAGATGATTTCCAACATCTCAGTTAAAGACTTCTGCTGATGTCTTATTGTCCAGATCTGGCTCAAACTGCTACTTTCAGTAGCAAAGAATAGCCAGTTTTTCACTGGGAAAATTGCTTACTCCAACAAATTAAAGGTTTTTTTCATAGGAAAAATGAGAACATAGACATTGGATGAACTATTTTAGTGTCCACCATTGTAGTCAACAGTAGAAATGTCAGAATGGCATTAGACTTATGTACACTCGTTTTGTGGTTTGCTAATTATTGTTTTAGTATTTAAGTACTGCTAGTGAAAACAGAGAAGTAAGAAATGCTTCTCCTCCATGGATATCAAAAAATAACTGGGGACAAATGAAAATGGAAACACATGGTCAAAATCTATGTAATTAGCAAAAGCAATTCTAAGAGGGCAGTTTATAGTGATATAAACCTCTATCTGAAAACAAGAAACATTTCAAATAAACACTCTAACCTTACACCTAAAGGAACAAGAAAAAGAACAAACAAAACCTAAAGTTATTAGTAGGAAAGAAATAATAAGGATCAGAGTGGAAAGAAATAAAATAGAGACCAAAGAAAACAGCAAAAGATCAATGAAACTAAGAGCTGTTTCCTTGAAAAGATAAACAAATTGATAAAACTTACCAGACTTATCAAGAAAAAAAAAAAAAGAGGGCCCAAATACATGAAATAAAAAATGAAAGAGAAGAATTTAAAAACTCTACTACAGACATACAAAGGCTCATAAGAAATTACTATAATTACACACCAATAAATGGATAAATGGATAAATTCCTAGAAATGTACAATCTCCCAAGACTGAAAATTTATATTTCTTCTCTCAAGAATACAAAATATGAGAAGACCGATTACCAGTAATGAAACTGAATCAGTAATACAAAAAACTCTCAACAAACAAAAGTCCAAGACCAGATGTCTTCCCAGGTCAGGTTTTGTGAATTCTATGAAATATTTAAAGAAGAGTTAGTACCTATTCTTTTCAAACTACTACAGAAAATTGAAGAGAAAGAAACACTTCTAAACTAATTTTATGAGACCAATTTAACCCTGGTATCCAAACCAGACAAAGACACCACACACACACACACACACACACACACACACACACACACACACACACACACACACAGAAAATCACAGGCCAACAGTACCAATGAACATAGATGCAAAAATCTGCAACAAAGTATGAGCAAACAAGTCAACATTACATTAAAAAGACCACACACCATGATCAAGTGGGATTTATGCCAAAGATGCAGGGATGATTCAATATCTGCAAATCAATCAATGTGATAAAACACATTAATAAAGTGAAGAACAAAAGTCATGTGATCATCTCAATAGATGTGGGGAAAAGCTTTTGCGAAATTTCAACATCCATTTAAGATAAATACTCTCCACAAGATGGGTACAGAAAGAATGTACCTCAAAATAATAAAGGCCATATATGACAAACTTACAGGCAACAACATACTCAATGGTGAAAAGCTGAGAGCATTCCCTGTAAGATAAAAAACAATAAAAGGATGCCTACCCTCAACACATTTATTCAACACAGCATTGTAAATTCTAGCCACAGAAATCAGACCAACACAAACCAAAAAGGGAAATAAAAAGAATCCCAATTGGAAAGAGAGAAGCAAAACTGTCACTGTCTGCAGATGACATGATACTATACATAGAAAATCCTAAAGATGCCACCAAAAAACTATTAGGACTAGTAAATAAATTCAGTAAAGTTGCAGGATACAAAGTTAATTTACAGTAATCTGTCATATTTCTATACACTAACAACAGACTATCAGAAAAAGAAGCTAAGAAAACAAGTCCATTTATAATTGCTTCAAAAAGAATAAAATATGTAGGAATAAATCTAACCAAAGAGGTTAAAAAAAAAAAACTTGTACTCAGCAAACTATAAGACATTGATGAAAATAATTGAAGATGACAAAGACAAATGGAAGATATATCATGCTCATGGGTTGGAAAAATTAATCCATTTTAACATGACCATACTACTCAGAGCAATTTACAGATTCAATGGAATTCTTATCAAAATACTTATGACAATTTTTATAGCACTAGAATAAATAATTCTACAATATGTAAGAAACACAAAAGACCTAGAATTGCCAAAATAATCTTGAGGAAGAAGAACAAAGCTGGAGGTATCAAGAATCCTGATTTCAAACTATACTACAAAGCTACAGTAACCAAAACAGTATGATATTAGCATGAAAGCAGACACAGAGGTCAGTGGAACAGAATAGAGACCCCAGAAATAAACCCACACTTATATGGTCAATTAACCTATAACAGAGGAGGCAAGACTATAAATGTTGTTGGGAAAACTGGACAGCTACATTCAAAAGAATAAAACTGGGCTACTTTCTCACATTATACACAAAAATAAACTCAAAATGGATTAAGGCCTTAAATGTAAGACCTGAAATCATAAAACTCCTTGAAGAGGACATAAGCAGCATGCTCTCTGACATCAGTCTTGGCAATATTTCCTGGATACTTTTACTAAGAAACATGAAAAAAATCTTGGCATTTAGCAGTAAGAATGGAAGCAGAAGGGGCTTAAGGAAGGAAACCAAAAATGACTAGCAGAAACTATGAATAATAACAACACATGGTTAGGAAATACATGTAGAGTAGAAGATGAGGGAGACTGATCCAAAAACAGAAACAGACTTAGAGTTCTCACATGTGGCAAATCCTGAACAGGAGCTCCAAGTAACTTCCATTGTTGAAGTGCTTCTGGTTGCCTTAAAGCAGAAAAAATCAATAACTTCTATTTGCCTGGAATTCTATTTTTTTTTTTTAGTTGAGGCTTCCATAAACTTAGCATGATTTGAGTTAACTTGAAAATACCTAGACAAAATAGCTCAATAATATCTGATTGTGGATGAATTCAAATGGGATTTGAATCACGCAGAACTGAAATAGTATAATGTGTGTTTCTAAAGGCCCATAAATCCATGAGGGTCACACTTAGGAGTCTCACTGCAGTGTTAGGGTTTTTTTGTTTGTTTGTTTGTTTTTTGGTTTATTTGCTTGATTTTGATTTAATCAAATCTCCGAGCCCAGAGAAAAACAAACAATCATTAATTTCTTAATTAGTTACTTCCCAAGACTATCCATCTTGAAAGATTTTTTTCTTTAAACTTCACCTTACAAGTTATATTCATTCAGTCTTGTAGAGAAAAACAAATCATTTTTTTTTTGTTTTTTAAATCTCATTTCATTTAAAACCATAAATATTTTTCCTGAACTTTATAATCTGCCTTATTTAGCAACTGAAGCAATTAGCTGTTTTTCAAAATTAATCATCTATCTGTGAAGAATGAAAACTTTCATTTACTGAGTTTGTTCGAAATAATTTGCTCCAGGTTCCAGAGGCATATCCTGCTGAGGAGTTCTAAAAATGTCTCATGTATCTGAAATAACTCCCCAGCTACAGAGGGTGACTAAATTGAAGAAAATCATTTGAATAATGTGGAAAAAAAAAAAAGATATTCTGGCTGGAGCCTGTAACTTTTATTTGATGATGTAAAAGTTTCAGAAATTTGAGTGATGATACTGCGTTTTCTCAAGATTTAAATCTATAGTATTTTTAGTGTGTCAAATTTAACTTAAACTAGTTTTGAAACTCTTCTATCATGTCAACCAATTAATTTCATTATATTGCCTAAATTTAACTGGCAGATCCCTCCAAACAGCAGTAATATTAAGATTTAAAATGTATAGGACACTCTCCATGTCAGTTACCATTTAAGTGCTTTAAAAAAAAAAAAATCCTTACAGCATATTCAGCAAGATAACAGACACAAAAAGTATTAAGTAATTTGTTCCTGATCACATACCAAGTGAAAACTGAAGCTAGGAAATTCACAGCTATAAATGCCTAGATCAGAAAAGAATAAATATCTAATAGCAATAAGATAAGCTAACATTTCAGAAAATAATTTTTAAAAAGGCAAATAAAACCCAAAGTAAATAGGAAAATAATGAATAGCAGAGCAGAAATCAAAAAAAGGAAACAATTATATATTTATCTATTTATAGGAAAAGATAAATAATGTAGAAATATAGAAAATCAATGAAATTAAAAGCCAGTTCTTTGAGAAGATAAATTAAGTTGATAAATTTGGCTAGACTGACCAAGATAAAAAGAGAGAATATACAAATCACTGAAATCAACAGTGAAGAGAGGGCCTTACTAAAATCAATGCCAAAATTTAAAAGGTTATAAGAGACTATTATGAACAACTTTATTCTAACAAATGATGCTACTTATATAATGAACCAATTCCTAGAAAACATAACAGCTATCTCAGGAAGAAATAGATATTTTGAATAGATACATATCAAGTGAATAAATTAAATTTGTAATTAAAAATCTTCCCACAAAGAGAAGTTCAAGGCTGCACTGTGTTGCTGGTGAATTCTAACAAATATTTAAAGATGAAATAATACAACTCCCATATAAGGTATTTCAGAAGATGCAGGAGGAACCACTTTTTAATTCTTACTAGAGAACAGATAAAAATTCACAAAGTAAGAAAAAAAAATACAGACCTGTATACTTTACGAATATAGATACCAAAATCCTTAACAAAACATAAGCTGATCAAATCTAGCAACATATAAAAAGGATTACACACAATGACCAAGTAAAGTTGATCTCAGGAATACAAGGTACATTTGACATCTGAATATCAAGTAATATAATACATCATATTAATAGAATAAAAGATATAAACCATATGAAAATCTCAGTTGACCCAGGAAATTTGAATAATCTCAACATCCTTTTATGATAAATACTATCAACACATTAGTAATAAAAGGAAATTTTTTTCAAATTTAAAAGAAACATTTATAGAAAACCTACACGTAACATCATGCTTAATAGTGAAAGATTGAATGTTTTCTCTCTAATTTCAGTGACAAGGCAAGATTTTATTCTCTAATAACTTCTGTTGAGCATTAATACTAAATGATCTATCCAGGGAAATAAGGCCATCAAGTAGAGTTATAAGTCATACATATTAGAAAGAAAAAGGTGACAGTCTTTATGCAAGGAAAACAGCATCTTATAAGCAAACAACCTAAGGCATCTATAAGAATACTAATACATGGTTTTAGTGGTATTGTAACATAAGAGATATATATAAAAATAATTATGTTGCTATGTAACTAGAGTGATGCACTCTGAAACTAAAATTAAGAAGACAGTTCCCTTTGCAATAGCATTAAAACTAATATAATGCTCAAGAACAAATTTAGCAAATAAAGTGCAAGACTCATACACAAAAAATTACATAACATTGCTGAGAGAAATTAAACAATATCTAACTAAACAGAGATACACCATACTCATGGATTTTAAGACTCATTGGACAGAGATTCTTGCAATTTGATGTATGAACTCAATGCAATCCCAAAAGGCTACTTTGTACAAATTGACAAACTGATGTTAAAATTAGCATATTATCACACCAAGGGGTATCAGTTATAATATTCAAATATATAATTCAGTGAGCTCAATAATTGAGTGATTTTTGCCCCCATACCTGGCAATGTCTGCAGACATTTTGGTGGTCAGAACTGGGTAGAGGCCAAGGATGGACCTAAGCATCCTATAATGCAAAGGTAGCCTTCCACAAGAAAGTATTGTTCCCCAAATGCAAATAATGCTGAGTTTGAGGAAACCCTGGTTTAATTGCATCCGAAGGAGTAGATTAATATCCTCATTCTTTAAATGGGGGTATACTATCCCACCAGAGCAAAAAAGATCTAGCAATAAAGAAGAAAAAGAGCCCTTTCTCCCCTGGAGAGTGTCTAATGGACACTGCCAACTCTGGCTACATAAAAGCTCCCTTTTGCAAAATTATATGTCTTGAAATTTTTCTTCTTTTCATGGACATTTTCTTTTAATATTCAATTAACTGATCGTGGTCACATCTTGCCAGCATGATACCATTTGCTTTTGCTAATAATCTACTCTAAGGCATTAAATATAACTTTACCAAATCATATTCTCAGATAATAAAATTTCACAAATTTCTTGTATTTTGAAGTACTTGTTTGTAGTTTCTGTACACTAAAATTTTGTATTAGGAGTGTTTTAAAATGGTTGACTTACTTTGGCATTCTTATCTATAAAGTAGTGACTTATCTTTCTCCCTTTATGTTTATTAGACAACATAAAAGCCCCAAAATCTCTAATAGCTGTTTACTCAAGTATATGAGTTTCTGTCTTCTGTACTTCTCAGAGACCAGATTGCTTTGAGAAATTTTAGTGTCAACATGTAATAGAAAATTAAACAAACAAGCAATTCTCCAAGGAAGACGTACAAATGATCAAAAGGCACATGAAAAAATGCTCAGTATCACTAATTATCAGAGAAATGCAAATCAAAACTACAATGAGGTCTATCACCTCACACCAGTCAGAATGGCCGTCATTCAAAAATGCACAAATGACAAATGCTGGAGAGGCTGTGGAGAAAGGGGAACCCTCCTACACTGCTGGTGGGAATGCAGTTTGATGCAGCCACTATGGAAAACAGTGTGGAGATTCCTCAAAAGACTAGGAATAGACTTACCATGTGACCCAGGAATCCCACTCCTGGGCTTGTATCCAGAAGGAACCCTACTTCAGGATGACACCTGCACCCCAATGTTCATAGCAGCACTATTTACAATAGCCAAAACATGGAAACAGCCTAAATGTCCATCAACAGGTGACTGGATAAAGAAGAAGTGGTATATTTATACAATGGAATACTACTCAGCCATAAAAACCGACAATGTAACGCCATTTGCAGCAACATGGATGCTCCTGGAGAATGTCATTCTAAGCGAAGTAAGCCAGAAAGAGAAAGAAAAATACCATATGAGATCGCTCATATGTGGAATCTAAAAAACAAACAAACAAACAAACAAACAAAAACAAAGCATAAACACAGGATAGACATAGACTCATAGACAGAGAATACAGACTTGTGGTTGCCAGGGGGGTGGAGGGTGGGAAGGGATAGACGGGGATTTCAAAATTGTAGGATAAACAAGATTATACTGTATATAGCACAGGGAAATATACACAAAATGTTATGGTAGCTCACAGAGAAAAAAATGTGACAATGAGTGTGTATATGTCCATGTATGACTGAAAAATTGTGCTGAACACTGGAATTTGACACAACATTGTAAAATGATTATAAATCAATAAAAAATGTTAAAAAAAATAAACTAAATGAGATCAGAGAAAAAAAAGAAAATTTATCAACTGCATCTCAATAAAAAGTACAAATTTGAGTTTCTTCTAAAAAGTGATTATTTGACTCTGAGATAAAATAAAACTCATATTTATTGGATATAGTATGTACAATGTGTCATTTTACTATTCATAGGATATAAAATTATGTATCTTAAGTTTGGATATTGTAATTCTGAGTTTTTTTCCCCATACCTCCAAGAAATTCTCCCACACCAGATGGCTATCCTGCCATTCAACTCAATTCTAACACTATCTACCTGAGATTGCCTCAGATCCCAGAGGTTTAGGGATCAATCCTGCAAGATTGTCCCTGAACCTCACTTCAGATGCCAATTACATGTCCAGGTGGTCACCTATGCCTCTGACCTACTGGCTATAGGTGGGAGGTTCCAATAACCCCCTTCTCGGGTTTGATTAATTTGCTAGAGTTGCTTGCAGAATTCAGGAAACCAATATACTTACTAGATTACTGGCTTATTACAGAGGGTATGATTCAGGAATAGCCTGATGGAAGAGATTGATGCATAGGACAAGGTATGTGGGAAGGAGCACAGAGCATCTGTGTTCTCTCTGGGCACACTACTCTCCCTGTGTCTTTAAGTATTCACCAACCCAGAAGCTCTCTGAACCCTCTTTTTTGGATTTTTATGGAAATTTTGTTACATAGGCATAGTTGATTAAATCTTTGGCATTGTTATCTTTGACCTATTCAATCTCCAGCCCCTCTCCCCTCTTTGAAGTTTGGATCTGAGAATTTCAACTCTAATCACAAGGTTGATTGGTTGGTTTCCATAGCAACTAGCCCCCATCCTTAGGTGCTTCCAAAAGTCACCTAATTAACATAAACTCTGGTGTGGTTCAAAGGGTTTATTAAAAATATCAAGAAGCCTCTATCACTCTTATCACATAGGAAATTCCAAGGGTTTTAGGAGTTCTGTGCCAAAAACAAGGACAAAGAACAGATATATATATATAAACTATATATATATATATATATATATATATATATATATGTAAACTATAATCCACAGCATTACATATATGGAAACAAATTCCTGCCTTAACAAACCAATTAAAATTAAGGTCCTGCAACAAAATTCATATGGCACATGAAATAATGTGACAAGTACTTCCTATATTCTTTTGACAAAAAACAACTTGGATTTTAAATCAAGGCTTGAATTTGTGAGCCAAGACAAATTGAAACACATACTCAATATCATAAGAATTTTATTTCATTTAATGATTATTCAATCTAGCTAAAAATCCATCTTTCCTGCATCTCTATCATGATTTTATTGGTCACCATTATTATATTTATGATAGAGTTCTTTTCACAGTAGTCTTTTCTTTCAAATAATCAGGTAAAATGCAGCAAGTTAGAAATTATGAAACTGGTCGTGCCATTTACAAAAGCTGTAAGATTCATTGATTGCTGCTCCCTTGAGTCATTCTATAGCTGGCTAAAAGGTTACCTTCATTGATGAAAGTCTACCAGGAGGCATGGAATAGAAGGTATTGATGAAATGTCTACAGGGAGAAAATGTAATTATGATTACTCTGAAATTCCACTCAGGAATCTGTTTTAAGTTTCAGAGTTGAGAGGTAATTTCATTTGTTTTCTCCTGCCTATAAGGTAGTGTTTTAAACCGCAGGCAATAGCCACAGGATGCTGCAATGACAGTTCCCAAATTGCTTTCCAGCAGATACGACTGGAGCAATGTAGACACTGTCCCATTACTTCTTATTTTAATTGAAACTTAACCTTTCCCCAGGACCATGTGCTTTTCCATCTTGTCCCAGGAGAGGATAATAAAGGAAAGAGCTGCCATTTGTTGAGGGATTACCAGTGTCTAGTCCTCGGCTCAGCATTTCATAGACATTGACATTTTAAAAATCAGAACCATAGTTCTCTAATTTGACATTATTACCCCAATTGTATAGAACCTGAGATTCAGAAGACCTTAATAAGTTGTTTGCTGCACATACATAGTGTGTAGGAGCATTTGGGTTGTAATACATGCTCTTAAACCACTAACTTTTCCATTCCCTACATACCATAACCTCATTAAGTGAAGTCAGTGTTCCTCAGGCCAGTATTACCACGTCCTATTCACTATACCTCCACCTTCATGTATAAGAATAATTTTTGAATGGCATGTCATCCTGCTAAGCTTCTGTCTGTCATCAGTTTATCAGTATCACCTGCAAATCTTCTGGCTTATTTCACCGTCTTTACTGACCCTTTGTCACTGGACTTGGATGATTTCAATATTCATGTTGACAATCTATTTGTATCTTAATCTAACAACTCTTAATTGCTCCTCCAATGCCCTGCACACTCCAGCAGACTACACCCAGGGATGTGCCTAGACATGGTCATTAACCCAAAATGCTTGACATAGGAAGTATTAAACTCCAACATCTCACTCAAAACACGACCAATTGTTCAATCTCTATTACTTTTACTACTTTTCTTCTTTCCTTCTCCATTATCGCTCATGTCTAGACTTCTTTATTTTTATCTCCATCTGTTAATTCCCTAATTTTTCAATCATTATCTCAATAAAGCAAAATGATATCATCGAAAATAAATAATGCCATATATTATTTTGTAACAACTACGTTCTAGACACTTTATATGTTATCACAACTGAGGATTATAGATGTAAAGCAAAGCACCCTAATTTAAACAGGACTTAAGTGATTTAACTAGAATAGAGAAACACATCCACCTGTGAGATTCCAAAGTCCCGTTCTTTTCACTGCACCACACTGTCACGATAACAAAGATACAGTCCTTTCATTGCCTCTCAACTTTTTTGGTCAGAGCTATTCTTTCCTGTCTTGCAGAGCCCAACCTCTGAATCATTATATTCAGATGAAAATTGGTTCAAGGCAGGGGAGAGGATAACAAATAATTAAATGTTATGATGGTTTTTGAACCTTCAAAAGGTATGTAGTACATAAAGAGTGCACCATATTTAAATTTTATCATGAGGGCAAATGGAAAAAAAAAATCTAAAAAGGCTACTTCAAGGGAGAAGAGAGGTGGAGAAACACTGCCGTCAGGTCATGTTTTTAAACTACAGCTGTGTCTCCAATATTGTGTTTGATCTCTCTGTATTATTCTAGTCAACTTCCATTCTCACTTATTTAAACTCTCACTTCAAACTTCATTATCCCTTTGAGTCTTCAAACCTCTCAGCAAACAAGTAATTGTACGAACACACACATGGATGCATATACATAACAAATGATTTCCTATCCTTCCTCATGGAGAAATTTGAAGTTCAGGTGAGAGATTTCTCTATAGTCTGCCCCCCTCACTTGTCATCTTCTTGCATGAACTACACTTATGCTCACAGAATTCTTCCTTTCTTTCTCAGTAGAAAATGTGTCTCTCATCACTTGTATTCTGAGATGCCAGCACCTCAGTACCTTGCTCCATCAACTTATTTCTCTATTAATTATATCTTTTTTTTTTCTTTTCAGTCTCCATTAACTCATTGCACACGCAGTTGGTCTGTAATTGGTCTGCATGCTTTGCCTGCAGCAAACAGAAAATATAGCTATGGGTGACTTAAACAAATACAGAAAATCTGGAAGTTGGCAGTTGCTGTCCCTGGTTTAGTAGCTTAGCAATGTCAGGGCTGTATCTCCTTAATTATTTTGGCCTTTTCCTCATGGTGTAGATGCTGCAGCCTCGGGAACCACACCTTTTTAGCAGCCTCCCACAGACGTCCACTTTGGTCATGTTGGCTGAAATGTATTGGCCTGATTTGTTTCATGTGGCTGCTCATGCTGCGTTAGAGGCTGGAAGGCTGCATATGTAGTTTTTCAGGCCTCTGAGCAGAGGTAGAGAGGAAGAAGAAAGTTGAGGAAAATACAGTTACCTAACCTATACTATCTGATACAGAATTCTATTTACTCTGGTGTTTTCTGTTTTAAAAAAGAAAGGTTATGCAAAAGAAGACTGTGCCAGATACAAAATTTTGATTTTCCCTGTGTGTTTAACCTTATGTCTTTATCTTCCTTGCATGGTATTCAGTCTCTCTTAAGTCTTATCCTCTGCAGAGTTTGCCTGAACAAAACACTTTTCTATTTTCAGGATCCCTCTGTGTGAGTGTTTCTAGGTCCTTCTCTATAAACACTTTCAGGGTTCTAGGGAGGAACACTTTCTGGATTACTCTGCCCTGATATGGGATAATTCATCTTCATTTATATCTTAACAACAACAACAAGAAGAAGTATCTTGGGAGCTAAGTAATCCCTCCTTGTTTTCTTTTCAGTTATAAGAGTTTGCATATTTTTATCCCTTTAAAAATATTTTAATTTATTGTGGGTAAAGAAGAAATAAAAGTGTGTTCAATACAACCATCCTTAACTGGAGGTTTTTATTAATATATATTGTTAGTATTATTTTATTTATCTGAGTCAGTCAGGAGACCATGAGTCCTTGAAGGCAGAGAACATCAATAAATGCTTTTTTTTTTAAGTCGTTAGAAACAAACATGATAATTAACTAGCACTTAAATATTGATGAACAAAATCAAAGATGACTAAATAAATGAAGAGTTATTTCATACTCATAATAGGGAGACTCAATATTTTCCAAATGTCGATTCTTCCCAACTTGACCTATAGATTCAACACAGCCCCTATCAAAACCAAGGACTTATTTTGTGAATATTGACAAATTGATTCTAACATATGTGTGGAGAGGCAAAATACCAAGAATAGTCAACACGATATTGAAGAATAACAAAGTTGGAGGTACCGACACCATCTGACTTCAAGACTTACTATAAAGCTACAGTAGTCAAGACAGTAGATTATTAGGAGAAAGAACAGACAAGTAGATTAATGGAACAGAATAAAGAGCCCAGAAAGAGACCCACATAAATATAGTCAACTGCTCTTTACAAAGGGGCAAATATAATACAATGGAGAAAAGGCCCCTTTGAAGACAGTTTGATAGTTTCTTTTGAAATGAAATGTAATCTTATCATAGGATCCTGCATTGAGCTCCATAGTATATATGAAAATGAATTGAAAACTCATGTCCACAAAAAACCTGCATGTGGATATTTATAGCAGTCCATTTATAATGCCAAAATTTGGAAGCAACCAAGATGTCCTACAGTAGGTAAATGAATAAATACCCTGATAGACCTAGACAATGGAATATTACTCAGTGCTAAAAAGATATGAGTTATTATGCTATGAAAAGATATGGAGGAAATTAAATGGCATATTACTAAGTGAAAGAAGCCAATATAAAAAGGCTGCACACTGTATAATGCAAACTACACTACATTCTGATAAAGGCAAAAACTATGGAGACAGTAAACTTACCTGTGATTTTCACAGCTAGGGGGAATGGAAGGTTAAAAAGAGCACAGAGGAGTTTTAGGACGGTGAAACCATTCTGTACAATAATATAATGTTGGATGCACATCATTATACATTTTCCAAACTCATAGCATGTACAACACCAAGAGGTAACTCTAATGTGAACTATGGACTTTGGTGATTTTTATGTGTCAATGTCGATTTATCAGCATAACAAATGTACCACCTTGGTGGGGGCTGTTGTTAGTGGAGAGGCTATACATATGTTGGGGGTGGGAGTATATGGGAAATCTCTATACCTTTCATTTAATTTTGCTGTGAAACTAAAACTTCTCTAAAAAATAGTTAATTTTATAATAACAACAGAAAACAGCATTCACCAAATATTTACCTCTCACCTACCATGTCTCTGACACTGTTCTTGATGCTGGAGACACAACAGTGATCACACAAACCTGTTCCGGCCCAAATGGCACTGAGCTTATGCTATGTTCTGCTGAAGAGATATTGATGTCTTATTTCATTGTGCTCCTTTTTATTAAAGATTAACACAGTACACAGTGTTTTCTGTAAGTCTGTTACATACCAAATTAGATAGGAAAAAAAAATAGAGCAACACTCAAACATTTTAAAAACTTGTTAACATTAGTGTCACAGCCCTATTCCCCAAACCCTGGCTTTTTGAAGTTTGAGTTTGATTAATCTTTTTAAACTCTTATGTGTTTTATAAATATTTTCCTTCTTGAGTTTCATATTTACATTTTAATTATTTTATTTTTATATAAAATTGCATGTATTTTATATTTATTCCATTTTTATTTATATGTTGATTATCCTTATATCTCTTAACAATGAGGAAAATTATTTTCAGCAAGATTAATAACATGCCAAAATTTCTGTGGAGAAAAGGGAACCCTCCTACACTGCTGGTGGGAATGCAGTTTGGTGCAGCCACTGTGGAAAACAGTATGGAGATTCCTCAAAAGACTAGGAATAGACTTACCATATGACCCAGGAATCCCACTCCTGGGCTTGTATCCAGAAGGAACCCTACTTCAAAAAGACACCTGCACCCCAGTGTTCATAGCAGCACTATTTACAATAGTCAAGACATGGAAACAGCCTAAATGTCCAGCAACAGATGACTGGAAAAGAAGAAGTGGTATATTTATACAATGGAATACTACTCAGCCATAAAAACCAACAACATAACGCCATTTGCAGCAACATGGATGTTCCTGGAGAATGTCATTCTAAGTGAAGTAAGCCAGAAAGAGAAAGAAAAATGCCATATGAGATTGTTCATATGTGGAATCTAAAAAAAAAAAAAAAAAAAAAAGCAAACAAAACATAAATACAAAACAGAAACAGACTCATAGACATAGAATACAAACTTGTGGTTGCCAAGGGGGTGGGGGGTAGGAAGGGATAGACTGGGATTTCAAAATGTAGGATAGACAAGATTATACTGTATAGCACAGGGAAATATATACAAGATCTTACGGTAGCTCACAGAGAAAAAAATGTGACAATGAGTATATATATGTTCATGTATAACTGAAAAATTGTGCTCTACACTGGAATTTGACACAACATTGTAAAACGATTATAAATCACTAAAAAATGTTTTAAAAAAACATGCTAAAATTTGACATGTAATTGCATAGCTCTTGGAGTCAACTCATTGTCCCTAATCTGCACACCTACCTGCCTAATGTGTGTGAGGCTTTCTTGTCTTCACAACATGCTTTTCCTTTATAAACAGCAAGAGAAACAACAACATAATCAAGCCACCCTATGTTATTAACTTACTGTTTTTCCCGCAGATTTCAAGTTAATAAAGACAAGCTAAGGAGACGAATTATGAAGACAGTATTCTATTAAAGTGAATAGAAAAGAGACAGCATTCATTCCACTCTATTATGTAACCCTTCTGCGTGAGCAATAAAAATTGTAAGCTACTTTTAAAAAGCTACACCTTTGAAGACAATTATTGCCTAGATGGAATAAAGAAGGGGAAAAGTGAATATAGAAGCACAAAGCTTTCAGTAGTAAGAGTCTCAGAACTTTAACTATTGACAAAGAGAATTTTAACCTTTAAGCCAATTTTGATTCTGATTTTGATTGCTGAATCCATTTGTGTTCTGAGAATTCAATACAGGATAAACTACTTTAGAAATGGTTAGAAGTTTTTTTCAGATGTCAGTGGAGAAAACCAAATTGGATATTGAGTCATACACACTCAGTACCTTTAGGAGCTAAAGAGAAAAGGCTATATTTGCAAGTCACTAGAAAGGCAATGTGATATTGCTGAAAGGATAATGATACTGTAGTCAGAGACACTTCAGTTCAAGTGTAGGCAGTGTGCACTTAAGAAGAATCAGTTCATCTCTCTGAGCTTTTATTTGGTCTTCAAAAGAATGATTTTAAAAGATAAAATTTATAAAGAACCTGTCAGAGGACCTGCTATATACTTCAACTCCGAATATTAACTATATTTACTCTTTTCTTTTAACACCGTATACGAAGCTCTGGACAAATGCCTGCCTAAGGAACATGTATCTAGAAGGGAAGATGCACACCGAATTGGGTAATTCTAGTGTAGGATGAAAGCGATATAGATGGAAAAATTACGTGGTGTTAGGAGAATACACAGGAGTATCATCCAGCTATGCCAGAGGGTCAGTAAATACTTCCAGGAGAGGCAATGTCTAAGCTGGATGAAGGATGAGAAGAGTTAAGTGAAGGAGACAGAGACGCATTCTAAAATGAGAGGAACTGCGAGTGGCCCAAGCTGCAGTGATCTGCTGCTCCTGGTGGATAAGAGGTGCTGAGACAGGAGAGGAAAACAGAGGTCCAAATAATCAAGATTAGGACCAACCCAAATCTAATTCATTCATCATCTTTTGCTTCAAAAAGAGTTAGGAAAGGGTAGAAGTTAAAGTATCAATCAGTGAGAATAGCAGCTGCCTCAGCACTGGAACAGGGGCCAGGAAGACCCTACTGGTCCAGGCTGAACTGTTAGGAGCCGGGTGCTGGGACATTCCAGGGAGGTAGGATCAGGCCAGCGTGGTGGGGTTCCTGAGAACTCAGCACAGTAGCTGTTTCAAATTATGATGGAAACGTTTCAACTTTTAGAACACCATCATAATCATTCTTTTCTGTAACAGCTAAATATCAGTTCTAGATTTAGGGTAAAAGACTGTTAAATTAAATCACGGCTTCAATTTATTTTTGTTTTGAACTTATGTTATTATAATTTAATATCCTGCTAGGTTCTAGGTATGTGTGTGTGATTGTTCCACAGGATATACACTCCAGCTATCAATAAATAAGCCAGGTTTCATTTAAAAATTACTGATTTATTTGAATTAAATTGTAAATTAAATTTAGTTTTAAATTAAATTTATGCTATTAAGTTAGTGATTCTGGTGCCATACAGATGGTGTCATCCAGTTAAATTGACCTAGAGATCAGAGACAATCACATTTGTATAAAACCTTGCCATTTTCAAAGCACTTTCACACTATCAGATACAATCCTCACAACAATATGCGGAGGAAAAAGAAGCAGGTTTTCAATAATTTACAAACACTCACCAGGTTTACTTTCACTGCTGCAATAGCATTGGGAGCAAATAAGGGCAGGTACTATCATTATCTCTACTTTGTAAAGGAGGAACTTGAGACCTGAGAGGTAAACTCTGTCTTGACAGCTAAAATGAGTTTGGTATCTCTGGACTGAAATATCTGAAGAAAATATATAAGGGAATAAAATTTTTTAATTAAAGAACTTTCACAAGTGTTCTCTTTTCAGTCTTTACGATTAAGAAAAAAAAAAATTACTTTCCTCCAAGGTCGCTAAAGCATGCAAATTTTGGAACCAGGTTCTCATATCAAAAGTGTCTTTTCAGTATACCATTTTTACAAGGAGTTGAAGAAATTAAAATTTGGTTTTGGAATCAGTAACTAAAATATGTCTATTTAGTGAAAGCTTGAAGCTAGAATTCACAAAAATACTTTTGATGTGACGGGAGGCAACCGCAAATATTACAAATGAAAGCAATTGAAGAATACGAGTAAAATAATGCTCACTTTTAGTAAAATTGTTTCAAAACATTTTTAAAGTGAAAGTTACTACTAATGTTAATTGCTCTAAACAATTATTGGCTGAAGGATACAGAAGATACATTTGTACACATGGATCTATCAGTTTGGTGTGGCACATGCACGTACAGAACTGTAATGGAAATTATTGTAGGTCAGATTAGAGAAAACATCTTTAAAAGTACAAAAATAAGAAAATGCAGTAAATATACCTTATAGTTGAGTAACTTTAGCAAGTTTCTTTGGAGGAATTGATGCCTACAATACATCATACGTTAAAAAAATATGATGTGTTGTGATAAAGTAGAAATAACACAACTGAGAAATAGAAGTAAAGGAAGAGAAAAAGAGAAAAGCAGAAAAGAACTCATTGATTAGTTAATAAGTAGAAGTTAAATGACTACATTAAAACTGACAAGGCAATTAATACAATAAATAAGATAGCAGAGAACAAAGGGAAATTTTTTTAATGTTGTAAATACAAAAAATTAACCCTAGAACAAAAACACAAAATTCCCTAAATATCCCCAAAAAATGTTTGTGAATTAAGGGGAAAAGAATATACATTTTCTAGAGAAACATAGCAAATATAACAATGTACAAAACTATAAAATATTATGCCTGAATTGAGATGAAACATACTAGTCATACAAATAAATGTGAAAAAGTGTAATATACCCATTGAAAGACATAGTTTTCCACTGGACTTACAAAACAAGTTCCAACTATGCTCTATACACAAGAGATACATGTAAAACAAAATGATTTAAAAAGTCTAATACTAAAACTATGGACAAAATGAATGGAAAAAATGAGAAAGCATTAGTAATGATCTCGATATCAGATAAAATAGAAGGTAGCCTAAACAATATAAGTGGGGTAGATCTTATAGATATGTTGAATTTTATGTCCGAATAAGAGAGGACTGAACCTCTTCTTGTATCCTCATGCAACACCCACAGAAAATGATCATATAATTGGCCACAAAGGAAATATTGATTAGTTCCTTAAAGTAGATGAATTTCACACAAAACTTACATGCAAAAAACTTGAAAGTACTCCTGAAATAACCAAAGGTAAACTTTACCAAATAGTAAAACATCCCTTCGTCTTAAAATGATTCATATTAAGGAGATATCACTTCTCCATAGGCTGACTTATAAATTTAGTACAATTTAAAAAATATATATAAAGATGTTATGTGCAATAAGATAAGGCTCAAAAGATTATGTAGATAAACAAACAGGCAAGACTATGCAGTAAAACACTGGAAAATAAAAACTAAGAATGAGGATCATTCTAGCATCATTCCCATGGTGATCCAGCCCAAAATGCATTATCTGAATTTAAACATGAGGCAACAACAGACAAACACAAATGAGTAGACATCGCATAAAATAACTAGTCAGTATTCTTCAAAGCTATCAAGGTTATCAATGCAAACAAAGTCTGAAAACTATCCCATACTGGAGGAGACCAGAGAGACACGACAAGCTAAATAGAATCTGGGAACTTATATTAGATCCTTTATCAGAAAAAAGAAAAAAATTCATGGGACCTCTCTAAAATTTAAGTAGATCTGTAGATTACTTAGTAGAATTACATCAATGTAAGTTTCCTGATTTTGATATTTGTACTCTGGTTGTGTATGATAACATTTGAAGACTCTGGGTGGAGGGGATATGAGACAATTTACTATATTTGCAACTTTTTTTCTGAAGTCCAAAATTAATTTTTAAATAATAGTAATAAACAAAAACAAAACAAAAACTTGGAAGAGGACTTACAGATTCACCCATCCTTCATCCTTTTTATTCTTAAAGGAAGAATTATTAAGATTATTATGTGCTAGGAATTATTCGCTGTGCTGGGAGTAGAGACATATGTATAATAAATAAAACCTCTGCTTTCTTGGAGCCTCTGTACCATTTGAGGGGAGAATTGTAAAGAAAGAAAATATACAATAACTTATATGCCAAGTACAAGTCCCTTTTAGACTTACAATGATAAAATAAAATAGACTGACAGTGTGATTGCCATTAACACAACAGGGACAAGGAAAAAAGACACCTTTACAGTGAGTCCCTTGGTGTGGCACTTCTGCAAATTAAACTAAACCAGACTACAAGAAGATCTGACAGAAAAGGAAAAATTCACCTTGAAGAAAATTAAAGCAACAGAACCGACTGGATGGATTGCTCATCTTAAAATGTTTCATCTGTATTCTTAGCTTTACATTTAAAAACAACTTTGCTGTAAGAACCATGAGATGTCTGTGATAAGCTGTTTATACCCAGGAAACTCAACACTGCGATATGTTTTTGAAGAAAAATGGATTAGTTGATGGGGGATATGCTTACCTTATTGGAATGTTTGCTCCCAGCACAAAATATGTAAGACCAATACTCACCGGCTGCAGATGTTTTACAAACCATTGATTCCCCTTAAGGAAAATAAAATCTATCCCATTCACAAAAAGGCAACGTTTCCAAGCCAAGCAGGGGACTGCGTACTGAAGTATTTTTCAGAATGGACAAAGTAGCACCAATAGTTATTTCAAAGTTAGGTCATATTTAATAGAAAAAAAATAGCATTACAAAATGATTTCACGGTGACAAGAGTAGTTTGGAGTCATTTTCCAAATAAATGAAGCTCAGGAAGTTCTATAATTTTGCTGGTGTTCCAAAATTGCAATTATTATCCTCCATTAAAACCTGTTTCTTCCCTTGCATTCCCAGTGTTTGCCACTGGCCCCTCCCTCCACAATTTGTCCAAGTCAGAAACTTTCTCCTTTTCCTTTTAGCTACTCTTCTGACACAGGAAGGAAGGGGGCAGGGCACAGCTGTTCAAGGAATGACACAGCAGTTAGCACCAAAATGGTGAAAGATTCAATTCCCAGTAGACCTTGAGGCTCAGGACGGTGGGAGATCTGACTTCTAGTGGACCTTGAGCTTTATTATACACTCATTGTAGTATATTAGCATAGTAAATGACAACTCCCACAGGCACCACGACAGCTCTGAGGCTAACCATAAACGGCCAGAAAGTGGGCGGAGGCCCAATTCCTGTGAATCCCAGCCCCTTCCTCAAAGTAGTTGAAATTATCCTCCCACTTGTTAGTATATGAAGCTACCAAGCCCATAAAAACTAACAACCCCGCACCTTGTGGCCACTCTCTTTTCTGAAAGAGACGGACCGCACTCAGTCTATGGAGTGTGTATCTACTGAGCACCCAACCCTCATACCTCATGGCCTTTCTCTTCTTGCCTTCTGAAACAGCCTGCACTCTGTGTAGTATGTTTCTCTAAATAAATCTACCTTTACTCAACCGTGGCTCACTCTTGAATTCTTCCTGCGTGAAGCCAAGGATCCATACTTGGCAGGGCACGTCCCGGGGACTCAACCGAGACCTGGGACATGGCCATCCTCTCGCCTCACATTCATTTTTCCTGTATCACTTTGACATAAAAATGATCACTACATCTGCTCTACTCTATCTTTAATTTACTAAGTCTTGAATTTCTTCTCTTCTTTTTCTTCCCATAATCTTTCCCCTTAGCTCCAACTCTCATCCTCCTTGTCTTAGACTATTTTACTTTTCTCCAGGTTTGTTCCCTCTTCCTCAAATTCACTACCTGAATCAACTTTCCATGGAGTGATCTCTTGGGGGAAAAAAATGTCATTTTATGTGCTCACCCATGACTTAATATTTCCACAAATCTAAATATAATTGCATCTCAAAGATTGTATGATCTAAGACTTGTATATCCTTTATCTCTCATGATTATCTTAGCGTTACAACCATAGTTATTTGCCACTTCCTAAATATGTTCCTCACAGGAGTCAGTATATTTAATGATTAAGAGTGTGGGCCCTCTAGGGAGAGACATCCTCATTTCAGTTCTGCTTTGCCACTTATTAGCTGTGTAACTTAGGGTCCTCTTTCTGTGTCTTTATTTCTTAATTTGTAAAATATAGATAAATGTGGTATCTACATCTTCAGCTGTTGTAAAGAATTTAAGGAGGTTAACCCTCCTTAAATATTTAGCCACTGACATGAAATATAGTGATTGCTCAATGAACGTTAGCTATGACAATGATCATGATGACAATTGTACAATGCTGACACAGAAGCAAATCTCAACATTTTTGTAAATCTTTGTTTTTTTTTCCAGAAATATAATATTTTCACTCTAGTTCTCTGCTTGGCAAACTCTAAGTCATATTTCATGACATAGACAAAGTTTCACATAAGTAAAACAAATCTTGCCTGAGCTTACAAATATCTACTACAGAGCATATCCTATTATACGGTGCACGTTTCCTTGCCTTTTAATGCACATACTATTTATATAGTATACATCTTCGTGTATCTGCAAAATGACCATAATAATATCTTCTACAACATAGGATTTTGTGAACACTTAATGAGATATCTATGTAAAATTCTTCCAAAAGTGCTTGGCACGTTATGAGCAACATTCAAGTGTTACTTGTTTTTACTGTTGTTTTATTATTTTCTAGATTTTGAGTTCCTTGATGTGGAAGCTGTGCCTTATTTATTATCACATATCCACTTCCCAACACTCATGTGCACTAAATAGGCATGATGTCATTAATATATGGAATCGAAAAAAGTCAGATTCATAGAAACAGAGAATAAAATGTGGTTAACAGGGACTGGAGGAGGACTTGGGGGAAAGTTGGTCAAAGGATACAAAATTTCATTTATAAGGTGAATGAATTCTGGAGACCTAATATGTATCATAGTTACTATAGTTAATAATAGTGTATTTTATATGTGAAATTTGCTAGAGAGTAGATGTTAAATGTTCCCAACTATATGCACCCACACACATCCACACACACACAAGTTAACTATGTGAAGTGATGGATGTGTTACTTAACCTGATTGTGGTAATCATTTTACAATGTATTCATATATCAAAACATTATGTTGTACACCTTAATCATATACAATTTTTATTTGCCAATTACAACCTTGTAAGCTGGGATAAAAGAATTAAAAACACACTCCAATTTAGCAAGATTTGGACAACAAAATTAAGATCTTTTATTACATTTATAGCTCCCCAAAACCAAGACTTATAGATACTAGAGACATTATAGGTCAAATAAGGAATACTATTAAATTATAAGCCATAAAAAGTAAGAAAATAGTACCAAAAAGGTATTCATTAGTCCATGTCCCAGTGTCACTATCAGAAGTTAGTCTTCTGGTGTACTTCTTCAAAATACTCTAAACTTCTGAACACTCAGAATGCAAGAAGACTGGTCCAGCCCTGAACTAATAGTAACCAACTCAAAAATCATAAAAAGAATCATTGAATTCTTTTTGAATAACCTTTGAATAAACTTTGGCTACACTAAACAAATGTCTCTATCAAAGACAGGATGGCTAGCCACATTCATTAAACCAAAGTTTATTATGAGCCCACTCTGTGCCAACTGCCAAGTTCTAGGTGTTGGGACAGTAGCTCACAAAATGAACATTTTTTTACAAGGACAGCTGAGTCTACAGGGAAGACAGGCCTTGAATAAGAACAGATCTTATATCTAAAGTCTTTCTCAAAGAAAGACATTAAAAATCAAGATATTTGTAGAAAGTATATGTTACAGTTGGCCTTTATTATCATTTAGTTGCTTCCTTATTTTATATTTTATTTCAATTCTATTTATTCAAGTTTAGAATCTTCACAGAAGGCTATGCAGACAGCCTTTTAAGATGTCCTGTAGTTCCTGGAAATAGACTATTAGATGACTTAGTGTTGCTGTTAGTATAGCAAATTCTTGATGACCTCTACTGAACTTAGAGCAACAGGACAGATTTTAAAATGGAGTTCAAGTCTCCAAACCTAAAGGCTTTCGTAATTTGTCACAGTGTAAATATGGCATGCAGTAAACTCAAGTCAATCTCTGTAGTCACAGAATGGCTCAGGCTGAATTTCCCAGGTGTCAGTTTCCTGATAATGGATGCCACTGCTCTAGAGAGAGTTTTGCTTTATTTGTGGCCACTTGCTCAAGTTCGCCTTGAGAGGTATCTCAGCGCTAAGAGAGCATGTTCTCAAGAATTCAAGTTCCCCAAACTGGATGCATGAGAGCCAGCCACAGCATCAGCACTGGAGATACTGCCTCCACAGCCAGGAGGGAAGAGTCCTCTTACACACACGTAATGCTCACTAGGGTTGAGCCCAGAGCAAACCCTAACCCTGAATTCAGAAAAGGAAGTGCCCCCACTTCCAGTGTGAATGCATTTGTCTTCTGCATCTCAATCATTCAAATTTCCTCTGTTTTGAATTTACAGTAGGTCACTGTTAAAATGTTAGGTTCACATTACCTACCAGATGGGGAGAAAGGGTCCCTCTGGAGTTTTAAAACAACACTGTAGTGAGCAAGTGAAAAACAGACAAATGCATTTGTTCGCAGCCCTCACAGACTGCTCGACTTAACAGCAATGTTTACCACGTCTTTGCATTTCGCCCCCTAGGTACGGCTTATCTTTACTCCAGCTCAGTCCAGTCTGGGAAGTTTTAACCTGAATTTAAAGCTTGAATTCTCTAGTGCTCTGTGCTCACGTGGCCTCTCTTGGTTTCTTCCCAGGAGTTGGTGATGGGACTGGAAAAGGGAGTGAGGAAGGGATGGTGGGCTTCGGGTACCCATCCATGTCCTACACTACATAAGGTCGGCTAGCTGTTACCTTAAACAGCCAAGTGTCTTTACCTCTGAAAGTTGTCACAATTGTGACTCCCTCAACTGCTCCCAGTAACAGGTGCTCTTTGGGGGCCACTTTATAGAAGAAGAAAAGCCCCAGAGGAGGTTCAGTGAATACAGACGTTGTACTTAAATTTGGGCTGTATTTCATATTTCATGTTCTTTGCATCTTATATTCCTACCAGTAGTTGAAATTCTGATTGGTTTGCATTTTTTTTCTAAGCAAAAGTTATTATACTGATGTTTATATATTTAAAAAGTACAATTCAAGATATATTAACCTTCATCATAAGGTGAATATATTTTATCAAAAACCCAAGTATATCTCTCAACATTAGACCTTTGAAGCATATGGAAATAAATCCTTGTGTCTTTGTGTGTATATAATTATATATTTTGTATTAGGCTTTACAATATAAGAGCATCTCAGAGATTTGATTCAACTTCTTATTTGGTAGGTGATGAGGTTTAGCTGGGTTAAGGAATTTATAGTTTATTCACCTAACAGGCATAATTGGCACCTTAAATCAGGTCTTCATAATGCTATTAGTCTTTAATATATTTGAGCTTTTTTTTATACTCTCACAAAGTATTCAGGGAAGGTATTATCAACATTTCACACATAGGGGACTATACCTAGAGTGAGGGACATGTCCATCCATCACTGCAGCTAAGTAACTTCAGTGTCACGTGGCTGGCTAGTGGCAAGGATAGGACTGGAACCTGGGTCTCCACTCTCTTTCTCAAGGGTTTTTCCGGCACACAAGGCTGATTCTTGATCTTCTCCTTTCGCAGGTCTACATATTACCTCAATTCTCTAGCATTTAGAACAATAGGAAAAATAGCTCTATTTTATAAGAACTAATGTCAACACATCAGATAAAACAAGGCCCTTCAGCGCAAAAAGATTTGAGAAAAAATATTTTTATGAGATTAAGTTACATTTTTTGGTCTCATTTATATAGGTATAGCTGAGTGACGAGATGTGTTTTGTTTAATTCAATTTATTTTTTGCCATGCAGTACCATTACTAAGAACATTTTAAACATCGGTTTAGCTAGTCAATTCATTGTTGTTATCTAATAAATATTTTTATCACTATTATTTATTACATTCGACTGCAACCTAAAATTTTAATTTGAAGTTAGGGGGAAAAGTAAATAATGCATTTACCTCTTAGAGCAATTCTGAAGAGTACAGGTCTTCATTTGGCATGACAGGAGGAAGTCTGTCATTTGGCTCTGGGAAGCCAAACGGCAGCTGGAGAAAAGAGAATCAGTGAGGCAGAGTGAGCAGGAGTATTTCATAAATGAAAGGTGCAATAAAGCATGTACTTCTTGCCTCCACATTTTTATGGATTTCAGGTGTAGAGCATGGGGAGAATTTAAGGGCTGTATCTAATTATCACCCTCAATCTTTAACCACACAATCACAAATAAAGTTATTTTAAAAATATAATCACCACAATTCTGGAATGTTTAAATAAACAAAAGCCCACAGTGTCTAAATCTCTTTCTCTGCTAGGGGAGAGGCACAGGTTTCTCTGAGTTTGTTTGTATGTGTCTGTATCTTATACCCTGGCATGATTGTCATGATCAATTATTTACAGATCTAAGACACAGGGAGAACGTTTATAACCTTTCAGGTGCTGTCTTTACCTCTGACATTTTCTAAGAATAAATACAGTTCTAGTTTAGCACTGTGCCCATATTAATATTTTTTAAACTATTTGCATTTTTAAGATAGTAGTACCCTAGATTTTTATTGCACAGAGATATTTTCAAATGAATCCAATAGAATATTTGGTATGATAATGTATTTGTTCTTTGATCTTATACCTTCTTTCTTAGATTCATGTTTATTTATAATAACAGAAACAAAGGTGTAATCTGTAATAATGACTGGTATCATTGAAGGAAAGCAAAATGCAACACAAGGAATTAAGGTTGTCATCCTTATTCTTATTTTAGATAGCTATACAAACTTGGGCAAGACATTTCAGTTTTGAAGTTCTTATTGCTAGAACTCACTGTCTAGAAAATATGCCATTTTTGTTAAATTAGGTGTGAATTAGATGTCCTCTCTGCAGCTTTGCTAACATTTATAGAGCATTTCCTAGGAATAAGGCAGTATCTAGTCTTGATATTTTCCAAACATCATTTCATTTAATATTAACAATTTTTAGGAGGTCTTCACTTAATAGATATACACATTGAGAGTTAGAGAAGTTAATAGGCAGCTGAAGGTCACAGCTGTGATGTGATAAAACAGGGATTTACAAATAGAGCTCTCTGAGGACTGAGTTTTCTGGTATACTATGCCAACTCTCAAACATCAGGGAAACATTTCCTGACATGTGAAACTGAAAAACCTCAAGAAGAAGAAGACAAAACTATTAACATAACACTGCATCTACAAGTGGAAACCTATACCTGAGTGTGCAAATGATTGGGAAAAGATTTGGGTTGTTGCAGACGACAAGTGTATGAACACAATACAAGTAAAAGGAGCGTTCCTTTCTTTATTACTTCCCTAGTTTAATAGGATCTCTAAATACTAAGGGAAATTGGCACATTCCAGAATAGTGAGAGTCTCATATGTTCATGCGCTTTAAGGAAAACATAGAGGGAATGTAGAAAATATTCTAAATGAGGAGGTTTAGGAAAACACATGTGCGTCACATGGGAAACGTGTGAAGGGACTGGGAGCTGTTTAACCTGGGTAGGAAAAAATTCTGAACTATGCTGTATGTCGGCATCGGAAGGGCAAGCAGACAGAACAACAATTAAGCAGTGGAAAAAACATAAAAGGATAGGTTCAACAGATGATGGCAAGCAAAATATGGAAGGATTTCCTAAGATGAAATGGGTTATCATCTAAGAGGAAACTAACCAATCACAGAGGTCAGCTGACCATCTGGCACTGAAGGTCTGGCATGGATTCACTGATAAATTCAGAGCTTGGAGATGATATTGATATCACATGTTAATTATAACATTGACATTTCTTTCTGGTCCAAGTCTAGCACAGTCCTTTGGTGACTATGTGTGAATGCCTTTCTTTCTACCTAAGTGACTGAAAGACAAGGCCGTGACTGTCTCAATATCTTCATTGCTTTCTTGATGGTTGAAAAACATTTCTGTCTTAAATGAGTCTGCTAAACCTTAGTTGATAACCCAAAGAGTATAAAACCAAAGAGACTTTGGCTATGAGCTATCTATCTAGATAAGCTATTTAGAAGGAAAATTCCAAAGACCACAGTCTAGCTTGGAGGAATAAAAAACAATCATTTGGCCATTTGTACAGACTCAAAGTTTTCATTGTCATTACTCTGCCAACTTTTTATTTGTTCTTGACTCTTTCATATTGGCAACTTTCATACTGCTTTCCTGGAGGCAGATATATTCCACTGTGCTGTCAACAGATACAGCCTTCCCATGTCCCATGAAGTTTCATTTCAGATGGACATAGACCAGATTGCTTCCCTAGTGATGCAAAGCTCTTTTTTCTGAAGTTAGCATAATAACTCCCTTGCCTCACTCTCTGCTGGGAGTTAATGTTTAAAAATACAACTTTGGCTTAACTAATATAGCTCATTTTCAGGGACAATGTGGCAGAATTTATTTTTTATTCTATCATTATATGAGAGATGGGTAGTTCAACTTCTAGTATCTACCCTCACTTCTTCACAATGGTATTCCACATTGTTCCTCTGAATTACTCCAAAACCCGCTTACATAGGTTACTCAAGCACCACCTTCTCTAGAAGTCATTTACGCCACACTCTGCTTCTCCTTTACTTCTTGGGGAACCTTCTTCTGCTTTCTCATAAATCACTAAAAATAATGGGTCTCATTACAATCACATTAATTTAATTGTCTCTTACAATACTGCTCCTGGGAGACAAGAACTCTGGTTTTTCTCATTTTAGTCTCAGAATCTGGCCCAATGTGCCCATCCCTATGAAACAAAGAGTAGGTATTTGGTGAAGGTTTCTTAACCAGGCAAGGAATGAGTCAGTACCATTTCTTACAGTCTGAACTGTTCTCTGAAGTAAAGGCAGTAGAAAGGGCTGAACAAGAAAAATATGTTATTTTGCTTTATGTGACGTAGGGTTTCTTGTCATGAAGCCTAGTCAGTCCTAGAATTCAAATCGCATCTGCTGTTTGACTCGATAAATGCTTTTTATCAACAGAAGAAATCACTCCCTCTAGAGGCATGTCGTATCTCATCCTCTTTTTGAGTCAGTTCCTATTTACATCCTTAAGTCTGCCTGTATTTAAAGATCTTCAAAGCCATACCATCCTTTCCACCACAAATAGAGTCAGAACGTTTGATACCTCTGAGTATATGCTGACCCAGAATCTGAATATAGAAAAATTAGATGGTGTTATACCATATCTGGGGTATTTTGTGGCAATCATGTGGAAAACTGTGCAAGATATTCTCTTTGTGCAATAAACACAGCCTCAGTCTCATGCATCACAATGAAATATAATAAAACACTTAAAGAACACGTTCATTAATTACAGTTTATAAAAAAAATAATAGCAATTATCTCCCACAGCTCACCTAATGTCTCCACATGATGCATCTTCAGTAATGGATGTGTGCCTGCTTTTGACAGCCTCTATTTCTCCTTCCTAATAGCCCACTCATTTATTCTACTGCAACTATGTCTTCACTGCTGCAAGAAGTGTTTCAGACACAGACTGTAAACAGTAGTTACATCTTCCCAACTATAAGCCTAGCGTGACTGCTTAGACCAGTTAGACACCCCTTTCTCAAAATTTGACAATTTGGTAGAAAATGGTTTGGTTTCCATTTCTTCAGAGCAGCAGTATATTTATTGGATTGTTCCTGAAATGCATTTTTTTTTTTTTCGGTCCCTATCCCCTCATACCCAGATCCCAATGATTCTGAAGCCTGCTTTTCTAAGCCTTCTGTATTTTCTCTTTTTTCCAGGCTATAAAGCAAGTTTGTCATTTTAAACAAAACTAAATGAAGAAAAATGCAAACAAAATAAAATATAAAATTGCACCAAATGAAAGAAAAGTTGATGAAGTCAGGATAAAAATATTTCCTTTTGTATTCAGTCAATGAGTTATATAGCTTTCATTAAATGTAATGTACTCATGGAGGTAGATGTACAGAGCTGGCATATCCACAAATTGAATTCAGACCTCAAGGAGTTTTTGTAGTATACAGAACGAAAAATCAGGCCTAGTAGCACAGGAAGCATCTACAGAGACGGTATAATGTACAGTAGAGGATATAATGTAATTCTATGTGAAAGGTCAGTTTCTATGAGAGTTCTGAAGAGAGTAAAATTAATGATGGCTTACGGAGCAGAAGCAATCAGAATAATAGTTAAGGGAGAAATAATATACATTGCACTTGGAAACAGAAAAGTCAAAACAAGTCAGTGCCATGGGAAGTGTGAGAAAAAGGATAGACATCAAGAAGCAATTCAATTAGTAGTTCATCTAGACTTGAAAGTCAACTAAGTACAATGGAGCAGCACAAAGAGATCAGAAAATCAACTGCGGCTGAGATCATGGAAGGCTTTGAATGTATTTATTTGTAAATCAATTGGGAGTCAAAATGCTTTAGGAATATTAACCTAAGTTCTGTGCAGGAGGGGTCGGAGGCATGACAGAAGCCGAGCGTTCTCCTGGGAGACCAGCACCACCGCGCCTCTGAGACTCACTGAGTGCAAGCTTGCCTTTAAAGTTCTCAACACACTCAGCCTTGTGAACAAGGAGCCCCCTTTTTATTCTCTTATCCAATTAATTTGTTTTCTTGTGCAAGAAAAATAGAGTTTTGGGTAAATCATCCTATTTTAAAGTAGCATTCAAATCTTACAGAGGAAATGTTTAAAGTCCATTGGAGTCAGCCAAAAACTGAAGAACAGGCATTGCCTGAATTTTGTGCGTCATTGACACATATCTTCAACAGACTCTGTTCTGAAACAACAAACAATTCTTCTGAAAAAAAAAAAACAGGCTTTTTTTCTCTCTCTCTAATTTTCTCTTTTCTTACTCCTCTTATTATTTGCTCCTGACTTTTAATAGAAATTGTTCTGCTGTTTCTACATTAGGTAATAACTTGACCACCAACATATTTAAAGGGTTGTTTGTATTATGCTTTCTCTTTCAAGCCAGAGAATGAAAGCCAGATCCAGTTTTCCCTCCCCCGTGCTACCGCTGAATATACAAGCTGACCTTTAAGCCGCAGTGAATCAATTCAGCACTCAGTGGAACACGCTCAGGCACCAAGTCTGAGTAGGAAAGAGTAAGGAGTAAGACTTGCAGATATATTTTAAGAAAACTATATGTAGAAAGCCATATCTAGAAGAGGCATTTTAAAAACTGAAGACATAGTATAAAACCCGCCAGCTTCCTTAATAAGCTCACATCATGCTTTTGCACATGTCACAGTGCTCATCTCTTAAATAAACAACTGCATTAAAAAACATTTTAATGTTGACAGTACGTTTCCTAGAGATAAGAAATCAAAACCTCAAATTCAACATTAATAGGTCCATAGGTATTAGTAAGAGACAAGACAATGATAGATCTGTTTAAATGTAACCCTGAGAGTTTTTCAGCAGCATGTATACTTGGCATATACTGTTGTCAGGCAGTGTGTAATCAAAAATCCCTGCAAAATCTCCCAGTTAAAATGCTCAATGTTTTCTAAGTGCCAAGTTTGTTAAAAAAAAAAAAAAAGAAGAAGAAGAAGAAGGAGAAGGAGAAGGAGAAGAAGAAGTAGTGCTCCTGGCGGAATGGTAACTGTGCACGGAGCTGCCCTGGTGGGGTTTTCCGCTTCCTGCCCGCGTGGTACAGCACTTCTTCCCAAAGGCTTTTTGTTCATCTGCAAGGGGCTCCATAGATGTATCACAAGACAGTAACCATTTGCTAAAATGGACTTTAATGAAAACTGGCAGGTATTTGTATTTAATTAAAGGCCAATATGTCCCGGGCAACAGATGCCCAAATCTCTTTAGAGAGTACCTGAGAAATAAATATTTTTTAAATGTTATTCCTGTTATTTTTATTGCAAGTGGCACTTGGCTTCTCCCAGAGTACAGCCTGCTTGTGGATGTTAAGACATTCATCTTCACAGCATGGTGAGCAGGTGTGAACTAGGATTATCCTGGTTTTGCAGATGGCAAAACAGAAACTCTGAGAAGTTACGTGACTTGATCAAGGTCATAAAATGACCTGAAGCTGCAGCTGCCCTGGACTAATGAAGTTCCTTGTCCATTTAAATGAGGGGAACCAGCTAAGTAGGAGACAGCAAAGAGAAAAGAGTATTTTTTAAATGAGTTTACTACAATTCCAGCTTATATATAGTATCATTTTACCTTAATAACACTGAAGATGAGAAAATTAAGTTTTTAGAGAGAGCCATTTGTAGTCCAGGATCAAGGATCAAGTTAAAAGACAGAGGCAGAATGCGCATCAAGGTGATTCCTGTGACTCTTCCCACTGTATTTTGAAGGTTGTTTTCACCACTGTGGCACTTTATATGTCTTTATTAGCCAAAGTACTGTATAGAAACAGCAATTATGACTAAGTAACCTGGGCTTAAGAAGGTGAGAGAAGTAGGAGGTAACCAAATCCATCAATATCCAAATCTATCAATTTATACTCCCCCAGCTCAGAAAAGCAGTGTTACAAAGTCCAAATTCATTCTGCTCGCTGCATGACGGTCTAATAAATTGGGAGATGAGGTGTTGGGGCAAGGAATAACAGCTTTATTTGGAAAGTCAGCAGACCAAGAAGATGGGTGACTAATGTTCTAGAGAACCATCTTTCCCAAGTCAGAAGTCAGGCTCTTTTTATACTGAAAAGGGGAAGAGGTGTGATTGGTTATTGCAAACATCTTGGTGTTGGAATTCTTTGTTCTTGCAGCTGTCCAAGTAGGTCAGGTCATGGTGTTCCCTTAAACCTCCAACAAGACAAATGTTATTCTCTGTTTTGCAACTTTTTATCTCTATATGAATGGAGAGCCTTGAGAGTGGGCTCTCCTGTATATTTCAGGGTAGAGGCAACATTCTTTTACAAAAGGTGCAGAGCTAGCACGACTAAGCACAGGAAACAGCACTAGAGCTAAAGGAACAGATCTAACATGGAGTCAGATTTGTTCTTCCTCTTGCAGCAGCTTGCCTCGATCACTCTAAATACTTTTCTGTGGCCCTCCTACTATTGTCTATCATAGCTGGCATCTTGAAACTGACAGAGGATCTTATCCCCTAAACTAGATTTTTACAGATGAGGAATCCATCAAAGTGTTTATCTGAGGATGTAATGCCTTGAAAGGAATTCCTCTATCCAGATTCCTTCTGCTCTTGCTGGAGGAGACTCCAGAAAGAAAAGTTTGACAAGAAGATATTGGGGACAAACTTACTACCCACTTCTTATATACACAGTTCCAGATTAGCACCACCTTTGGCTCTCTCCTCTCACATTTTGCTTTTAATTCCAAATGTTAGACTCATAAGGCAGTGTGTGTTTGAACTAGAGCAGAAATCCTAGAGTGATCCAAGATTACACATAGGGAATGATTATATAAAGCTCATAAGAATAAGCCTTTATTCATTTGCTACTCATTTAGTCCCAAACTTTTCCAAGGAAAGTATTCATAACAAGAATCATGCATGAAATTGTAGGTTTTGTGGTGTGTGTGTGTGCAGGTGAAACGACAAGTAAAATCTCCTAAATTTCAGAGGTTTATTTAAGATATACAAAATAAATAGTCATTTAAGCTCCGACTGTCTGCCAAAAGGAGAAAAATAGGTAAGTTTTAATAACCCAAACCAATAAATGCTGTTTGTTTTATACTAAGACGGTGAATTAAGATGGACTCAGATCATTCTCTGATGTCAAAGAAAGCTAGAAACGGAACACAAATCATAGTTGCCCAAAACATCTTGATCATATTATATACATTGCAGGGTCATTTTCTATAATAAACATTAATCGTTCCCTGGAAATTTCACTCATTTTAATCCCAACAGTAAGTGGATCACATCTAGCCAGCTTAATGTTTTTCTACCTAATTTAATATAGGACTTTTGATTAATGAAAATGGGTCAACCATGAAAATTTGTAACTTTTAATGGTTATTACCCTTTTGAAATTGAAATTGCAAAAGCTAAGATGTTATATTTACTAAATTAGGAAACAGGGTAGGTCTAAGTACATTAGAGAGAGAAAAACAGACAGACACAGAGACAGAAAAAGAGAGACAGTGAAAGAGACAGAAAAGGAGAGAGAAGATTCTTGCTCGAGCTAGAAGATTTTGTAAGTTTAAAAAATTTATTTATGAAAAAGAAAACTACTCAGGCAGATGCCTTAAGAGAAAGCAAATATCCTATTTAAAATTTGGAAATAAAAACATTTCTTCACAAGAATCATATCAGCTTTGGAAGCAAGTGGCAGAGTTGGGAAAAGTAGTGAAATCTTTATTTAGAGTCTAAAATATGAGAAACATATATTAAATTTAGTGCCTCTTCATAATATGGTTGGCTAGATCAGGGTTTAGTTACCGGTCTTCCAAGTTTTAAAGAATGAGGAGATGAATAAATTTCAAAGCAATGGCTCCCTTCTAATGTTATTTCTGGGTTCATTTAAATCACTCATTTGAATCTCCATGAAAGTTATTCAGAAAGAAATGGAAGGAAAATGGCAGTTAATTTTACTGCACTGGCAGATCTGGAGGAAAAAATTCACATATTATATATTTCAGTATTAGTATTCATGTTTAGTTCTTTTCTTGGAATTCTGATTTTCCTTTTGAAATAGCCTACTTTTTTCCCCCCCAAACTCTTTACAATAGTTATAATAACTGATACAAAGTCCTTGCTGCCATTTCCAATTACTGGATGATCTGTTGGTCTGCTCCTATTATTTTCCTTTTGAATAAGGTTACATTTTCCTACTTTATTCAACATCTGGTAATTTTTAATTATATTCAGAACACTGTGTATTTTAAAAGAACAGTTAGAGAAAAATGTATGATATTTCAAAGGAGTGCAAGCCCTTTCTTTTATCTCACAGTGAAGATACAGACCATTCTTTCTAATTTCTCCTGGAGTGGAGTCAATCTGGGCTGCCTTGCAAGTCCAGTTTTAACTGTGATTGGTGCTCTGACCACCAACCAGCCTAACATCCCAGGAGCTCCCTTCCTTTGTATTTTCCTTACCCTTCCTTCCTTGTGCCCTTCCTCCTTTCCTCGTTATTTTGTGCTAATGTTTTTATTTTGATATAATATAAAACTTAGAGAAAAGTTACAAGCAAAGAAAAAGGCACTGTTGTGTACCTTTTAACTGGATTTACCAATGGTTTAAATTTTTCCATTTGTTCTTTCTCCCTATTTCTCTTCCCTTCCTCCTGGAAAATGCATTTATATTTCATGTATACATTTTGTTTCCCATGAACACTTTGAGAACCTTTTTTTCCTCAACAATTTGTAGATACGTTGGAGTCACAATGCCCCTTTACCGTTAAAAACTCACCTGTGTCTTTCCAGAGCAAGGATAGGATCACCATGACCACTCTACACTGCATATATCATTGACTTAATATCAATTAAATACTATTCTCTAATCCATAGTCTTTTATAACTACATCTCCTCTGTCTAGGATTTAGTCTTATGCCATGCATTGTGTTAAGTCTTTGTGTCGCCATAGTTTCATATAATTTGAAACAGTTTATCAGCCTTTCTTTGTCTTTCTTGGCCTTGCTATTTTTGGAGAATGCAGGGCAATGGTTTCATAGAATATTTTAAAATTTATGTTTGTCTAATTCTTATGACAAGATTTAGGTTATACATTTTTTGGTCGGAATATTTTTTAAAAGAATGACGTGTCCTTTTCAGCGAATCCTATTAGGAGGCCAGTGGTGTCAATCTGTCCCAATATTAGTGGTTAACTTTGTTAAGGTGACATAGCCCAAGTTGCTTCACTATAAAATTACCATTTTCTCTTTGTAATCGTGTTAGTTGGAGTCTTCTGAGAAAGCAGATAAGATTAGAAGTGAAAGAGACTTTTGCGGAAACCATATTTAAGGGAAAAAAGGAAAGGAACACAGAGAAGGCAGGGAGAAGCATCAGATGGACCTAGATACAGAGGAGGCGGGAGGGAAGGAGGCCGGGGAAGAAGGCGCTCAGGTGCCGCACAGTGTAAGAAACCCTCTGCCAAGCCAGTGGGGGGCCCCGGAGCTAAAGCTAGCCTTGGAAGGGGCAGGTCTTCTAGGGTCGGATGATTCATAGTTGCGGGCAGCTGTCCTCTGCGTGGAAAAATGTTTAGCTGCATCTTTAGCCTTTACCCACTAGATGCCAGTCTCCCAGCTGCGACAACCCAAAAGCGTCTCTAGACATCACCCCGTCACTTATTGGGTAAAATTGCTTCTACCTGAGAACCACTCCTTTACACATGTAGATCTTCTCCTGTCTTCTGGTGAGAGTGCCTCTCTCTGAAGTGCACCCCTTGCCTGCATGAGATTTCCCCTAAAGTGGTCTCTTCTTGTGTGATGGGTGTGATTTATTGCTAAAGCCTCACCAACGCAAACTGTGCCTCAAACTTCTCTACAACAAGTGAGTCCTCTGGTGTCTAATGAGGAGTGATTTCAGCCTCAAGCCTTCCCCAAACCTACTGCAAATATAAGGCTTCTCACCTAAATGTGTCCTCTGATATGTGCTGAGATGAGGGTGGCCTTATCGCTGAAGCTTCGCTAACACTCCCTGCATACGTAAGGCTTCTCCTCCAAGCGTGTCCTCTGATGTCTTAGGAGGGCCGCCTTCTGGCTGAAGCCTCACCCACACTCCCTGCACACAGAGGGCTTTTCCCTTGAGTGGGCCAGCTTGTGTCTGACTAGATTTGCTTTCTGGCTGAAGCCCTGCCCACACTCAGTGCAAACATAAGCCTTCTCCCCAGAGTGTGTCCTCTGGTGACTGATGAGGTGTGACTTCTGCCGAAAGCCTCGCCCACATTCCTTGCACAGAAAAGTCTCTCCTGAGTGCGTCCTCTGATGTGCGGTGAGAGTAGACTTACGCCTAAATCCGCGCCCACGTTCTCTGCACACGTAAGGCTTCTCCCCTGAATGTGTCCTCTGGTGAGTGGTGAGGTTTGACTTGTCACTAAAGCCTCACCCACATTCCTGACACACAAAAGGCTTCTCTCCCGAGGGTATTTTAAAGAGGTATGACTTCTGGCTAAAGCTCCGGCCACACTCATTGCACAAATGAGGGTTTGTCCCTGAGTGAATCCTCTGGTTTTTGCTAAGAGTTGACTTATCTCTGAAAAGCCTCTCCCAGTCCCTGCAGACATAAGGCTTCTCCCATAAGTGGGTCCTCCGGTGTGTGACGAGGTTCGACTTGTCCCTGAAGCCCTGCCCACATTCCTGACACACGAAGGGCTTCTCCCCAGAGTGTGCCATCTTGTGTGTGACCAGGTCTGACTTGTGATTAAAGGCTTGTCCACACTCTGTGCACAGAAAAGGCTTCTCCCCTGTGTGTGATATTTTGTGCGTGATGAGAGCTGACTGATAGCTAAAACTTCGACCACACTCACGGCAAACATAAGGCTTTCCTCCCAAGTGGGCTCTCTGATGACTACAGAAGGCCGATTTCTGGTTAAAGCAGAGCCCACAATTTCCACAATTGATGTCTTCAAATCCTGAGATTTCTGCCCATATTAATACTTTGTCTGTTTCTAACGGGTTTGCCTTCCCAGATGAGCTGATCTTCATTTCCACCATTGTTTTGCCTTTCCTGGAGCTTAATGGCTGTTGTTCAGGTGGGCTGGAGAAAGCTCTTGATTTACCCTCTCCCTTGTCCTTCCACACGAGGATTTGGGGTCCCCTTCTCTGTCTTCACCTTCTACTCTGTGGCTCTAGAAGCTTTCACAAGAGAGTGGTTGCTGCTGCTGCTTCTGTCCTGCTGGGCAGACATCTGCTCTTTAGAGGGTTCCTGCAAACAGGCCTGGGCAGGTGAGAAGGTGACAGTCACGTAGCACATGTGGGCATAACTGCTGACTGCGCAAGTCCAGAGTGGAGGAGGAATAAGGTGGAATTTCTGCCTTTGGATCTGCTGAACAAGAGTTGGGTGGACATCCTCTCTCCTCTCTCTGGGACTCTTCCCCCTGCTCCAGCAGAATGACAAGGGTTGGTTTAGAAAGTGGAGTCCCCAAAGACACCAGGCTGCTATGGTCTTGCAGCATCACATCCCCGTACAGGGTCCCCTGAGCGTGACTTTTAAAAGCTGCCACTCTTCCTGGGTGAAGTCCATAGCCACATCATGGAATGACACAGATATCTCTTCTCTCCTGGCTTTCAAGAGCCTCAAGGCCATTTTTCTGGTTTCTGGAAGGTTCTCCCTTGAGGAACGTGAGGCCAAAGCTGGTGGGGACACAACTGCAATGTCTGTTCCTTGGCAAGTGTGACAACAGTAAAGGATGTGAAGTTGTATAATCTTAACTTTTTCATTAAGGGTATGATCTACTCAAATTCATTTTTGTGTTTAGTTTATGATGGAGTTCAGTTCATTTTTTTTCATATGAATATCAAGTTGTTAACATTACTTTCTTTTTTTTTAACTTTTTTTAATTTATTTATAATCATTTTACAATGTTGTTCTTTCCCTTTTGAATTGCATTGGCGCATGGTTGAAACCAATGGGCTATATAAGTATCCATCTACTTCTTGGCCCTATTCTGTTCTCGGCTCTGTTCTGCTCGCTTTTGATGGTTGTCTGCATTTGAGCTGGAAGGCTTGGCTGAAGTTTCAGATGGGGTTGCTTCCCTACTGGTTTCAATTCCATGAAGTCCTAAAATCCAATCATTTGGAGAATGTCCTAGACTAGGTGACTTCTCTTTACTTACCAAGCTTTTCTTTTCTTTTTTTTTTTTTTTTAACAGTTTCATAGTTCAGCTGGAGAGTGGGGAGAGTGGAGAGGTACAAGTGCTTAGCTGAGTTGGAGTTCTTGGAAGCTATACTCCATTCCACTGGCCCTCCCTGTCCTCAGTCCTGGCATCATAGTCTGAACCCAAACCTAGTGATGACCCCCAGCTGGAAGTGACAGCTGCTCTTCTCCTCTCTGGAGGGTTGGTTTCTCTGTGGAATTCAGTTTATTTAGTTTCTTTGCTACCTTCATAGGAAAGTATGATTTTTATTTTATTTTGTCTGAATTTCTTATTACCAGTAGAAGAAAGCTATTTTTTTTTTCTGTTCTGTAAATTCTAACCAGCAGCAGAAGTATTCCTGGTGGAGTGAAATAAAGGGAAAGTTTTGAATCGTTTATAAAAAAAAACAAAAAACAAAAAAAAAACCTTGCATTTTGAATCTTTTGTGCTATCAACTCCTTTTTCTTCTCCTTATCATGGTGGTCACAGATGGCTAGTTTAGGTCTTCAGCCATTAACATTTATTTACTCTTAAGTCTTTAGAACCATCTAATATTTAACTTTAGCAAGATTATTCTAGCAGAAAATGTCAAAGTTTTACCTTCTTTTTGTGAACAAGAAGAAAAAATGGAATGAGGTAGGTCCCCGTGACAGTCAAAAGAACAGGAGTCACCTTAGCAAATTTTTCTTCCGGGTTTTTTATTTGATCTTTGAATCCATTATCTGAAGAGGCTTTCTCAGTGACCCCTGAGAACGTCCTTTTCAGCAGAGACCAAGGAACACAAAAGGCCAGAAGTTTGTTTATTTCTCAACTTGAAAGGAGCAGGAGACATACCATTTGAATAGAAAAGAGAGTGGTGAATACAACACATTATGAACTATAGAAATAAGATGCATTTTCAAAGTAATGTGAACGAAAATACTGCAATGTGAATGAAAATACTGTAACCATAACAGTAAACAAAGAATGCTGAAACCAAGTCCTCAGCAGCTGCCGCCACCCCCCCAAGTGAGGACAGGCCTGCAGCCCAGCCTCTGCAGCCACTCACAGTGGTGCTCTCTGAGGGGACTCAGAGTAAGAAAGGACAGGATACCCGCCCTAGATAGCTAGGTGCTGGTCAAAGGAATGAATTCAGTGAGCCCAAAGGTTTGCTTCCTCCCATACATAGAAAAGCGCTAAATTCTTTAACTTGAGATGCCTGTTTTTCTTTAGATAACAAGCAATCTTTTATTGTTCCAACTACCTGGTCTTTGTTGTAAAGCTCCTACATATCCTAGCTCCTCCCCTACCTCTTAGGAGCAGTCCCTCTGAGCAATCTGAGAGGCTGTCATCCCGGCTCGAGTCCTCCCCCCAGATAAAACTGCGCGTTTATTTCAGTCGACAGTAAGTTAGAGAAATTGTTTAAGTGATACGGTGAGATTTAAAACAATGACTCATGAAGCTAGAAGCAGTAACAGTGGATGTGGACCTGACACTGGCCATTGATCCACAAGTAGGCCTGAGTCTTGGATTCTAGCTGAGGGCATTTCCATTGGCCCAAACACGGTTTCACTGGGTGTACACACTGTTTGAAACAGGTTTTGTTTTTTAAAAGGTAGCATTCACCGGGGTGCTTCTACTCTCTTTCAAGGCATAGAAGTCAAGAGAATAGGCCGTCTGAAGAAAAGAAAGTCTCTTTGTGTGCTTGTCCTGTTTTTCACTTACTTACTCATTGTTACGCTCCACTTGCAGTGTTTCAGCATTCAGACCACACGGGGAGGGTATTTAAGTGACAACACTCATCACACAGAGGGGCATGATTAAATAATCACAATAATAATAACAAAAGAAATTCCTTATGTTTCATGTAGGAACCAGCTAGTAGGCATTCCTAGTGCTAAATACAAGAGATCATTCTAGAATCTAACTTCACTCTAGAATCCTGTATGGGTGAAATGAAAAAGTAATACGTATCTTCTCAGCATTTACCCTTCAGAGAAATGATGTAAGTTCAGCCTAATGCAAGATGATCCTCCAAATACCAGTGGTACTCAAGCTATAAACAGGACGAGAATCAGGGGAGTTCTGCAGTCCAATAAGTTTGAGAATCATTTGGCTAATTCATCTTATATACGTTTCCTTATTAAAATTCTTCTCAGATACTTCAGTATGCCTAAATTCACTCTCAAGCTTTAAGGTAGGGGCATAGAATGGAGTGCTTCTGAAACTTATTTGATTGAGAAATGCTTTATCCAAGGATATCTTTTCAGACAATTGCCTTGAAAATATGCTTCAGGAAAATCTGGCCTAATTTCAAGAAACCTTACGATTGTTGTCAAAGCCGTGTAAGATCTGGACTTCCCTTTATCCAAAAATAAAATAATTTATCCAAAAGTAAATGCTTTACTGCATTCATAGCTCCTTGAAAATTTGATGGTAATTGAAACATTTATTTGATAAGAAGTAACTAGAGGAACTCGAGATTTTTGGAGAAAAGTGTATAGTATGGAATTTATAAGACACTGATCTTTGTCCTTGGTTAGCACTGCTGGTAGGTTAATTATTAAATAGGTGCATTTTCCCCGCATGTTTCTCAAGTGCAACACGATTCATACCCTTGTCAGGATGTTTTGTGATAGTGTTGTATTTCTGTGTTGGGAGTGAGTTGTAGAAACTTGAATGAATCTAAACAGTGAATTCCACAAAGGAAGGAAAAGCCCAGCCATTATCTCTTGTTTTCCAGACCTATAACTGTGCCTGTAACACAAAGAGAAGCTCCAGGATAAATGGTATTTCGGCTCCTTCAGTACTTCATTCTACAGTTTTGCCAGGTCATTTACTTACGACATGTAATACAACTCAATAAATATTCATTAAGTACCGAATATGGTCAGTCAATAGGCTAAGTGCTAAGGATTCTGCTGTTACCACTGCCCGTTTATCAAGGAGTTCACGATATTGGAGCACAATTCATTTCCTAATACGGAGGTAGTCTGAGTCTAGTAACTTCAATTATGAGACCTAAACAGCTGTGAAAAAGCTGCTGCTGCTGCAGCAGCGCTTAGGTGACTGCGGGCTTTCTGCTTGATCAAGAGAAATTAAGACGTTTACTCACCCTTAACCACCTAGAGAGCAGTATATCGGAGGTATAATTACAGAATGAACAGAGGCTAGTGGTTTTATTTCCAGGTGAAGGATAATAAATGAATGTCGATTTTGGCATAAGGCTTAAGGATTAAATACAAAGAGCAGCTTACAGATATTTCAGGTACTGGAGGACATGTGGATGTTGCACCAGAATTTCTTCTGGGGGACCAGAGAGGTTAGTGGTGGGGCTGGAAATAGAGATAAGACCATGTGAGAGATAAGGGCATGGGTGGAGGTGGAAATAGGTTAAGGTAGGTCAAACTGCAAATGAGTAAAAATGAACGAAATTAAAAGAATGAAATTAGGGTTCACATTCTCATAATGATGCATCTACAAGGAATGGAGTTTAATGATACTTAAGAATGAGTCATAGGGATCCTGGACAAAAATCCTTGGAACACTTACACAGTCCCTTCCATATGATATCTGCTGTCCTAAATTTTCTATACAAATTTTATATATATATAATATGGCAGTTAGATAGAAATGAGGATAAGAGGCTCCAAAAACTTTTACTTTCTCTAAATGAGGGTCAATAAAGAAGCCAGCTAGGATCAAATACTCACGGCTGTGCAATAGAGAGAAGGACCCGGCTTAACTTGACTTAATGCTCATTATAATGTAATTAACATTACAGTTTGAGCCCTCTCCCGTGGGTTTCTCTGTTTGCTTCATGGGTAAGAACATGCACAAAAGGGATGGGCGTACCTGAGCACGAGGAACTGAGCCATGTATCAATCAATCACTAAGACGCCCCTTAAGCCAGGATAAAAGCCAGGAGGAAGAACGGAGAGGCACCATTTTTCCTCTCTTGGGTTGGCTGGTCCCAGTTCTCAGGAGTGTACTGTATGTTACTGTCTTTCTACTTCATTAATAAAATCTTCTATTTACATAACACTTTCTGTCTCTCGTTAAAAATTCATTTGTTTTGGGTGACTAAGAACCGAGGTAACTTTTTTCCCCTCTTCCCAGTTATATATATATATATATATATATAAGTAGACACTATAACATGAATATAGTATATATATAACATATATATAGTAGATACTATTATTTTCCATCTGAAGGATGAGTAACTGAAGCATGATGAGGTTAAGTTACTTTCAAGAGTCTTAGAGTAAAAGATAGAGCTAAGGATTCAAACAAAGCAATCTGGTTCCAGTATTGGGACCTTCCTTCAATGATGTACTATCTTTATTAACACAAATTCTCTAATATGGGTCCAGACCACTGGATAAGGAAAAAATGGAGCCCATGAAGAGCACAGAATAATGGGAAAGAGCAAGCCATTGACTAACAATTAGCTAAGAAATTACAACTTGTTTGATTGAGTATGTGTTTGTTTTAATTTTGAATTGATATAGTAATAGCCTGTATCTGTAGGAATAGTCTAGACCCAGTGAATGTCTCTTAAGGAAGTTTGCTTACATTTTATTCTGCCAATTATAAAGGAAGGCCAGTAATCAAGAATGGAAGATGGCCTAGAGTTGGCCCAGAGGATTCGTGAAAGCACATTCAGTTCTCTTCTTCATGTCATCATTGCCCTAGGCCCCCTCGATCAAATCAGATGGCTGCGTACGGTCAACCTTCTCAAATGCCCTGAAGTCCTCCCCACATGTAAACTATAAATCTATGGGAAGAATTTGGGCTAGCTTCAAATATTCCTTTTCCACTTCCTCATGATTGAAGAAATTAATAGTGTTTATATTACTGTCTTGTACATTGACTGATAAATAAATGATAACAACATTTAAGAAAATTCAGATTGTATACCTTACTATAGCAGCAGTCAGAACCAAAACACTGAACCCATAGATTGTCAGTCTGTTACCTGCATAAGAAAATATATATATATATATATATATATATATATATATATATATGTATATATGTGTATAATTGTTGAATTTAATATGAAACACAGTGCCAACCATATATACCATTTTTAGATACCATTAACAAAGTTTTAGAGGAAAGCATAAGGAAGTATTTACTAAGCTCTTATTATTTACAAGGGTATTCCACTACTTCACACCATTGCTCCTTGTAAGAATAAAGTAAGGACATGCATATAATAAATGCTCAACAAGGGTTACTAATATTTTTATTGTTGTTCTTAGTATTATTTGCGGATCTCCCATGACTTGTATGAAATCTGTAGCTTAAAAATTCCAAACTCAAGTCCATTTGAATTGAAAAAAAAAAATTTCTGGAGAAATTAAGCAACCTTCCCAAGGTCATGTTCCAGAACCCATGTGCTTAACCGTTATCCAAAACCCCTCTCATTATGCAAAGTGAGCTAGTTTCCTAACAGGGACCCCAAACTACTGCAAGAAACTGAATTCTAAATCCAAAATAAAATAAATTAGAGTATTATAGCATTGGGCTAGTGTTAAGTACACTGGATTGACTTTCTTGGAAATTCTTTTGAATTTAACAAAACTAAGTGGACAAAGTCTGGCATTCACTTATTTCCCATTTTAGACCATCTTCACCCTCCCAAATGTATCTTCTTTCTTGAAGATTTCTCTGAGTCCCTGCTCCTTGCTTTTAGTATTTGATTCCCCACAGATCCATGTTCTACACGAAGACAGACCATGACATTAACTGACTCCAGCTGACCTTTTAATAGGTGGCTTCAAAACAGCAACCAACACAGAGATATAATCACCAGTGAGGGCTTGAGGCTAAATTATACTGGCATCTTGTGCTCTGAAATAGTACCCTTTGATACTTTTAGATACTCACTTCTACCTCAACCCTTTAGCTCTAGAATTTTCTGACTATGCCTTTTTGTAAACCTATATTATTCCAAAAAACAAAGCATGTATATTGCAGAAAACGTAGATAAACAAAGAGAAGAAAGCAAGGAGACACTCCAAATTCTTCACACCTGGTGACTTCCCTTACTAACCCCTTGGTGCACTGCTGTCCAGATTTTTTGATATGAGCGTATCTCTCTGCCCTCTGGGGTATGACATCCTCAAACACAGTAATTTTGAGGTTGCCCCTCTTTAATTTTTATCTCCAAGCAAAAACAAAACAAAAACCTTTCTTCTTGGCATTGAATGGCTAGAACCATCCAAATATATCCCAATGTCACTTTGCCAGTAAAAGGAGTAAAAGATGTTTTCTGTCCTTCTGAGACAATTTTGATGAAGCAAAATTTTATACCCAGCATTCTCTCCTACTAAGCTTTGTCTAAGCCAGGAACTCAGAGGTAATGCACACTGAAATAGCTTAGCATATTAAAAACTGGGCTCTAGGTAATAGTTTGACATGTAGCTTCTGGATAAAAACACAACCAAAACGAGAAGATTTCCACTTATATTTTGCTTACCTCCTATAGGGCAGTATAATGAATTAGTTTAAAAACTCTTTATCGATAGAAGGACTTCTAGAACAAAAACTACACTAAGAATTCCTGACAAATATTTCATCTTCCCTCATTTGCAAAATATGGCAAACTGATGAATTTTTTCCTAATGAACACTATTCAATAAAAACAACTTGGAATAAAATAATGTAAGATGGTATGAAAGTCAAATTAGAGACGCTCATTAAAATCTGTACATCTTCCAAGGATGTAGAGTGTTGAATAATTCATTAGCTGTTTAACACACTTACACACCCTTAAAAACCAAATTGTTTTATTACTGGGCTTTTTTTCATTTTGAAAAAGGATTATATATATATTTTCATCTGTGAGACTCAAATGTTTAAATGCAAAATAATTAACATTGAGCTCTTGCTAATTAAATCAGCAGAGAAGATTCAGCTGACACTATGCTAGGTACTCAAATTAAGAGACTGTCTTGTTGCATTAAACAGAGTGCATTCATCACAGGTAAGCTCTTAGCCTATTTATTTGATATGACAGTTATGGGTAAGGAAAATGGATATTCCCAGTATCATAGGCAACAGGTGCATAGCTGTATTGCTTCTAATTGTCTTACCTAGAAGTTTTGAAGCAAATAAGATATAAACACTTGTCCTTAAACTGAACCAGAATATAATAAAACCTAAAGTAAGTTTCATTTCAATAAGTTGACTAGTCTTATTGACCTAAATAAAAAATAAAAAATAAATGTTTTCAAGATATGTGCATATTCATATGTAAGCTATACTCAAACATGATTAAATATCAGGTGATACATGGTAGCTTAAACCATAAAACAGATAACATTGAAACAACTAGGCTGTCCTGTACTTCTTTAAATATCATTTAATATATCTATCCAGACATTCTGTCACCAATTTATTTTAATATTTTTATTTATTAATTTATTTATATTTATTACATTTTATTATATACTGGCCACTGTGCCAAGTGTTACAACCTAACTGTGAGGAATAGCGTAAGTGTCTTACCTCAAACCCTTCCTTGTTATGTATTTTATAGAAAATTTCTGACTATTTAGTACATGAGTAGAGCCAGTTTGAACTTATAGATATAACTTAGGATCTTTCTCTGTTAAGATGTGAGTCTATTGACTGACTGAGAAATTGTGCTTAATCAGTATCAGTGGCTTAAATGACACCAGTAATAGCTTTCTAATTTTTGACATGTGCTTGACAAGTTCCTCACTTTTTTTTTTAGAATAAAATAAATTAGTTTTGGAACTGACCACATTCATCAAAGTATCTTCTTCACATTTTTAAAGTAAACACTATACATTGATATTGTAAATTGCCTTATTCCTACCATACAACTGATTACGTTAAAAAATAAGTGATTTTCTTTTTAAGATATTTATCTGCAGTTAGGATATATTTAGTTAATTTAATTCCGCATGACTTTTATTTGCTACTTAGTATACTTTATCCATATATCATGTAAGTGGCTTGATCTTCAAGCAAGGACCAACTGAAAAACAAATAGCCCCTAATGATCTTGTAATGATTTCAATAACACCATGATACAGGGTTTGATCAAGGTCAGGAATATGGATTTGTATGGCAAAGGTATCAAATGCTAAAACTAGAGCAATTTGAGCATTTAAAATAACCTTGCTCCTATAATTCTGCAGAAGTATGCTCCTGTGCCTGATAAAAATTGGGAATGGAAATAGTAATAAATCAACATTGCTACAGTGGCCTTAGACTTCATGCAAGGACCTAAAATAAATTGTATTTTACACCTATGAGAGCATATTTCTCTCATTCTTGACGTTTCTTCTCTAATATTTAAACTAATTCAGTCAAAGACAAAATATTTTATAAGATTTTAATTATCAGCAGAATAAACTATAAAAGAGAGAAGTTCTTCACCTGTCCTTTATGACCCACCATATTTATACAGATTTCCCCAACTGTTCCACTCCCTACTGGTCGGTATACTGATGTTGTGACAGTTACTAGATTCACAAAGCAGTGAATTCTACTCTCTATTCTATTCTATTCTGGTTTTATCATGTATCTGAGGCCAGGGCAACTAAGGGACATTCTGTAATGCAGTGTAATGCAGTGTATCTGCCCTGGGCTGGATATTAGAAAACCTAGCTTCATATCTTAGCTCTGTCCCTTCATAAATATAGATTTCTGTTTGCTACAAAATATATTCTCCCCTTTATTTTTAATTTTTTTAATAGGATCCTGATTTTTCTGTAGTAGCAAAGTGCTCAAATAAAAAGTTGTATTTCCCAGCCTCCTTTGCAATTATGTCTGACTATGTGACACATTTCTGGCTACTGATACTTACCTAGAAGTTTCTATACGGGGCTGGAGAAAGGATCTTAAAATGGAGACACTGACTCAGATGGCAAGAACCTGCCAACTTCTGGCCTTTCCTTTTCTACCTGAAAGGAAGATTAAATTCTAGAACTTAAGAAATACTCTTTTGACTATGAAACAATGGACACAGTAGTCATGGATGGGTTTATAGAAAAATCAAAGCCCCAAATCGTGATTTCAGCATATAGCCACCATGCTAGCCCCCAAATGCCTACTTCCAGACTTCTCTTTCTATGATAATAAATGAAATCTTTACTTTGTTTAAGCTACCATTTAACTTCATTTATTCTTTTTAGCTGAATGCAATGGCAAATTAATACATTAGTTTTACCCTCGTGAGTATGATAGTAGATCCAATCTGAATTTCCGTTCGAATTAGAAAAGATTCTTTTATAAAAATGACTAAACCAATAATTATTTTAATAAGTGAGAGAATCAAGTAGGAGCAGAGAGGTAGAGGGCTTCACAATGCTTGTCACAGAATCTGCGGTCTGTGAATCACAGTAATTATTGCTACGTGCTATTGGAGAGGCAGTGATTTTTGTTTCTTTTTTTTTTTCTTTAATTTTCCATTTGATATGTTACACCCAAGAAACAAATCAGGCAATCAAATATTTAATGACTTGATTTTAAGAGAAGTATAATTATGTGTTGTCCCATGACTTTTTATTCTTAAATCTAACAAATACAAATAACCATGAATTTTGTAGGAATTATAAACAGTTAGTTTGCTGGATGCATTGGCAGGCATATATGATTTATTGCTTTTAAGACACAGATTGTGAAGGTGAATTTTTTCATGGGTGCATGATCATCTCCAATCTCATCAAGTCATACACAGTAACTATGCACCCCTTTTTGTGTGTAAATCATACCTCACTGAAGTAGTGTAAAAATTTGTTTACAAAAACACATTGCATTTCATTCCAGTGTATGTATGCTTCTTTTGATATAAAATTATTTTATCAAAAGAATGTGAGACCTGTTAAGTCAGAATCTCAGATATGGAGCCAGGACATCCGTGTTTTAAACTCTCCATGTGATTCTAACTAACGTGCCCCTGGAGTGGATGCACATTGTGCCTGGACAGTAGTTCTGCTCCCGCTTCCTGTCTCCAATCCGTTTTCCCATGAAGACAGTAACTTTCCTGTGAAGGAGATCTGATATTGTCATCCCTTAAATTCCTTCTGTGGGGCCCTACTGCTCCCAGGACGAATCATAACATACCAACCCTTTATTATCTAACCCTTGCTTACTTCTCCAGATGTCACCGCTTCATAAACTTTGCTTAAAAATAGAACTTTATGCAGCACCTGAGCCTTTCTTGTTACCCAGTGCAGTCGTCTTCTGCATAAACCGTTTCATTTATCTGGCATGCACTCATCTCCTCTCATCCTCTGACTCCCTCTTTTCCCTCAACTCTCAGTGTGGGTATTCAGACCTCTGTGACATCTTTTTTGCGTTTAGGGTTGCCATTTGAACTACAGAATGCCAAATTCAATTTGAGTTTTAGACAAACAGTGAATAATTTTTTTTAATATTCATAGTATGTCCCAAGTAATCATATATACGTATATGTTACTAAAACAACAAAAACAATATTATCTATCCGAGATGCAAATTTAACTGGGTCCTGGCATTCTGTACCGCCATTGCCTAGGCTCCGTCATCCCCAGTCTTTATATGTGCATCGTTAGTGCCCCAGTGGGACCTTCTACATACAGGTCCGCCTCCCTCTCTAGACAGCTGTCTCGAAGGCATGAATTGTGCTTGGATCTCGTCCTTTTTGTATCCCCAGCATCTGCACAGTGACTCACATTCAGTGGACGCTTAAGCTTAATTCCTGCCCTTAGTATGAAGGCATCCTCTTCTCACACTGAACATCAACCCTTCTCTACCAGGTATTAACTTAACTCAGATTTTTCTTTATTCTGCTTGAAGGAGAATTTTTGAACTTTCCTCATGTATTTTTCAGGAGTAGGAAAGCCCTTGGCCTATTCCATGCTTTCCCGTCCCTTATTTTATCCTGTTCCACTGATAGCAGGATTTCACCCTTCAGGTCTCAGAACAGCTTGAAATCAAAAGGCTTTAATCACTTGGTGGTAACTCAGCATGAAGGGAATGCTTTTTCACCTTAGACCTTCCTTCCACCTGTAGTGTCTGTCCTGAAACTTGTTCTCTTTCCTAAGTAGGCAAAGAAAAAGGCAAAATTATGGTCAAGCATAGTGTCTTCAAATCCCCCGTTACTATATAAAAATCTGATGCTAGTTTCTTACTCACTTGTGGAGAGTTCCTAACTGACATCTAGTTTTGCCTGGAACATTTCAACTTTCTATTGTGACAATCAATTCGTACCCTGTTTTCTCTAGTCATAGCAAGCTTTCAAAATGTTAAACTCTAGCACACACAGTTTATAAATACACTTAGAACAAATAATTTTTCTGCTTCTTGTCCAGAAATGGTTTTCTCACAGAAATTATGATTATTGTGAAATGTCATAAAGCTTTACAACTTTATAGATTTTGGTTTAAATTGTGGTCAACTATAACCTTTAGACTTTTTTTGTATGTTTATTTGTTAGCTTGTTTTTCTACTGTTTTTACTCCTAGACAGTTTTATTCCTAGGTAGTTATTTTAAATACACACACACACACACACACACACACACACACACTTTTGCCTGTAAGCATAACATCATGACTATGTTCCCACTAAAATTCATTCTCCATGTATGGGACTTTCTCATTTGTCAATCTTGTCTTGAAATTTTTCCCATACCTTTCAGAAAAAGTAACTATGTGTAATTTAGCACTATCATAATCTTATTTGCATACTTTTAAAACCTTGTTGAAATCTTTGAAATTAAGCTTGGCTTCCCCACAGATATATCAACTGAGGGCATACTTGTATAAAATTTTATTTTAAAATTAAATAATATATTACAACAAGAGGAACAGAGTGCAGGTTTTTTTTCTATCTGAAAGCCAAGAGGTGTCTCATGTGCCAGCTCCCCAAGGGCCCCTGTGTCTCTGTCCTGTATCACCAAGATCTATGCAAGGAATCTTGGTTTGGTGGGGGAGCTCAAGCTAAGTTTTTTGAACTAATGAGATCAATTGCAAACCATTAGTTAAAAGAAAAAAAAAAAATTGACCCAGAGGGCTTCCAGGGAGTTTATGATCTCTAACAGTATATCTTAAATTTAACTGTCCCTATCTTAGCCCACAGTCAAAACACCAGACACCCAGGAATCTCCAGAAACAAAGACAGAGCTTATTCAGTCTAGCTATAAATCACCCATTTCACACCTTCACATGCACATTTCTTTTTACTAATTTTTTAAAAAACATGAATGTAAAATAGAAACTTGGTCTTATAGATGGAAAAAAAACACATTTACATGTTTATGTAAAGTTTCACTAATCAATTTCAGCCATTATTCATACCACTCAATTAGACATAACAATTATTAAAAAGTATGTTCCGTTATTCACTTTTGTCTCAACTATATAACTGATACTCTCCTTTACCAATATCTTGGACTTTTAGTATACCTTTATTTGGCACAAAATATGGAAGAAATCTTTTTTTCCTTTTACTATATTGCTGTTAATCTTTTTTTCTCATGTTTTAAACTCACCACTTGCTTTCATTTGAGTAAATTCCAAAGAGATGTCTCACTGACTAGTCATTAGTGTGTAATCAAGACAGTGCTTCAGCTGCCCAGTCTGCTTAGGAACTCTAGCCACGCTATCCTTATGCCACTGGCGTGGATAGTCCGTATTTATACGCTCATAACTCTCAATACATTAAGGTGCTAATTACTCCAGTACCCATTTACTCACCCATTTAGTGAACCAAGAAAAACTGCTGTGCACGTACACGCTCCTTGGCGACTACAGTACTAGGTAATGGAGAAACCAGAGAAAAATACGATTCCTGCTCTCGTGCATTATTTATAGGCTGATGGAGCATAGAGACAGGAAAAAAGGAAATTATAGAAAAGTGTGGCAAACAGATTGAAGTACACAGGAGGTATCTAACAGGGGGGTCAGGGAAAACTTTCTGTGGGAAATGGTAGCTACAGTATACAAAAAAGAGAATAAAAAGCAAAAAACTAGGGAATTACAGACTGGTGGAACAGATGGGGATGTGGAAAATTCCAGGCAGAAGGATCAGAAAGAACTTCGCAGATTTGAGAAAACGAAATTAATAGTATACGTCCTGAGAGAGAGACTGAGGAAATGAGAGAATGAATAAGAGAGAGAGAGAGAATTGGATTCCTTATGTCTGTGTGGAATAAGCATAGGAGGGAAGCTCTAAGAGAGGAGGCTGGGAAGTGAGTTAAAATAAAGCCCAAGACAGCCGGGTAAGTAAGACAAATGGTAGAGAGGAATGTGACTTAAATCAGGAGAGGGGTTTGGTTGAGGGCCCCTAATTTTCCAGGCTTCCAAAAGTCTTTCCAGCCACCGGAGTATGGTTTCTATAAACACTAAACACAGTTCTCTGTCCATGCCTTTTTCAGACTCTTTAACTCTTCCTAGAGTGTCTTCCTTCATCTCTCTAAATTCCACACTCTCTTTTATGCCTCCATCATATGCCTCCTCCCTCATGAAGTCTCCCATTGAATTAACTGAGTAAATGCATCTCCTCCTTTCTCTGAATCTATATAACTTTGCTTAGTTTTTCTTTTCCCCTCTGATGTAACTGTATATATTTGTACATTTATCTTCCCCTCTCACTAGACTAGCTTCTTGAGGGCAGGTCTTAACCATTCTAGAATCTCCTGTAATTTATTAAATTAAACAACTCTGCTTAATTAGGCACAGGGAAAATATTACAAGAAAACAGATGGTATGGTTTTTCATTAAGACTTGCATGTCACGGTGGGGAGAGTATACCTCACTGGCAGAGTGTGTGCTTAGCATGCATGAGGTCCTGGGTTCAATCCCTAGTAATTCCATTTAGAAAAATAGATTTTAAAAAATTAAATTTAAATTTAAAAAAAAGTTTTAAAACACTTAACACATTGTAACAGAACATTATTTCAGCCAACTGGTAACCCTTTTCAGGATGGGGAGGTTGAAAATTCCCCCAAGGTTTTTTTCAGGATATTATATCACGTGTAAGGATACTATCACAATAATAACCAAGCACTAAAAGTACCAAGCCTGTTACATATGTTATCTCATATTTTTTCTTTTCTTATACTCTGGCTTTTTCAGTTTTGCAAATGAACAAAATCTGAGACTAAGACTGCTGAGATAAATTGCTCAAGGACACACAGCTAGAAGCAGGCAAAGTCAGAATGTAAATTCCTGTCAGTATGACTTCAGAATCTAGGCCTTTACCAGTATTTGCCTCAACCTTAGACTGAACAACATCACATGGTGAATAGCATTGCTACCCTAGCTAAGCCTCCAGGTCCTCCTCAGTTGTTTTTGTTTTGTTTTGTTTTGTTTTTTTCACCTTTTACTGTATCACAAAAACAGAGTTTTTTTTTTCTTAATTCAAGAAATTACATTTTTAAAAATCAAGATCCAATCAGACTGACATTCACTCTATGATTATGTCTTATTTAGTGCCCTTCTACTATGTGTCTAATGAAAGTAGAATTAAGTATAAAACCTGAAGAATCAGGGCCTGTGGCTTTGTGTAGACAGAAATTAAGCTTTTGCTTTTGCTTTTTTTTTTTTTTTTTTTTCCTTTGGATGAACAAATTTAAAGATCACATATTCTATGGGTTTGGAAGGATCTCAAAGAATCTAACGCATCTGACAATCTCTCAATTCCCCTGAACATTTATCACTGACAAGAGATGACCTAATAGAAATGGGGAACTTACTACCTATCAAAGCTCACAATTTTCCTCCTGTGGTAGCACAGAAATTCTAGGTCTTACTGAGCACAAATTTGTCTACCTAAACGTCTGCCATTTAATATTGATTACACAACCATGAAGCCAGGGAGAAGAGTTTTCAACTCTTTGCTACATGTAATTCTTCAAATATTTGAGACTAAGACAACATCATGTTCTTCCTGCCATTTACTCTTTTTCAGGATAGACATGCCCAGTTCCCTGAACTGTCGTTCAAAATGATGCTTTCAGAATGCCCTCATTCTCCTGAATGGGTCCAGCTTTGATTTTATTCTTAAAACTCAGCAGTCAGAGCTGAATGGGCTACTAAAGATGTACCTTTGGCTGGCCAAGTCCCAGTTTCTCTTCTGAGACATTGTTTTCCTATTAATTCCAAATTGGATTATATTAATTCTGTTGGCAACTAAATTACAATGAAGTGTAACTAAATCCACAGTTAAGGTGGCTAAGATGTTTTCAATATGTGGTATATGCAAAGCCACTTCTTCTGCCTTGCTACCACTGCTGATTTTCTGACAAGATGCAAGACAAGGTAAATACTAGTCTATTAACGTCTCTTTAGAGTCTGAATCTAGTAATCCTTGTTTGAAAGTAGCGAACAGCCAAGGCTGAGGCTTACGGATTTTGGCCTGCAACCCCAGATATCCTCCCAGACACTCATTAAATCAATAATAAATGATCAGCTAATTGATAAAGGAACAAAGTCAAGAGGTTTTTGGGTTTTTTTTTTTTTTTGTCTTTTAGTGAAAACAATAGGAATCAAATATTATTTTGGAAGAATTCAGAATAGGCTGAAATGAAATTGAGGAACAACCCTTAAAGAAAACTTTAAAAATAAATCCCATGAATAAAAATTAAATTGGTATTTTAAAGTTATATGCACAATATAGAGTATAACATTTCTTCATAAAACAATTTCACACTTTATTTCATCTTATGTACACTATAAAACAAGGTGTCTTTTTTTAATTATGAAAAACAGTAAGACATTTCAAAATAAGAAACAAATATATGTTGTAATTCCACAAGCAAAATAATCAGACTATTCATTTTCTTGTTTTCTCTTAGCCTGGATCCAAATACATGTCTAATGTAAATGTGTATTTTAAAATATTTTCTTTAATTCTACGACTGTATTTTGTAGGGTATGTCTGACAGCATATCATGCACATAGTTTTAGAACATTTTAAAGCAGCATAGTAGAAAATAAAGCTTGGCCCACCCAAATGAGTTCAGTTTTCTGAAGTTACAATTCTGAACTTAGCTCTTCACGTTCTCCCTGTCGGCACTGTAGACTGGACACAGAAGCCAAAGCCCGGGCATCAGGCCTTGAGCATCACATTTACAAAGAAAAGCAAACATCAAACTTCCAGTCTTCTGTGCACCACAGAGAAAATGTACCGGGAAGAAAAACATTTGCCTGTGTGGTCTTTCCCAAACCTTTCTTCTTCAGAACTGCAGAGAGAAATGCTTTCAAGGTCTTTTGAGCCCAAGAGAGCTGGAGGATACTGGTGACTATGGCAGTTTGATCCATCTTTTCTCATTCAGAGAGAAGGTGCCATTATGGGAAAGGACTTGCTTAAATCACCCAAATTGAAAATGGATTTTTAGCATCTAAAGGGTGAAGGTGAGGGATTGTACAGAAAATGGTGTGGATTTAATATAGTCCAGTTCACAGCTGACTCATTTTCACTTTCTTTGGGTATCTAAAACAATGTATACTAAATGGTAAATAAACCTTAACAATAAAAAAAAAAAAAAGGAGAGAGAGATGACCCTACCTTTAAACAGAGGATTTTTGAAAAATGATTACTCCTATAAAACATATCTGGACTTATAGTGAGACAGGAGGGAAGGGGACAGGGCACAACCATTGAAGGAATGACACAGCAACAGAGAATACAACAAAATGGTTAGAATCAAGATAGCAAAGATTCGACTTCCAGTAGACCTTGAGCCTCATTATACACCCATTGTAACACATTAGCATGCTAAATGACACACCCTCAATTGCCATGACAGTTCCCAGGTTGACCGTAAAAGGCCAAAAAGTGGGCAGGGCCCGATTCCTAGAAATCACTGCCCCTTCCCCAATGTAGTTGGAAAAATCCTCCCCCTTGTTAGCATATGAAATTAGGCAGCCTGTAAAAACCTAACCACCCCACAACTGGTGGCCTCACTCCCTTCTGAGTGAGACAGATGGAATTCCGTCTATGGAATGTGTCTCTCCTAGGGCCTCTCTTGCCTTCAGACACAGCCTGCACTCAGTCCTTGGAGTATGCCTCTCCCTGAATAAACTTACTTTCATTTTGCTGTGTCTCACTCTTCAGTTCTTTCCTGCGTGAGACAAGAACCTAATCTCCGGCAACAATAGGGAGTGTTCATCATATCCCAGAGCTGTAAGTGATCTAATTTGTCCAAAGTTCTCAGTCTAAACATTAGGTCCTCATTAAAGGTTTTGTGTAAGTAACTTGCTTCTTACAAGAGTTTAACAATTTAGAGGTTAACATCGTAACATTTAGACATAAGAGAAAGAAGACAAACTTTCAGTTTTTTGATAATGATGAAATGCACATAATTTCTGTTTTGAGCTATTCTTTAGGCAGCAGCCATGGTGGGACAAGAGGACCCAGTGCAGCGGGAGATCCACCAGGACTGGGCGAACCGGGAGTACAATGAGGTCATCACCAGCAGCATCATGACAATCACAGACTTTCTCAACTTATTCGATATGTCTTGCCGTTCAAGACTCGCAACACTAAACGAGACATTGACAGCTCTTGAACGGAGAATAGAGTACATTGAAGCCAGGTGACAAAAGGTGAGACCCTCACCTAGAATCGTGCCACACTGCTGCTGGGAAGTTGCTTCTACAGAACACAGGCCAATGTGGGAAAGGCCCCAGCAGCCTTCAGCTCCTTCCTCTCTCCTTACAGAACAACAGGGCTTCTTCTTGTTCTTCTTTTTTTCAAAAATGTGGCCTTTGGGCTCTGCCATGTACACCCAGGAGCGTGAGGTGGCACGTTGGGAGGGGGCCAGGGGGACTCTTGGCAACAACGTTGGGCGTTTTTACCTTTTCGGAAACATTTTGCAGAACTACTTGTCAACGTATTTGAGGCGCTAAGAGCCAAAAGCCTGAGACTCTGTCACGGTCCTCCCCACCTCTCTCTCTCCCTCTCTCAGCCTTTCCTTGCAGCTCTAGTCACCTCTGCATTGTATCTACAGTCTTTGTCTCCTCCCCACCTTTGGCCGGGGCTGGGAAGCTGTCCTGGCTGAGACCCTCACACCCCGGCAAGGTGGCTGCCAGAGAATGTTGTTGCTAACACACCAGTTTCTTGTCCTTTGGGGGAGGTCAAGTCCAGGCCCCCACTTGTCTTGAAAAGGGACGTTTTCAGAGTTTTCATTCTGTCATTTGGGGTGTCTTTGCCTCTCTTATTTCCCTAATAAACTCTGCAACTTTAAAAAAAAAATTTTGTTTTTCATGAGATTCATTCTATTAATGGAGGTAATAAGAGTTTTTATTAAATGTGTACTATGAATGAAGCATTTTCTGCATACTTTTATCATTTATTCCTAATTATAAGTATTAAATGAATAAATATTCCCATTTTGAATTCAGGTTGTTTTGAAATAGGTCAAATAACTTGGCAAAAGTCGAATAGCTGATAAGGTTTACAGCTGAAATTTGATTTTAGGTACACTGATACTAACTCTCAAAACAATTTTGGCTCTGATATGTGAAAAATAAATGTAAATGTGCAAACACATACATACATACTACTTACAACTTAAAACATGGCTGGCAAACATTTTCTATAAAATGGACATTTCTTTGTCACAGCTACTCAGTGTTGCCACTGCAAAGGTGAAAGCAGCCATGAGCAGTATTTAAACAAAAGAATATGGCTATGTTCTAATAATACTTTATTTCCAAAAAGCCTGAAGGCCAGATTTGGTCTCTGAGTGGTAGTTTGTTTACCTGTGGCTTAAAATGTCATAAATAGTAATTAAAACATTAACATAACATAACAAGAAATAACTGTGTGATAGAATTCAAAGTTAAAAATCAAGAGAAAAACAGTGGTTTAGAAGAACAGAATTATAAACTGTCTAAACTGTTTGTAATACTTTACCTATAGATTTTGCAGGTTTCAAGAGACTTGCTGTTATGGATTGAATTAAAAAGCAACAGGAACCCAACAGGGACAATATCCATAGTGAATTAAAGTCAGAAAAGGTAAGGGACATGTGACCAACATGCATAAAGGAAATCTCAAAAGTCCCTGTGGTAAAAATGTAATTATCTAGAATCTAAAGAATCAAGTAATTTCAAAAAATTACTGGTTCACATCATGGCAGGATCATAGAAGATACTGTCAAGTCATTAACTATCAATTTTTTTTCTCTCCTGATCAAGATGAAGTAAAAGGGTCTGTATTTATACTCCAACCTGAAGCAACTGAAAACAAACAAAAATATGAAACAATCTTTTTTAGACATTGAACATCATGTAGTGCAGAGAGTAATTCCTGAGAGAGCAAAAACAAATGATACAGGCCATACAATTGTCCCGGTTTATTGCCTGGAGCAACTTGCAGGCTGCAACAGAGGTAGGAACAACCTAGGAACAACAAGCCTAGTGGTCTTGCTTAGTTGAGGAAGGAGAACCATGTACATGTACAAAATAAGGTGGCTGGAGTCTGCTGTGCACAATACCGTAGAAGAGAGGGCTATATTGAGAGAGTTCTAGAGATCCACAAAAAGGTCCTTAGAGTCCTTAGCTGAGAGATGATCAGCATGTAATTGTGAGGAAACCATCCCAAGGCCAGTGAAAGAACAACCTGTAAGGATTACACAATTGACTTCTGAACACCACAGTTTGGAACCGCATAGGTCCACTTATATGTGGATTTTTTTCAATAAATCCGTACTATAGCACCACAGGATCTGCAGTTGGTTGAATCTGCAAGTATGGAACCATGGATAAGGAGGGTTGACCGTAAAGTTATATGTGGATTTTAGACTTTGCAGAAAGTTGGCGCTCCTGACCTCCACGTTGTTCAAGGATTAACTGCACTGCCATTTAATCTGAAACAAAACTAGAGTCAAAAGTACTTACTTTTGGCACAAGCCAAACTGTAAAAAACTCATGATTCACAAGGCATTAAGTAGAGTACTCAGAAAGGTTTCAACTCAGTAGTTGGGCAAAATTCATCTTAAACTCATGGCTGCTCTAGTTTCATCTAACAGATTTTAAAAATAATCCTCCAAAGGCTCAGACTTTTTCAAAATAATTTAATTGTGCCTCAGAACAAGATTTAGAATGTTTATAGGGTTATGAAAATATTCAACAGCAAGAAAGCAAAATTCACAGTAGCTGGCATCCAATAAAAAATTATCTGTATGTAAAGAAGCAGGAAATCTATAAGGAGGTGAAAATTTAATCAACAGAAACAGACCTAGAAATGGCACAGACACTAGAATTAGTAAACAAGAACATGAAAGCAGTTATTATAACTATATAACTGTAACTTGAACTATACATAGTTCAAGAAGTTAGAATAAAGATTGAACATGTTGAATAGAGAATATAAAAAATACAAAAAATGATCTAAATCTAACTTACAGAGGTAGAAAAAGAAACACTGTAATAGCAAATGCAATGGATATTAAAAGCAGATCAGACACTATGGAAGAAAATATTAGTGAACTTGGGTAAATAGCAATAGAAACTATTTAGAATAAAATACAGAGCAAAATAAAACTAGAAAATAAAACATAAACAGAGCATCAGTAAGTCATGGGACAATTTCAAACACCTAATGCATATACATGTACTTGGAGTTCCTGAGCAAAGGGGATCAGGAAAAATATTTGAAGAAATAATACAAAAAACATTCCAAGTTGATAAAAACTAAAACCCACAAATCTGTGAAGCTCAATAAATCCTAAGCACAAGATATATTTCAATTTTTCCTTTGAATACTTTCTTTAAAATACAGAATAAATAATTTAAAAAATCATTATTTAAAAATTTTCCATCATTATAAAAGCTTTTATTCATTTTCAGTTTATCACTATCCAAGTGATTTTTTTCTAAGGATATACACACAAATAGGAATTTCAAGATATTTTATATATATAAACAATATTTTGTTATTCACACATGAAAGAGAATTTGGCTGAACATAAAGCAGTAGGGACAACTAATTTTTTTAACCCACTTATGTCAACCTTTACTCCGATCTTTTTTAATTTAGTGTTTCCATAAGGTAAAATTTAATTAAAATTCAAAATCCTATAGTTTGAGGTAATGTCTATCCCCTAAAGAATAGACCACAGTTTCCTTCTATGAAGACTTGCCCAATTTAAACAAACATTTTCTCATCCCTGCCAAGATAATATTTATTTTTTATGAGAAATTAAACATTTTGCAATCTTGATTATCCCTCCTCAATCCAAAACATGAAAAAATGTGCACAACTGCATAGTTGAATCCAACAATAAATATTTTTACCCTATGATTCATATTATGGGAAAGCGATTAACTTGCCATTCAAATTGAGATGAGATGTCAAAATGTTTGTTTTATCATTATCAACAGCTCTATTTTTTCCTTTGTAAAGCTTTAAAAATATAAAAGCTAGCTTTAGCATGAACCCCAGTCTTCTGTAAAAGAACTCTATTTACAGTACTGTAAACATAGATGCAGTTTATCTATAAAGAAAAAAACAATGTACCAGTTAAGAATGTATACTGGAAAAAGTCACATTGGAATAAAGTAGTATTTGTTCTGCTTCAGATGACAAAATTAGAAAAAATTAGTAGCTAATTAAAAACTCAACTTACCTTAAAACTCTCCAAGAGTTTCAGATAGAGGTTTGGTGGATACTTGGTTTTCATAAAGAGGACTCCATAATGAGTAGAAAGCTGGGGGAAAATGAATTCAAATACTGTTTTGAGTCAAATGCTTTGCTTTTCATTACTTCATTTTGTTTATTTAGTAAAATGAATTACTGATAATTATTTTAACCTAATTCTAAAATTCTAAAAATTCTAAAAAATATATGAATCATAGACTTTTTCTTACCTCAATACTGGTAAAATGTTTTAAATACTTGTCAAAATACTTGACATAAAATGAAACCAAAAAAGTATTCTTCAATGAAACATCCTAAGGATGATTTTTGATTTATATTTTTAAAACAGAATGCATACAGCTTCTTTATAAAATATTTCCTCCAGAATGACTTTTATAGGAATTAACAGTGGATATACTGCATATAAATCAATGTAATGAGATTGATATAGTGCACATCAAAGCAATAAAATTGATTCACAGATATCCATAAACCCTAAATCACTGAAAATATTTCTTATAACATTTTGAATTTTTTAAAGAATCACACAGACACAATTTTAGAAGTTCAATTATTCAGAATAGCATTCATAGGATTTTCTAAACCAGTGCTTGGATTTCTTCTCATAACCCCTCTTTTCTGAGCAGCTGCAATTTTGTTTCTTTTCATTATTCTGAATTTTTCAACTGATACACATAAAATTGTCATTAACAGCGACATTAACAGTTCTTCAAGCCAAACGTTTTAGATAAAGTCCTATAATTGATCTCATTTACAGGCATCGACTTTAATGTAAGATGAAGAGGCTCACAGAAACACTGCCATTTCTGCTGTGTCTACGCCTGTGTCTGTTTACGGCTGAAAAGGTAAGCCACCTCTGCACACCTCCAGGGAGACTCAGGGTGGTCCGCACAGGCTGGGACATCTGCTACCCGGAGACATGATCAACTAGACACAGTCATTCCAATTCGAGGACAAAATATATGTGTAGTCTTTAGCAAGTATTTTTATAGCCTGGAGTGGCTTCTAGCAGGTTTTTAAAGCACAGTAACCCAAAACCACCTTTTAAGAACTGTGGCTTTTAAAAATAAAACTAGCCAAATGTGGTTTTTTGTTCTTCTTAATCAATTTCATTTGACAACTATTTTATATCCATGTAGTATGTCAACTCTCATAAAGGAAGATATGGGGGGAAGATTAAAAAAAATCATACTGGCATATCTGTCTGACAATTAAAGTGAAATTATTACATTGCCTAAGATTTTCCCAGAGATACCTGTCTTGATTAGGTGTGCCCTATTTTTCTATTTTCAAATTCTGAAAAAGAACTGAAAAACCAGAACGCAATTTTGGATGAAAGTCAAAAGATCTTATACCATTAGATATTATGGTTAATTTTAATTTTATTGTTTAAATTTTTCTGTATAATTCAAACTTTCTAGAATGAAAGAAAATCACTTTAAATTTGTATTTCTGCATAATATAAATAGTAAAGGTAAAAAATACATTACTGAGAATTGAAATAAACAGGAATATAAACACAATTCTGGAATTCTTTTCTGCTTATGGACATGTTTATGTGATGTATTTTTTGTAATTTACCTTTTTTAATGCTCTTTAAATAAGTAAATATATGTTTGTATATACTTTTATTTAGTTTCTTCCACTGGGGAGTCTCATTTTAGAACATACCATCATGTTTAATATGGCTTAATATTCCGTTTTGTTTAAATCATTCTGTTTTGTTTAAGTTTTTACCAAGTTGGTTTACTGATTGTTATAAATATTATTGTGAAGTACATACATGTGTATATATATGGACAGATCTTTTTATACTTGCCTCCTTAAATAAATTTCTAGTAGTCTGAAACCAGGTTCAAAGGTTCATATTTTACTTTACTGATTACAAGAAAAAAATCTTCCTATATTTGAAGAAAATACATACATCGGAAAAAATATGGAACAATAACAAACAATACTCTGACTATTATCAGAAATCAGCAACAGTATTCTAAAGAGGAAATAGGATCTCTGTTAAGCTTCATGAAATTGAAATCTATTAAGCTAATAAAGGTTTTGAGGGGAATCTACTTAAGACAATACTAAAACTGCCATTTCTTAGATATTCCAAATAAAAAAGACTCAAAAAAAGAAAATGACTTAATATATAGGAAAACCTTCAGATGTAAAAATGGTTCATTTGAGTCAAACACAACTTTTAAAGCATTTTGGTTAAACTGAATGAGTTGTGAGTTATAAACAATTATTTGTATAATGACAGGGTAGCAGCAGCAATAATTGCGCATCAACTTGGAACGAGACGTCGCTGCAACTGAATCCCTTTCCTCAGTAGGTGTAACAAAAAGACAGACTAAATAGAGATAAAAGATTTAAAAATTCTCAGTATTTCAGCCTCTATACTCTTGAAAATAAGAGAAAAACACTATTTGTAGCAATGAATTACACTCATGCAAAAAAAATTCAAAAATAATCCAATTTCATATATTAATAAAAAAACTTTAGGGATTATAATTATTATAAATCAATGTTTAAATATTAAATCTTTGAAATATTTGTCAAAACCTGAGTAATTATAAAGAAAAATAAAAACCAAAAATCGTAAGGGTGAATACACGTGAAGCAATAGGGCAAAAGACCAATGTGAGTGTGTGTGAGTGTGTGTGTGTGTGAGTGTGTGTGTGTGTGTGAGAGTGTGTGTGAGTGTGTGTGTGAGAGTGTGTGTGTGTGTGAGTGTGTGTGTGTGTATTTTTAAGTGGTTGCAAATCAAAAAAGGAAAAACCAAAATAAAACATGAGGTATCATTGTAATATTCATTAAACTTTCTACATTAAAATAACTCTAGATTTAAAATATAAAGTCCCAGATTATATATAGCACTACATTTTAAGGAAAGCAGTTCTAAATTTTTATCAATAAAATAGTAACAACTTCAGTTGTTTCAGAGTTGGAAATACATAATTCAAAATGCTTGTGTCTTTATAGGGACCTCATAATTTTTAGAGACTTATTTATGGACTACATGTATCAAACTTTACCTATCTTCTTTTTTAACATTTTTTATTGATTTGTAATAATTTTACAATGTTGTGTCAAATTCCAGTGTAGAGCCCAATTTTTCAATTATACATGAACATATATATATATTCATTGTCACATTTTTTTCTCTGTGAGCTACCATGAGATCTTGTATATATTTCCCTGTGCTATACAGTATAATCTTGTTTATCTATTCTACACAAACTTTATCTATCTGTCTGTCTGTCTGTCTACCAAGGCCTTTGTTCATCTATCGCAGAAGTCATCTACCATTATATTATAAAACATATACCTGTGGGGACAAGGTGAAGAGCAAAGCAATAAAACTACCTGTTGAATTGCTCTCTGGACAACGAGCATTGCCTGGACAGTGAAGAATGGGAGTGGATGTCCCTGCCAGCAACTGCAGCTGTCATTAATCTCTTTGAGCTCACTAATCATTAAGGTTCCTTCAAATTCTACATTAATTTAAGGTGATTCAGGAAATAACGTCATCATAATTGCCTCTTTTAAATCAAAGGTGAATTTGATTTATCAATTCTTTTGGGCACATTCCCTGAAGCAAATTATTATTCATTGGTGGCTTCATAACAAAATCTTGAACGTTAAGAGGTGGATTCTTCTAGTTTAGCAAAGAGAAAGAGAAGATTCCGTACTCTTTTTCAAGGTCACCTTAATTGTCCTTGCTCCATGACTTATAACTTATTTCATAAGCCATGTAAACTATAATTATTTACATTCAAATGCCTAAAACTCAATGATCTTTGAGATCATAACATTGGAACAACACAAAATGGTGAAATTCTTTCCTTATGGTCCAGCAAATTAACAAAAAATAGATTTATATTGTATGATATTTGATGCCAGGACTTCCATATTCTTTTCACAAGCGTCTTGCTGCTTATCATCGTGATCTCAAAAATTGCTTTTGAACAGTTCACAGTTAAGATGGTGGATAAATTTAATTTGGGAACCATGGTGTCAGTTGAAAGTTTGCTTTCTCCTTTGATGCTAAACCAATGAATATGAAGTGGTTAACTGACTAAGATACAAACTATGCTATTTCCTACTCAAAAAAACTGGCATTACTATTGTGTATAATGGTTCCCAGGACAAGGACTGATTATCATTTTATCTTTACTTACTTAGAGTCTATATAAAAGATTCAGCCTTTTATTTGGAATAAAATGAAAAACCAACAGGTAAACTTGAAACTAGATGTCACAATAGTTCACAGGGTAGAATCTCTCTATAAAAGAGGTCTCCTCTGTACAGGAGAGTTCTGCTTTCAGCCTTTCAACAAAGCTTGAATTTTCAACAGGAAAAAACACTTCGGCCATACCTGATTAATTTAGTTTCATTCTATTACATCGTGTGGTCCATGTAAGAGGCCTGTGGTAGAGACTTGAATAACAATGCGCAGCCTGTACAAACTGTGTTTTATTTTGAAATATTCTTTATTGTATTCTTTTTCCTAATGAAGTGTAGCAATTAAAATCTCCATCACTTGGCAGAAAATGATGTAACTGGCTAGGTAAACTCCTAAAGCACTTTCCAGAATCCAAGATAATTAATTTGAGAACCAGACTCTTTTCCCATATCAGCATCTATCCATTCTCTTTTTGTAGGGTAAATTAAATTCTGACTCATTCATGTTAAAAAAAAAAAAGCAGCAGCAGCAAATCAGTTCAACCCTTCCCTCTCTTTATGCCTCACCTAACCTGGGGCATTTAGATAAGTTTTCATAAAAAGAGAATAAATTTTAAAATGTTCACCTTACATTGTCTAAATAAAAAACACCTATAATCATCAGTTGCACTTTTCTTTGATGTTTTCTCTTCTGTATCTAAAGTCCAAGATTAGAGAGAGAGGAATAAGATCAGACTTAGTATATTATAAACTTTTTATGCAGGCATACACTGATAACTCAGTCAACCAAAATTTACCCAGAGAAATTAGGTAAAATCTTATTTCAGCTATTAAAGTAGTAAGTTACCTCTTTTGGCTCATTTACTTATAAATCCTCATTGCAACTAAATGAGCAATCTAAATGTACTAATTTGATAAGTTAAACAACATTACCAAAATCTGCATTGTAATTGATTGTTACATATGCACTATTGAATTTTGAAAATATTGAAGAGTTTTTAGAGTTAATCTAAATTCAGAGCTTGATTTCTATCAAGGCATTTACAACTTAAGTTAATCGATCAAATAAAATTCATTACTAAATATTTATTATAAATTGATCCCATTATTGTGAATGGATTCCAACAAAATGACAATACTGCTCAAGTGCTGGGATTACAAGAGGTTTTAATTTTTATCTTTGTACTTTTCCTATTTTTGAAAGAATTTGAAATGAGTATATATCACTTGGTATTCTAGAAATAAAGTATTTCTTTAAAAAGAAAGAATTCATTCCCTAGATTCTTGTATTTGAGGAGACTAAATAATATAAGGTATAGCTCACTGGGACTTATAGTATAGACTAGAAATATATTTGTTAAGCTGAAGAGTAAATATAAGAATAAGTAAAAGGCCATACACATATGCAAGTGTACGTCAGCTTCACTCTATAACTGACACTGACTGAAAGCTGCTCGGAGAAAGACTCCTTGGAGACAATGGGATGATCTGACTTGAAAGATGGCGTATGACTTGGATGGAGAAGAGTAGGAAGGAAGATGGTTCAGGTTAAGATTGTTGCATGGATGAAGGATGAAAGTAACAGTCTGAACGTGAATATGGATGAGAGTGCCAGTGTGCGTGTGTGACAGACAGAGAAAGATACAAAGGTAAAAATAGAGAGAATGGTGGAGATAAATGAGGTGATTCCAAAATGCAGTAATTATGAGTAGGCAGAGGACATTTATACAAATGTGTTTACCACTTGAAGTCAGAAATATGGTGTAGTTTTACTATAGAACTTCTTGAAAAATCATGATTTTGTGACTAGGACTAAAACTAGAAGTACAACTGAAAAGCCCAATGAGCTTCTTATGGTTTAAACTATGATCAAAGCACTCATGGAAGTCTATGTGTTGGACCTATCACCTTCTCCCAATGCATCATATAAACCAAAAGACACAGCATCTTAGAAGTGGGAAGTGTTTTTCCAGGCAAATTATAAGCATTTTATTCAAATCTATTTTTTAATCTATTACAAGACAAAAACAAAATAAAATAAAACGATGGATTCATTATTAGTTATTAGTTACTCAAAGCATTATTATGTGAAATCTAATTTACTTCCATTTTTTCTTAAAACAATACAAAACAAAACAATATTCCCAGAACTTCAGTTGACAGAAATGACCTATTAGTGGCAACACAAAAATATACATTACTAAGAACATTTTAAACATTCTTTTTCCATAAAAATAAAAACAGCAACAAAAACAACAAATGCTGGCATATTAATATATTCTAAGTATAGGAAAAATAAATTTCTATTCTTTAATCTGACTCTTCAGAATGGTATCAAACTGATCACAAGTAAATGAATGTTACGGAATCATATGAAGTGGTGTGTGGCGGTCTTATTTTATGAATAGAGATAAGGAAAACTAGCTCAAACTCCCTTGAGAGAATTTCAGAGAGGTTAAATTGGAATGGATGCCAACATCACAATTTATTTGCTTGATACTAAGATTAGATTAAGGGACAAAGAGGAGTCTGGGGCATCACCAAAATATAACACTTCCTTAAAAGACAATGTAAGTAAACATGTGGTGTCACAGATACAGACCAGAAGGCCCAGGAGAGACCCCGAAAGCGACTCCTGCTGGAAGGACCTGAACCATCTATTTAAGGCACTTGCTTGATGCAGAAATCACTAAAAGTCTGTAGAATTACACTCCTTCCCTGTGATGTCTCTCTCCCTACCAAGTCACCTAAAACTCAACAAACCAAAGGGAACAACTGTAAAACCATGGCGAAAAGGAACCAAAAGGTTCAGGAGAACAAAGCACAAGCCTTCTCAAGCTCCTCACCGAGGTCCTTTTTCACCGAGAACTAAAGAACACTTCATGTTACTTTTTTCTTTTATTTAGTATCTAAACTCTTAGCTTCTGGAGTAAATTACTGGCTGCCTTGTAATAGCAATTTAATACTTGTATAGAATATGAAGTTATTATTTAGAACAAACAGTCGTTCTAGGCTGCACCTATTTAAACAGACACCAGGCTTACTTTCTTTGACCTCAGCTATTTGTGTACTTTTTAAATGAGTTTCTGTATTCGTTACATTATTCATGCCATTAAATTGCATTTTACTGAGTTTACCTGCCATCTCCTGAGGGGACAAGCCAATTGTCAAGACTAAATAGCTTTCTTTATCTCTGTGGGATTTGCCAGTTAAAAAAACAAAAGGCTTGGCTTTTGCTGAAGGCTGAATATTGAACTTCCCTGCTGGATTAAAAAAAAAAAAAAAAAAAAAAAAATCTTATCAGGATCCTAATGCTAGATCGCTATGGGAAAATTATGAACTAATAAGTACAACAGTGCTTCAGCTACTAAAGTTGCTAACAGAAGGTGAGAGTGAGCAGAACGAAAACATTATACACAATTTCATACTTAAATTGAGAGCCTTGTTCCCTGTAATTGTATTATTCTTTAATGACTATAAAATTTCTTACTGCAGTTCAGACATTTCTTTCCTTTAAAACAATGTTGGTCTTTTGACCTACCAAATAAAAAACAGCAAATATTGAGTAATATAAAATGCTTTTGAACGAAGAACCTCAACCTCATAATCTCCAAAATTTGAAAAATAAATCAACCCTGACTAGTCACAGATAGTGCTTTACACAGAACTTAGGTTAAAAGAAGTCTTGAACTAGAAAACCTCCTACTATCGGTCACCACTGATGAACCAAGTAGTTTTTACCAGCAGAAAAATGAACTTACCACTACTAGTTCAGCTGTGTTTGTATGCAGTTCTTATTAACTGTTATGCACATTTACACGCCTGCATTTTAGTAATCTGTATATAAGAACTCCTGAAGGAAAAAGAAGAAGAAGAGCAAGAGGGGGAAAAAAAGAGAAGGACAAAAAGAGGAGGAAAAAGTAAGAAAAATAGAAGGAGGAGGAGAAACAGAAGCAGAAAATCATAGCCTTCTGTTAAAAGCATAATTAAAGCATAACTTATTCTCACAAAATGAAACACTGATAGCACCATATTCATTTTCAAATTTGCTCACAGGGATGATGTGTCATTGGTATCCAGCAACGTAAATAATTACATATAAGTCTATTTTTAGTTTTTTAAGAAAATTTTAAAAAGAATTTCCATAGTGGCTGCACCAAATTACATTCCCATCAACAGTGTAGAAGGGTTCCCTTTTCTCCACACTCTCTCCAGGATTTATCATTTTTGTACTTTTTAATGCTGACCAGTGTGAGGTGATACTTCATAATAGTTTTGATTTGCGTTTCTCTGATAATTAGCAATACTGAACATCTTTTCATGTGCCTATTGGCCATCTGTGTGTCTTCACTGGAGAAACGTCTGTTTAGGTATTCTGCCCATTTTTTTGATTGGGTTATCTTTTTTTTTTTTTTTAATTGAGTTGTATTAGCTGTTTATATATTCTGGGAATTAAGCCCTTGTCAGTCACATCATTTTCAGATATTTTCTCCCATTCTGTAGGTTGTCTTTTCATTTTGTTTATACTGCAAAAGCTTGTAGTTTTAACTGGGTTCTATTTGTTTATATTTGCTTTTATTTTTATTGCCTTGATAGGCTAACCTAGGAGAACACTGCTAAGATTTATGTCAGAGGTGTTTTGCCTATGTTCTCTTCTAGGAGATTTATGGTGTCTTGTCTTATGTTTCTGTTTTTAAGCCATTTTGAGTTTACTTTTGTGTTTGGTGTGCGGGAATGTTCTAACTTCATTGATTTACATGCAGCTGTCCAGCTTTCCCAGCACCACTTGCTGAAGAGAGACTGTCTTTTCTCCATTGTATATTCATGTCTCCTTTGTCAAAGATCAATTGACCATAGGAGTTTGGGTTTATCTCTGTGCTCTCTGTTCTATTCCATTGATCCAGATATCTGTTTTTGCACCAGTATCACACTGTTTTGATGACTGTAGCTCTGTGGTATTTTCTGAAGTCTAGGAGGGTTATTCCTCCAGCTTCATTCCTTTTCTTCAGCATTGCTGTGGCAATTCTGGGTCTTTCTTGATTCCATATGAATTTTAGGATTATTTGTTCTATTTCTGTGAAAAATGTCCTGGATAATTTGATAAGGATCACATTAAATCTGTAGACTGCTTTGGTTAGTATGGCCATTTTAACAATATTAATTCTTCCATTCCCAAAGCATGGGATATCTTTCCATTTCTTTAAATCATCTTTAATTTCCTTAACTGTGGGAGCCCATGATTGGGTTAACAAATTGTAACAGACCCCAGCTGCCTGTCACCTTTAAGAAGAACAAATGTGCTTAGTAACTGCTTTGCTAGCAGGTGCCTGTGCATCCACACTCCTGTCTCCTTGCCATAAAAAGCAGGGACAATGCCTTGCTTGCATAGCTGAGGTGTTAGATAGCACTCTGCTCTGTTGCAAAGCAACGACCCAGGCCCTCAGCTATAAATGCTAGGCGTGCCTGCTATTTAGTCTATTATCCCCAAGACAAAGAACTGGCTGGTCTGGTGGTCTGCTTTGTAATTAACATATCTAAAGAATGTATCTTGTTCCCCTCTCTCCATGACTTCCCTAAAGATAATCAAAGCATTTGTACTCATTGTGACTTCTACAATCTTGATCCCATCCTGTCTTTCCCTAAATTCCTGCATTCCATCACACAACTGTTAGTGATTTTTTCCTTTGATTGTACAGAATAAATGTGGGAGCATTTGGGAGGCTCGTGGAGTTCGCTCCTGACTCCCTCTTGCTCTCTTGACTTTTTCCACAGAGTCTCGAGTAATTCATTCCGTCTTGGTAGGACTTCTGCCGGCCAGAACCCACGCTTAACCAGTGTTTTGTAGTTCTCCACATACAAGTCTTTCACCTTCCTGGTAAGATTTATACCTAAGTATTTATTTTTTGATAAGATTTTAAAGGGTTTTGTTTTTTTTTTTTTACTTTCCTTTTCTGATATTTCATTGTTAATGTAAAGAAATGCAGAATATTCTGTATGTTAATCTTGTATCTTGCTATTTTGCTGAATTTATCATCTCTAGTAGTTTTTCTGTATGGAGTCTTTAGGATTTTCTATAGATAGTATTATGTCATCTGCATATAATGACAATTTTACTTCTTCTCTTCCAATTTGGATCATTTTATTTCTTCTGTCTGATTGCTATGGTTAGGACTTCCTATACTATGCTGAATAGAAGTGGTGAGAGTGGGCATCCTTGTCTTGTTCCAGATTTTAGTGGGAAGGCTTTCAGCTTTTCACTGGTGAGTATTATGTTTGCTACTGGTTTGTCAGAAACAGCTTTTATTATGTTGAGATATGTTCCCTCTATACCCTCTTTGATAAGAGTTTGAATCATGAATGGATGTTGACTGAAGTGATCATGTGATTTTTGTCCTTTCCTTGTTGACATGGTGTTCTTTTTATTATTTTTAAAGGTTGCTATAAAATCTAAAATTATCTACGTGTTTACATGTATGGCCCACACTATATTTCCAGTGGACATCACTGGTCCCAGAGATGTGGAAACTGGGTCCTAGAAATGAAATGTGACCTGTCCACAGTCATAGGGAAGATGGTTCAAGGGCTCATATCAAATTCAAGTCACCTAACTCCACATCTTGATACTGTCCTTCAGTGAGAATTTCCAATTCAAAGATGCACACACACTATTTACTCTAACAGACAGTTATAAAATACATGCAATAGGAGGGCCCAGATGTTCTTTTTTTGATAGAAATTGCTTTCTATGTAATAATTTTTGTATTTTTTAATTTAATTTAATGTGTATCTGTTAGGATGAGATAATTATGGCCTTATTAAAAAATCTTTTTCTCAAATGTATTTTAAAATTTTCATAACACAAAAAAAGGCTAATCGAAGCTGTAAAACTGAGGTATAAACTGTAGCAACAAAGGTTTTGGTGATAAAGCATTGTTAAGAGATTAGTGCAAATTAGTTTTGGTGAGTAAAACTAAGGTGGCTAGAGTTACATCTTTTGATTGAAATAAATTGTTCACATGAGTCATATTCTCAGATTTAAGAATGTTCTTCAAGTGTATCCTTTCCTTAGCTAGGAAGGTTAGAAGGCTTCTGGAGAAAGATCAGATCTCCTACCTAGAAAAAATGTACACATACAAAATCTTTGAAATGTGCAGACAATTTCAAAGCACTCATTCCAGCCTCTGTCTTCTGACTTTTAGATTCCTGAGTATAGGTTAAGAACCTCTTCAACCGACGTTAGTGCCCATACGCACCATTCTAAGTGATAAGTGTCAAGTTAAAGGTGCATTATGTGATTTTTTTTTCTGTTTAATGACTAGAGACTGAAATAAATACATACGGAAAATAACTATCCTAGCAGGAAGAATAATCTGTGTCCTAATATTATTGATAAGAGGAACTAAAAGTTTTACTGATTTAAAAAGAAAAGAAGCAAGCTGAAAAGGCTATATTAATGTCACACAAAGCAGACTTCAAAAGAAGGAGTATTATCAGAAATATGAGGGAAATTTCATAGTCATAAAGTGGTCAACTCATCAAGGAGACAAACTTAAGAATGCCTGCCCTTCAAAAAGGTGCTTCAAAAACATGAAGAAAAATATTGACAGTACTAAGCTCTCAATCCATATGTGGGGATTTTCATAAGAATATAAAAACTTTGTATTATACTATCACAGAAATTGACTTAATTCACATTTATGGAATAGTTAACAAATGCAAAACACACACACATTTTTTTCAAGTGTATACGCCAAGATAGATCACGATATGAAGAATAAAATATGTCCTAATATCTTTCACATAATTAAAATAGTAGAGAATACACTCTCTAGAAAAAAATGAATTAAACTAGAAATCAATAACAAAAAGATGTCAGAAAAATTTCCAAATGATTGGAAATTAAGTAGAACAGTCCTAAATAGCCATGGGCCAAAAGAGAAAGCACACCAATAAATAAACAATATTGTAACCTGAATTAAAACAAACAAAAATATCAAAATTCATAGAAAAAGTTGAAGCAATGTTTAGAGGAAAATTTATACTTAGATAGTGAAACAATTTGAAAGTAATTTAAAAGCTTCTACCTTAAGAAGCTAGAGAATGAAGAGCAAAATAAACTTAAAGTAGAAGGAAAAATAGTAAAGATAAGAGTAAATAAGCTATAAACAACAAGCAAGAAGAAAATTGAACATAGACAGTAGTAGCTTTAGGGGGAAAAACAACAGGTTGAAAAATCCCCAGGAAGGTTGATTAAGAAAATAAAACTACTGAAATTATAAATGAAATAATATGGCTATATGTCTAAAAATACTACAAATTTAAAAAGAAATATCAAGAAAAACAATGCTAAAAATTTCAACAACTTGGATGTACTGGATATTCTTCTTTAATGAGCACAACTTATTAAAATGAAACAAACAAATCTATATGTCTGTTGAAAAACTGAATTCTTGTCAAAGTCTTCTTTCAAAAAAGACACTAAGCAGCAATTGATTCCCTGTCATATTCTATCAAGCATTTAAGAAAGAAATAATACCAGTCTTACAAAAATTCTTCTAGAAAATAGAAAAGAAAATGCCTCTTTCCAAATCATTTTCTGAGACCAGTACAACACTGACACCAAAATATGAAAGGAATATTAAAACAAAACAAACAAACCAAAAAACTACAAACCAATACCCCTCATTAACATAACACAAAATTTATCAACAGGACATTATGAATAAAACCTAGCAATATACAAAAATGACAAGAGATTATGACCAAATTGAGTTAACCCCAGAAATGCAAAGTTGTTTCAAAACTCAAATACGAATCTATGTAATTCACCATAATTAAATGAGAAATATATATGATTATCATAATGGATGCAATAACTAACAAAATTTAACACTTGTTTATAAAAACTCAGCAAAAATAGGAAAAAAGGGAACTTTCTCAGTCTGGTAAAGGGCATTTACAACTAACAGCATGCTTTAATAGTGAAATATTAAATGATTTCCCTCTGAGACTGAGTAAAAGCCCAGGACATCCGTATTCCTCCCTTCTATTCAGTATTGTACTAGTGACCCTGGTCAGTAAAATAAGCCAAGAAAAAAATAATAATTGAAAGGAAAAATGCAACTATATTTATTCCCAGACAAAATGATTGTGTATATAGACATTATTAAGGATTCAACAATAAATTTTGTAGAAATAATATGCAAATATAGCAAAATTAAAGGATATAAAGTAAATATTCAAATCATATTTCTAAAAGTTGGCAACCACTGGCAAATAAAATTTAAAACATGTCATTTGCAATAGCACTAAAACACATAGAATGCATTGAATTAAATTTAATCATAAATCTGTGTTACTCTGATTCACTGAAATTTACATAACATTTCAGACAGAAATTAAGGATGATCTAAGTAAATGGAAAGGTGAATCAGGCTCATTGCTTGGAGGATTTATAATTTTTAAAGTGTAAATTGTTCTTAAAATTTTCTTGATGCTATCTGAATCAATGCCCAATAGACATTTTGTAGGAGCTAATAAACCAATTCTAAAATATATGTAGATATACAAATAATTTAGAAAAAAAATGTTTTGAAAAAGAACAAATTTTAGAACTTATGTCACCTGATTTCCACTATTTCTTTAAAACTATATTAAAAGTATAATATGAAAAATTATCAAAATGATATACAGATAACAGGTCACTGAAAAAAAAATCATAATTCCAGACACAGACCCTCACAATTATGGTCAAATGTTTTTCAACAAAGTTCTCAATTTAATGCAATAGAAAAAGGATATTTTTTAACCAATCATGTTGAAATTACTTACTGGTTATCCATATGAAAAAACAATCCAAAAAACCTGACCCCTATTTCTTATCAAACACAAATAACTAATTTGAGTTGAATCACAGATCTAAATATAAAGGCTAAAGCAATGATGTCTCTAGAAGTGAATACACAAAGATAAACTAAGTAGTTTAATGACCTTATAGTATACAGAAATTTATTCAATAAGGAAGAAAAAAAGCACTATTTAGAGATGATACATTAGACTTCACCATTTTTTTAAAAATCTGCTTTGCAAAGGGCACAATAAGTAAAATGAAAAGGCAAACTGCAGAGTAGAGTTGCAAGAATTAAAAAGATTGAAATACTAAGTGTTGTCAAGAATGCAGAACAGCTAGATCACTTGTACCTTGTTGGCCAGAGTCAAAAGTGGTGCAGCCACTTTCAAAATCAGGTGGTCTGTGTTTTGTAATGTTAAACTATTCTTACTTTATAATCTAGCAATTACAATCATATGTATAAATGTATTTACCCGAAAGAATTAAAAACAGATATCCAGAAAAAGATTTGCAAGAATGTTCTTAACAACTTTATTTTATAAAAGGCAATGGCTGGAAACAATTCAAATGCCCATGAACAAGTGAATTAATAAAACACATTGTGGTTTATTCATACAGCGTAATATCACTCAGCACTAAAATGGAGCAACTACTGATTCAAAAACATGGATAAAGCTGGAACTTTTTACTAAGTAAAAGAAGCTGGATATAAGGAGAATATACTGTATGATTCCATTTATAAAAAGTTAAAGAATAAACTAATCTATGGTATAAGAAAAATGTTTACTTTTGAGGGGGTGTTGTCTGAAAAGAGGCACTCGGGGAATTTCTTGGGTGATGTAAATATTCTGTATTTTAATTTACATATATTTGTCAAAACCAATCGAGCTGTACATTTAAAATTTGCATATTTTTACATATAAATAATACTTTAAAAACTCCCATGTGGAGTCAGTGAGGGAGCATCTGACTGTTTCTAACTGTAAGTGTTCTTGTTTGCTATTTGTTTAGTTCACCTCTTTGCCTTTCGCGTAAGTTAAAACAGGTCATTTCAAGCATCCAGAGACTTTTTTTCCCCTTTCTTTTCTTTTTTTTTTTTTCTTTTTTTTTTGCTGCAAAGTTTCAGGTATCTCAGAACCTATCTTTATCTGGCTCCCTACACCCTAATATTAGACACCAGTCTTGGGAGGCCACGGAGGGGCATTCCTGGGGGACAATTCCCTCCTTGCATCTTGACTCCTTTCCACTTCTCTGGTCTCTGTTACACGTAGACCGCACGCTCACCACTGTTAGGGCTGCAGAGAAATACGTCTTTGGTAAGAAAAATCTTTTGTTCTCGCACGGGAAGCAGTCCCAAGAGACTTCCTCCAAAAGGCTTTTGCTGCCGCAGTAGATCAGTATCCCCATCATAGAAACCCCGCTAACAGAGGAAGAAGATGCATAGTTGAACTGTGTTGTGTGTCTTTGGCCCCCACAGGTGACCTGCTGTAGGACGAACCTCGCACACGCAGCGCCGCTCGGCTCAGGTTACTCGCGCTCCTGGACTCACCTCGTGCTGAGGACCAGCGCGGACGGAGAGGCAGCGAACTGTGCGCTGGGATGACCTGCACGCTGTAGCCTGTCGGGTTCCTACTTGCCCCCTGTCTTGTCTCTCCCTCCTCCTCCAAGGGTCCTGTCGCTGCTCTGTGCCCCGCCCCGTGCCCGGCCAGCCAGGGATGAACCCTCTCCAGCCGCGGACTGAGACAGACTAGCCAACGCCTCTGGAAATCAGGAGCTGGGATCCGGGATCCTCCGCGGGAGTGATGTCACCGGCGGCCTAGGAGAGCACTGCCAGGGGCTGTTGGCGCCGCTGCTCCTGAGCCCGGAGGTCGCGTTGTCTCTGGAGCTGGAGTGGAGGGGTCCCCAGCGATGGCACCACGCGCTCAGGTCACAGGGCTGCGCTCTGTTCTCGCGACTGCACACCCTCCCGAAACAGATCATTTATTCTCTTTGGTCCCGAGAATGAGAGGGCCATAGTTGGGGGGAAGGGATGGGGACGAGGAGAGAGCTAATCTGCCACTAGTTGACCCTGAGTCTGAGTACTCCCCTACTCCCCAGGACATGAGACCGTATTCACTGCAAGACTCTCAGATGTCCAGAGTTGCAGGCAGGTGCCTCTCATCTGACTACAAAGAGTTTGGAAGAACTGTGTTCTCCAGAGAGATTATTTAAAATACTCTTTTGATTAAAAATGCACAGTGATTTGTCTGAGGCAGACCCGAAAGGGGGTGAGGGAATCAGGGAGCAGGAGTGAACAGCATCCAGAAATGTACATTGAGGCAAAACGCCATTTGCGGACTCCATATCTTGGGGTCCTTTCCTCAGGTGAGACTCATGACATAGAAATAACTGATCAAAAATACATCAGCAATTAACTTAGAGAGGTGGGATGGCAGATTGGGGTTATTATGTTATGCATCTTTTTTTTTTTTTTCAAACCTGTTCCAAATTTCCTATAAGAATGCAGCGCTCAGCGACTTTTATTTTGAATAAATAAGTAAACTTGAAAAAAAAATCTCATCTCCTGTTTTCTTTCAAGTTGTTATTTGTTAGAGCAAATGTATGTCTTCTCTTTTTCAAAGCTTTTTTTTTTTTCTTGAAGAGGAGCAGTTTAGCTAACCATTGTTTTCTATCTCTTAAGGAGATTTCAACTTAAATACAAAGCAGACATATGCCTTTAATAACCCAGACCATTAAAAATCTAAGAGTCATTTTGCAAGCTGGATAACTGCTTTTGGGTAACAGTAGAATCCACAAGAGATACAACTAGGCATATGCAAATGAACTCCGACGTGCACTGCACGCTATTTGGGAGGGAAGATGGCAGCACGCTTTGGTAATACATCTCCAGAAGACGGAGACTTTCATCTTCTTTTATGTTTACATTTAAAATTACATTTAGATAGAATTTTCTCTATTCTCACTAAATACAAATACAAACCCTGCACATTATACATTAAAGAAACATAAGGCTATTTTTCCCCTTGTAATATATGATTTTATTTATTTTTAAATTGTTTTTGGGTTTTTTGGGGGGGGGTAGATAATTACATTTATTAATTAATTTTTTAATGGAGGTACTGGGGATTGAACCCAGGACCTCATGCACTCATGCATGCTAAGCATGTGTTCTACCACTGAGCTATACCCTTCCCCCTATAGTTTTCTTTTTTGGTTTTTTTTTTTTTTTTTTTTTTTTTTTTACACATAAGACTTTTCAAGGCAATAGACCAATAAAGAATTATTATGAGGGAGGTCTTTGCTGTGATGAAATAGTTCTGTATCTTAATTGCAGTTGTAGTTAGACCAGTCTCACCATGTGATTAAAATGAGATGGAATGTGAATTAGTTTCCTGTGGCTGCAGAAACAAATTATTACAAACTGAGAGGCTTAAAACATACATAAATTTATTCTCACACAGTTCTGGAGGGCAGAATTCCAAATTTGCTATTACTGGGCTGAAATCAAGGTGTTGGCAAGGCTATACTCCCTCTACAAGGTCAAGGGGAGAATTCATTACTTGTCTCTTCCACTTTCTGATGGCTATCAGCATTCCTCAGCTTGTGATCACATCTCTTTTGCTTCTTTTTCACCACTGCTTTCTCCCTTCTGTAGATAATCACCTGAGGCCTCTCTTCTACCCTGATGGCATTAAAGTCCCACTCATGTAACCCAGGCTAAACTCATTTCTTCAAGGTCCTTAACTTAATCACATTGTTTGCGTAAGTTAATATTCAACTCTAGTTACATTAAGTAACATTTTCTGATTCTGGGAATTAGAAATTGAATATATCTTTGGGAGGTAAATTTTTTTTTGACTACCACACACAAAAAAGAATAAAATAATGCCATTTGCAGCAACATGGATGGACCTGGAGATCATCATTCTAAGTGAAATAAGCCAGAAAGAGAAAGAAAAATATCATATGTGGAATCTAAAAGAAGAAAAAAGAAGACACTAATGAACTCACCTACAGAACAGAAACAGACTCCCAGATGTAGTGAACAGTCTTAGGGTTACCAGGGGGAAAAGGAGTGGGAATGGATAAAGTTGGGAGTTCGAGATTTGCAAATATTAACTGCTATATATAAAAGTAGATAAAAACCAAATTTCTTCCATATAGCACAGGGAACTATATTCAATATCTTGTAATAACCTTTAATGAAAAAGAACATATGTATATATATGCATTACTGGGACATTATTCTGTACACCAGAGACTGACACATTGTAATTTCAATCAATCAATCAATCAATCAATAAGTAATTAAAAACCTACACTCACATTATACCATTGCATTATACCATTGTTAAATTCCTAGTTTTGATATTGTACAACAATTATGTATTAAGAAGCCATTAAGGAAAATTTGGTGATGGGTATACAGGGTTTCTCTGTCATTTCCTTTGAGTTGATGTAAAAATATTACTTCAAAAACAAAGCAAAACATAAAACAGAAGTATATCTCTAAGGAAAAAAGGCATTTTTATGATAGCTTTTTCCAAATGACAGTTTAGAAAGTAACTATCTGATAGACTGAGTTATACAATTGCTTCAACATTTCTTGTTACGCAATCACAAAACCTAGAAATAAAATGATGTGCATTACTGATCTTTGTGGCCTTGATTCCACAGGTCCATATCAAGACATGCAAGGGGTCTGAGTTTCACTGTGAGAGTTATATGGCTCATGAAATCAGATCCATTTGGAAATGTGCCTCCACACATGCTATTGAATGAAAGCTGAGGTCATAAGCAAAGTCCCACCCAAAGGTGCCTTCACAAAAACATCATTATCATCAAATAGTTTTAGCTGAGTAAGAAAGAAGTGAGTTAGTGCAGTGTGTGTGTGTGTGTGTGTGTGTACATGCATACATTTATGGGTGTATTCATACATTTGCATTTTAAACATATATATGTTTGTGTGTTTATATTTGCACAATATATAATACATACACTATTAAATATAAATTATATATGTAATGTTCACTTAAAATACATTTTTCTTCTTCTGCCTGTCCAGTCTGCAGTATCTTACTTCTAAAATAAACACTGAATTTCATTTGAGGAAAAATAATACTCATCTTTCCTAGTCCTTTTTTTCTGTTTTTTTTTTTACTTGTTAGTTCTCATTACTTTAATTGATGTATAATTGACAAATAAAAATTGCATATATTTAGGTGGTAAAATATGATTTTTTAAAGATATATGATGGGATGATTTAATATACACATACATTATGAAAGGATGGCGAAAATCAAGTTAACTAACATATCCATTACTTCATATAGTTACCATTTTTTTGTGTATGTGCCGTGAGAATACTTAAGATCTACTTTCATAGCAAATTTCAAATATACGATACAGTATTATTAACTATAACTATCATGCTGTACATTAAAACCTTTTGTGTTTTAAAGGGGGTTAAACACTGCCAATTTTTAGAAGTACGTATGTGTCTCAAGCCTGGCCAATTGACATCTATTCTCTCAAAACACAAAGATAGGGTCAGGTACAGATTTTATGAGGAGCTGAAGAGATAGACTATGTATAGATTTATAGAACAAAAGCTCACATAAAATATCCCATCAGCCTTTAAAGACTTTTCAGACCACATTGAAAATTCCATTTTACTCTATTCTTTCTGGCTTGTGTAATTTGAAAGTAATATCTAGTCCATTTCAGTTTTTCTCCACTCTTTATAACTAGTGATTTCACCACCATGGCAAAGCTTGTGTTCATTCAATTAGAGTCCTAAAGTTCAATTACATACCAAGTCTCACTTGCAGTTTAGTTTTTGTTTTTATGATCTTCAGTTTGAGACTATAAATATTGGGATTTCTTATGTTTCCACGCATAGTCTTATTGGATTATCAAAGGCACATTTCCCTTTGTTCTATTTCAGCCTATCAAGTGGTTGTAAAATCCATGTAACATTTAAGTCTGTATTTAAATCAGGTCTTCATTTTTATTTGATCGTGTGTCTTACATTTACACCCACTGTACTTCATTTCCATGCTGTCTAAGAAAATCCATCTGACCATAAATAGCTACCTGGTGTTGTTCGGAGATATCAGCCAATTCACGGAAAAATCAGACAATTCAAATAGAGAATGTATCTCTGTGAAAAGAACTGATTGAACAAGCTTTTGGTTAAAACTGGATTCAAATGAAATTGACAATAAAAACTTGGTCTTTATGACATTCAAAGTATGCAGGACATAAAAGCAAGTGGTGTTATACTGCATGGAAAATGAAGCACAGGGAATTAAAGTAATATCCCAAAGTCACCCTGAATCATGCTCAGTGAACTGAGATTGTGATCCAGAACAACGAGATCCAATTTGCTGGTCTAACTACTGTAACCCCTCTGCAAGCAGCCCTTTTTTTTGAGGGCTCCCTGTGTGTTAAGTATTGTACTAGGTGTTGTGGGGCCTACAAGCATTAATAAAATGTAGAATCTTGGGACATGGTGCTACCTGGGATATTTTGCTTTCCCCCTTTTCTTTGCTTATTTGAACACGAACTAACTATTTTTCAGAAGCAAAAAGTGAATTTAAACATGTAAGCTCATTTCCTCCTAATTCTATTTCTGTTTAAGAAATGCTGTATTTTTCACAGCTGATTTCAAAACAGTATGCTAGTAACGTAGATACCTCTTTTCTAAGGGGACTACAAAAGATGTAGGGGAGACTACAGAGTGGAGCTGGGTTCAGGGTCACAGTTCCAACAGACTCGGATGATTTAAATATCTCTGTATTATGGATGGCAGGGAATTGTCTGCTTTTTGCTCTTTAAGAATTTTTTAAAATTGTTTTTTAATTTTTTTGGGGGGGGCAGATAGGTGATTAGATTTATTTAGTATTTTTTTTAATGGAGGTACCGGTGATAGAACCCAGGACCTCATGCATGCTAAGCACGCACTATACCACTGAGCTATACCCTACCCCCTGCTTTTCGCTTTTAAATTTCTTCCTGAATCCTGTCTTAGATTTTAACACAAAGTCTTGAGTAAGTTATCGCCTCAAAAAACTATATAGTATTGAACTTAATTAATTTGATTATTTTAATTTTATAATATCCTGACAGTGTATTTTAAGAAAGCATAAATGCTTAACATGACTGACAATATTCCATTGGGAAAGGGCAGTGTATCAGCATAGACTGAGTTCCATCCTGTGGTCAGCAGTGTGCCACATCGTCCACATTTCCTGCATATCTTAAAGATGACTTAAGGCTCCTAACATTTGTAAAATTTCAGAGAAATTACAACACTTCAGAGCTTTTCACAGCTGGTGGATCTGGAACTTGAATAGAGAAAGGGAGTAAATTAGGGTGATTAAGTGAAGGAAGTGCCAGTTTCTAGCTATGCAGTGGGATTAGGTAGTTTCATGGTTTGCAAAGTGAGGTTGACAATAGCACTTAGTGCACAGGGCTGCTGTGAGGGCTCAATGAGCCAGTGATTGCAGATCGCTAAGTACAGTGACAGGTACGTGGTCTGCATACACTTATAATCCCTACCGGAGATGAGGACACTGATAACAGCAGGCGGTGAGAGTAACGCTCTGATCTACCCCCAGATTCCTTTACTGCCCACTCTTCCATAGAAGCCTGTATTGGGGTTTGGCTCCACTACTCACTAGTGAGGAGAAAAGCAGTGTCCTACAACCAGTTCTTGGTCTAGACTGTGGATTGCGATTGAACCTAAACATGTCAAAGACAGCACTTCAGTTGTGACCAGGATGAAGAAACACAAAAGCAAGACTACTCAGTAAGCATGTATGAGTGCAGACAAAGGCAGGAAAATTGTCTAAACCAAAAACAAACAAAGACAAAACCTCTGTAATTTATTACAAATACGAGTAATTGCTATTTCTTTTTAAATTCCAGCTTTAAATTTACTTTGTGCTTCTTTACTTCTGGATGAGAATTATAAAGCTATCAAATCACAGAATTATCCTTGCTTCTTGACAGCATACATCCACAGAATAGCTTAAAGTATACATTCAAATCCAGTAATCTTTTATGACACACTTTTAGGAAGTGTCTACTTAAAAAAAACAAAAAAGCACAACCTGAAAGTTGAGAGTTCTCTTTTATTCATCAGACATCTCTGAAGGCTTATGGTAGGGATACAGCCTCTTGGATAGCTCTGAGAGACCACTAGCAGGGAGGCAGAGGGAGAGCCAGGATATATAGAAGTTTTTGCAACAAAGACCAGGTAATCGGAACATCAAAAGATTACTGTTAATTAAGAAAATCAGATATCTCAAGGTAAGGAATTTAGTGCTTTTCTATATATGGGAAGGTACAAAAGTGTGATCATTGAAATCATTCCTTTGATATGCACCTAGCTCTCTAGGGCCAGTACCCTGTTCTTTCCTATCCAGAGTCCCTACAGGGGGCACCACTGAGGGTGGTTGCAGAGACAGGGCTGCCTGCTTGTCTCCCTCCTGAGTTCCCTCCGGCTCACCACTGGGGGGCAATGGTAGTGACTGATGGCTAATGGTTGCAGTGTCTTTTGTTTACTGATATGGCAGGAAATGTATTTCATTCACAGAAGACACCCCCACAATTCCTCGAGGTGTGAGTTCTCATTGAAAAGACTGATAAACTCAATTTTATTCAACTGAAGTTGTGTTTTTGGTGGTCTTTGGAAGTATAGGGGTCACAAATCCTTCTCTGCAGTTAATATTTAAATTTAATAAACTTAGTAAGAAGCATTTATTTCAAGACTGTCACATACACAACATCGTTCCAGGTACAAACATGATTTAAGCCTGTTCCTTGACCATAGTCATCTTTGTGATTCAGTGGCAGATACAGATCTATCTATTGAACAAATCTAGATGAAATGAATACTGAAATCTAATTATTTTTTAAAAATTCAACCAGCATTTTTTGAACAGCCCAGGTACTAGGCTATAGCCTCATTATTATCAACATGCTATGTGATTAAAGAGTTGGTGAGTTTTATTTGATACATTCCTTGAGGACTAGGAAGACTTTAACAGAGAGTAGGAAAATATAACTATGAGGCTAGGCTTTTTGAAAAATTATGATTAAAGGCAAAGACAAGATTCAAGGGTGTTTCTCAGAGACTATTAAATGTCACTGTGAATGATGCATATGAAAGTTGTGACTGGGCAAAATAGAAGCTGATGAGACTAGAGAGATGGATTTGGGGGTGATAATGCAATGTTAGATGTCATAGATGAGGAATTGTAATGGTAACAGATGAAGGTCAGGAACATTGCTTAGAAGGCCATTACCAAAATCCACTTGAAAGATGGAAGAGAACTGAATTTAAATTGTTGCAGTGAGAATGGAAATAAACATAAACAAGAAATTATGTTAGGTTCTATGCACATTGCTAAAAGAGATTCAGATATAAATAAATACATTGTCTTTGACATTCTGGTGCTTCTGGTCTAAGACAGGGAAAAGATAAGACATTAATAGTTATTAGTATAACCCAAAGTAGAGAAATTACAAGAGTTGTTCAAAAAGGCAATATTGTATTTAGAACATCTCGGAGTTCTCTAAATCACAGCTTGTATGTCACTTTCTCCAGTGGTTACAAATCTTACTATACAGGAGTTAACCATCAGAAGCTCCCAACTTGGTTGGATAGCTCTAAATAAGCAAGACTCTACAAGGTACAGTCCGACAGTCACGTGGACTTTCTCTATAGGACTCTGAGGGCAATTCTTATGCAGACTACTTAGGAGGAAACAAGGTCATCCTGAAATAGGAAGTAATAGTGTTAAAAACATATTGGAACTAGTTTTTGCTGTTGTTATTGATGCTCTGTTGTTGCTTACTTGTTTAATACAGGGCTCTAATTAACCAGCTGAAATGTTTAATTAAGTCACAATCCATGTGTAAGGGAAGAGAAGTAATTTTCACTGTATCCTTCCAGGAAATTGGCTGAGACACACCCTGTAATAAAAGACAGATTAACGAGAGAAAAACGAAATGTATACCTTCTGTATACATAGGAGAGACCCAGGAAAACTGAGTAACTCTCTAGCATGGCCCAAGCTGTCACCTTATACACCATCTTCAGGTAAAGACAAAAGGAGATGCTGGGGTGGTGAGGTGAGGGCAGTTATGCGAGGTTACCAGAAAAAGCACAGTAAACAAGAATAGAGTTGCTTTGCAGATTTAAGTCATTGCCTTATTCGTTTGATAAGTTTCTACAGATTCAGAGTCATCCTTCTCTTCCTGGTGGAGCTGGAGACACTTTTACAAATGGAGATTTTCCATACAAATGTCAATGTTCCTTACAAAACAGTAACTTCTACTTTATTTTCAGAGCTTCTTCTATGTCTGCTTTATTTAAAAAATGACCACCTCAAGGCAATCCGTACGCCAAGGAGGCATACTTTGCAGTGACAAATTCTGCTTCCCTTAGTATGGCATTGACTCTGTCTCCTATGTCTTTCTTATGCCCTCATTCTATTAGTTGTCAAATCTAATTAATTCTACATGTTAAATAGTTCTTAAAATCATTCCCACTATTCCTTGGTTATTATTGCCCATTGCCTAGAGTGAATCCCACTCTATCTGAATGCTACTCTTCAGTTGAGTCTGGAAATGAAAGCAGCGATTTTAACACTAGAATTCAGTCAAGATTTTTTTTTTTAACATAAAACAGTCAGGGCAAACCTGAAATGTCAGACAATGTTCATCTAAAGCTGTACGTCAGAACAAAAGACACACACATACACATTACATATACATATAAACACCAAGTCCACAAGACAACAGTATAGTCATAAACAAGAGGTGGAGCATCAACCAAAAGATCAATGTAAGTTGAATGATTCATTGTACTCCTGGAGTTCCCCAGTCCCCCTAGAATGTGCTAATTTGGCATGTGGATTGCTTTGAGCTGAGGATTATCAAGACCCAACAGAATCAAGAAGAGCTTCTTAGTTCTCCTTTAACTGCCTAGAAGAATTTAGATAGGGAGCCTGGTCCAGAAAGGGACCTATCCCCAGAGATGACTACAAAGACTATGAGCTAGACATGGTAAGCTGGGGGGAGCTTAGCAGGATCTGTTTGTTCTCTGTATCCCAATGTCTCTGCATGGCATGACAAACATTTGTTTACCAAACATTTGCTCTTCCCATGTTCCTGTGAATTGTCTTCTTCCCTTTGTAGCCCCAGACCCCTAACCCTTCTCCTTAGCTCAGAATGACATATTAGACTGAACTGTCTGACTGTCTGAGAGACTCATGTCTATGTGAAGCTCTCATATGTACAAAATTAAATGTTTTTCTCCTGTTAATCTGTCTTATGTCAATTTAATTATTAGAGCAGCCAAAAGAAACTAGAAGGGTAGAGTGAAAAAATTTTGTCCCCAAGAATTCCATTAATCCATTCATGAAAAATTCATTGTACACTTCTGAAGTATCAGGCACATGGAATTCAGTGGTAGCCTGATTTATTGATGGCTATGATCTTTAAAATGGAATGTAATAGAAGCAATTGCTCATCTGTACACTCCTTAATTACTAGAGGGCTGTGTTCCTGATAATATCCACTTCCCATGACTATTTTATGTGATTTTTTGCTGGATGTTTTTCATTTAACTCTTAATTCACTTTATCCATCCTCCTGACCTTGCTTTGTGCTACAAGAGGACCTTTAAGGACAATATGTGGCCTCCTTGTCATCTAGCTTCTGGGAAAGTTCAGTCAATTAAGTAACAGCCTCGGTCAATTAGGGACAGAAGAAAGTGAGATTGGGGTGTGTATCCCCCTTATCCTTTCTCTGCAAGGCCGTTTTTTAGCCTATTATCCTTGGAGCTCTCCCTGTGAATTCTGATGGCTACTTTCTACCCATGTTCCCTGCCTGGGAGCAACGATTTTATTCTATGATTACTCTCATCACCTCCCAAATCTTTGAAAATAATTTTTTTTAATTTACTAAAATAACCCAGCTTGAATTGTCATCTGTTTCTTTCTGGAACCCAGACCGCTACTGATTCAGAATTTGTGTATGCTTTTCAACTAGGTTCTAAGTTTTTATTATGCAGTTCTGAACTATTATTCTAGACTGATTTTTTTTTTAACATTTAAAAAAATCAATATCTGTTTCTTCTTACTTTTCTTTAGATTATATGTGATGGATGAGGGTATATAGCTTAAAGGTACATAATTAGAATGATATTCATCAGCTCTTAGATAAATATTCTAATAGTCTCCCCATTAGTTGCCAGTCTTTCAACCTCTAGATATCTAAAGTCTAACCCACCTTCAAAAATAATCCAGAGTAATAAATATATATATATATATATGTGTGTATATATATATATGTAATCCAGAGTAATTTTTTCAAAACATGATTAATTATAAACCATGAAAATCTAAGTTCCACTCTGTGCTTTCTTCAAGGCACAGTTTTATTTTATTCTGTAAACCTCTTTCTGTAATTTTAAACACAATAAATATGGATACAAGAATTACAATAAATTCTAGGAATTCATATGTAATCACAACTAAAAAGGAACCAAAAATACTCAAATTACACTCTATCTCTGATAAAGATACTGTGAGGGAGACAGGTTTAATAACTTGCCTAACATTATAAAAATAATCAGTAAAATATTGTGCACTCTTTACTACAGCACTGGAGATCTTTCTAATCTGAAATGCTAATGTAGCATTGACAGAAAGTATTACCCCATTAGCTCTTTTCCTTCATCCTAATAAAACCTACTTTGTAAAGGCTAATAATTCAAAGACTGTAATATAAAAGTAATTAGAAATGCACTCGTAGATTAATGATTATTCCTTTGGGTTACGTAACACAAATTAAATGTTGACACAGTATCTATGGGATGCAGATTATTATTTTGCATACTTTTTAAAAAGTCCGTTATTATCTTGCCAATTTATTGTTCTCTTCAACTCTTGCAGACATATTCAATAATGTTTTCAGGAGTGATTCTTTAAAGGAGTCTGTTAGTATAATTTTATTTGGTGCCTTAGCTATTTTAATAGTTATGGATATGCTCTACTTCCATGCAGGGTTTCCTTATTACTATTTTTTATTTCAAATATAGTATTTATGTACTAGACATCATATGTAAAAGTTCAAGATATGACATGTTCCACTATGTGACAGTGAAATGCAGAATCAAGACTTGGGAGCTGCAGCATCTACATAGAGACTAACTGTTAATATGGTTGATGCACATGATATTATTCCTATTCTCTGAGGCAATTTTTTAGCAGTGCCATAGCATCGACATCTATATATTTTTCCATCTGAAAACTGAATAAGGAATTATGGAATTTGAATATGTAACATGTTATAGAAATTATTGTCCCTGGAATAAAACTGAATTAATAGAAAACAAAGAAAAAGAAAAAAAAGGGGGGGGGAATATATTCATAATTCATTTGCCAAATGTGATCTTTAGAAACACATATCTTTCATTTCAAATGTTATTTTGTTTGTGGCTTTGTTTTTGAATCACCTGTACTTATTTCATATTTTATGGCATCACCTTACTTCTAATTTCATGACTTGTTCCATCCTTTCCCCTCACATTGCTAAGATTTTTCTCAAATACTGACTTGATCGTGTCATAGTCTACATGTTTCCATGATTCCGTTGGCACCAAGACTGAGCAAGATTTGGTCTTTGATTTCTCCAGACTCATCATTCATCACTATCCAGAGCAGGTCACTTTCCTAAAGGCCTACAAAGCTACCAGTAGTTTAACAAACACACCGAGCTCATGCCTAACTCCCTACTTCTACACACAGTGATTCCTTTGTCTGGAATGTCCTTTCCCCTCTTAGTTCCACACAGATTTGCATGCCCTTAAAGACATAGCTTAAGTATCATCTAATCTACTATGTCATTCCTGATTACCACCTCCTATCTCCTTGCCAATTTACTTCTTGGTGTATTCTATGATTGTTTCCATTCAATGATGGACTACTATCTGGGTTACCTGTATGATTCTTTCTTCAGACTGTGAGCTCTTTGCATAGAAATATAGTGATTCTTATCTTCACATCTCAAAAGCCCAGCAGAAAAATATGGCCCCCAAATTTGTAGGAATTCAATGAATATATACTAGATAAATGAATGACCACATAGGGGAGCAAAATTTGCCACCCCAAATATGTCCCTTTGGCATGAGGATTAATTTAGGCTGATTATTTTATTTTAAAAAAATAAGACTTAGAAAGTTTTCTTGTTACTCCCCCTCTTAACTGACTAAAAGAATTTAGATAAAGAGAAGGGCCTATTCCTGGAACGGAGCTACAACTGAAAATATCTGCAAAGAATATGGGCTAGGTATGGAGGGGAAACTGGATATACTGTGGAGACCAGAGTCCAGTCTGTGTCCAGTTGTCTATCTATGGCCCAGCAAACATGTATTTACCAAACATTTGCTTTTCCATCTCACATGAATTGCCCTTTTCCTCTCTGAAGTACCAAATCACTACCCCCAATATCCCTTTTTGTCTTTAGCTGAAAACTATTTTTAAGGTAAAATTTTCAGCTATTTTGGCAAGTTACTCAGTTTTCCCGGGTCTCTTCCATTTATACATATTATTAAACATTTGTTTGATTTTCTCCTCTTAACCTGTCTCATTCAGTTTAATACTTAGATCAGCCAGAAGAACCTAGAAGGGTTGAGAAAAATGTCTTCTTCCTTGAAAATTGTATTTATCTGAGAGAGTATAAATTTTAATGGGGCAACAAAAAAGTGTTTCTTTGGCTTACTTCTATCAGTATAGGGTAAGTGTTCAATAAATATGTGAATGGTTAGCAGTGTTGGTGTTTCACAGAAAGCAAAAATTCATGGTCCTTCCAGGTCTAAAGTTCAATGATTTTAGAGTATTATTATGTAAGAAGAAAACAATACAGAATAAGAACAGGTTTTAGTTTCTTTTCCATGGTTTAATTCTTCCCTGGGAGCTCTGGAGCTAGCCCATAATTACAGTGCCAGTGCACATGGGATGCCAGTGGAGTAAGACAGTATAGACTTTCTTCATCCTCATTATTCTTGGTTTTGTGACTGTAAGTGAGCCCAGATTCTGGTCTTTTAGGTATGTTGGTAACAACCAGAGATACAACAGTCAAACTATAATCATATTACATTATTTTGTTCAAAGATTTATCCTAAGAATGAAAGAATGATATTTATGTTGTTCTATTAAAAATTCTTTACTTAGAACACACAAAAAATGACACTTCATGTTACTGAGAACATAGCAAAGAACAAAACAAAGTCCCCACAAAACAAAGTCTCCACTCTTGGAGGTTTCATGGGAGATTGAGACAATATATGAGTTTAAAAAATGTAACTGATATAATTTCAGTTACTGATAAAAGCAATGAAGAAAATAAAAAAAGTATATTAACATTTAAGAGATTAAAGAATGAAAATGGGTGGGAATTATTATTAATTTTTTTTTTTAGAATTACCAATCTTATGCAACATAAAAAGCAATCAGTTAAGATTTTCAAATTCATTTTCTAATTTAATCATCAAAGCCTCCAAACGGAAATTTTTTTAAATTCTCATATTACAAATAATAACTTTGAGATTCAGAAACGCCAAGTGGCTGGTATACAGGCACAATAGAGGTAGAGTTTGCATTAAACTACAACTTTTCTTGAGGCTAAAATCTAGGGCCATTTCAGGAGAGCCTCCCAACTCTACATATATTTTATTACATAAATGTCCAACCCATTTTACGATCACCAGCAAGGACAACCCTGAGCTTTACACACCCAGCACTCCAGATCAGCCATAAAATCAAGCACTTATCAAATGTCACTGAGTGTGGAGCTATAAAGGGAAAGGATGGAAACTTTTTCAAAAGCCACAGATAAAGGAATTCTCCAGTTATCAAGGAAAATTACCTGAAAACAAAGAAAGATGCCTCTTGTGGCAAGTTAATGCCACAGCACTGGAATGGGTGAAGGAGGGCTTGAATCAGAAGAAAAGAGTCCAAAAACCCCAAAGGGAGAGATTCAGTTTCCAGTTTTCAGACTTCATTTCAGAAAAAATATGCTAATGTTTTGACTCTGCTCTAGGAAACATATTCATAGACTAGTTACTCTCCCTTTTTTTTTTATTGTATATAAATGTAGAGCAAGAAAAAAAAAGATGGCTGGGTATCATAGTAGTTTCATGAATGTTATCAACGCTGCATTAAAAATATCTGCTTTGCATTTCTATACCATTCGGCAATTTGAAAAACACATTTTTAGCACATTGAAAGTACACCACCTATATTAGTTTGTGAGGGCTGCCCTAACAAAGTGCCACAGACTGGGAGGCTTAAAGAACAGAAATTTATTCTCTCATAGTTCTAGAGGCTAACAGTCCAAGATCATGGTGTTGGCAGGGCTGATTTCTTCTGAGACTATCTCCTTGGCTTACAGACAGCCATCCTCTCCCTGTGCCTTCCCTTTGTATATGCCTGTGTCCAAATTTGCTCTTCTTATAAGGACACAAGTCATGTAAGATTAGGTCCACCCTAATGACTTCATTTTCAATTAATGACCTTGTTAAAGACACTATGTCCAAAACATTCACATTCTGAGGTCCTGCGGGCATATGAACTGGGGTGACACAATGCATTCTGTAACAGCGCTCTTCCATTCACTTCCATTTTGAGAATGAAGGGTAAACACAGAGAAGTTAGATTTATGGAATTTTAGATGTTATAAATGACCTAAAGATTATTATAACTCAAGCCACAGTTTGTGGATGAAAACTGGATCTGTGAGAAGTCAAATGAGTTGTCCAAGATAAAAGAACTCCTCAGCACTGCATAAAAGGATTAGGATTAAGAAAATGTAAACTGACTATATTTCAATTTAAAAAAAAGAAAAAAAAAAGATGACATTACAGAGAGAATGGCTAAAACTAGCCAGCAACGACAGGAGGAAAAGCAGCTACCCAAACAGGACAAAAAGTAAAAAGAGATCTTAGTGTCAGACACAGATATATGATGGCTGATTAAAACGCTGAACATAATCATTTAATTTTGAATTAAATATTGAAAGAAAATGCTTGATGACTGTGTGTGATATAAGCCCACGAGGACTGTGTTGGTACACTTAACATGTTAATGTGTGTTCCAGTTGACTTGGCTCACCATTCATCCCAGCCCATCTCCAGATCTTGATGGCTCCCTAGGAAACTGCAAGATATGAGTCCTTAAGGAGCACAGGGACTAGGTAATCTTTAAGGAAGACAGCAATCAGCTCCTGAAATGATGTTAATACCTTATCTGATGTTTACAAAACTTTGTGAATTTAACTGAGCTTGTGTACTTCCACTTCACAGATAATACACGAAAGCTCAAAAGATTAATATTTGCTCAAAGCTATGCTGTGACTGAAACTGAGGGGAGTGACTTAAAAAAATTCAACAATCGAAAATCTTGGCTCTGCATCTCATATTAAACGACAGTCCAAATTTTAATCTTGAAGTATTTTGGTATTATACAGTTCTGAAATTGTTATCTAGTCCTTTTCTACAAGTAAATTAATGTCATTCTAAAATCCCAAATTCATGATCTTTGGCCTCTGAAGAGTATAGCATGTTGACAGGTTTAGAAAAATAAAACACATTTTAGCTTCAATGTAAATCACATAACTTATTCATTCCAGTTAGCATCGAACATCAATTGCCTCATCATGTCACCCTAAGTGCTTCAACTTTAACATATAAAGTCTTCAAAGTACAATTTTTCTTAATAGTTTGTTATATTCATGAGACGGGGATTTTTGCCTGATTTCTCTGGAGCACGAATCTGTCATCTGCTCTTTAGGCTTATTTCTTTCTAGTCTTTTGAAAAGCAAATGCAGTCAAATGTAGCACACAAGACTCACTTTAAATAAGATGCATTGAAGATTTTATGGCTATTTAGCAGAACACAGCAATCCTTTTATATTATTTTTCTTTTCCCCTGTGTGTGTGTGTGTGTGTGTGTTTTAGTGCAGGAGTTGATCAATCACAGAAGTCTTTCAACTCACTGGCTCTGTGTTGTTAAAGTAAAGTTATACAAGATCATCTTGCCAGCATTCATTTCTTCAAGAACCACACCTCAATTATGGCTCTTTGTATTGAGTAATTACGTAAAAGTCTACCTCAGGTTGTGAGTTTCTCAAGGGAATGGGCTTTCTTCTATAACTTTGCACATCTCTCATGGTCTCACGTGACCCTCATGATCAAAATATAGACTTGATTTTCCTGATATCAAGGAAAAGAAGCTTATGGTATAGATTATTTCCCCAAATAACTTTGTTCTATCCTATGAATTGTAAAAGGTTTAACTCTTACTTATATTTATCTTACAAATTAAAATAATAACTAAAATTTTTTGGAGCCCCTGCTATGTACCAGGACTTGTGCTGTGGAATTTGTATACATTATGTTACTGAATACTCATGAAAACCCTATAGAGTCAATCTTACTATTTTTATTTTAGAGTTAAGGAAATCAAAGTTCAGAAAGGATAAATAAATACTCTAAATTCAGATAGCTAGTAAGAGTTAGTACTGGAATTCAGATCTATACAGTATTCAAAGGCAGTGTGCATTTAATCAGCTTGCCTACAAAGACTGAGTCTTTGTAATGTATTTATGTTTACTGCGTCTTATGAATGTCACTTTAAAAGATGTTTAATTCAGATAGAGACAAAATTACTATATGTAGCCTTTTGACATTTTTCTACTTAGAATGATACATTTGAACGTAGTATTGTTTCCTGTAATATTTAAGCTTGCTATTTTACTATACCCACAGACTTCAGGCAACTGAGGACAGAGCTGATATTCTTCACGTTAATCTCAGACATCATAGGGGAAAAAAAAAGGAAAAAAGCATCAGTCCCCTACATATCATGTAATAAAGAAGACAACTAATGTCTATAATAGTGTCTAGTCTCACTGAGTTTATTCCTAGACATTAGTCTTCAAAGCCACTGTGACATTGAATTCTGGTAGTGCAATTTGAATAACAGGTGTGCAAGCTTATATAAATTTTATGTACTATGTAGGGTATTCTCTTTTTTCTCCAAAAAAAATCAATATTTTTAGATTTCTCATGGATCAAATTCAATAAATTGGTTGTTCTGGATAACTACAAATGCCTACCTAGTGAGGACAAGGAATGACTGAAGGAATCTCAAGTTATTTTTCAACAATAGCTTCAAAAACAGATGCCAAGATGCTTGTGTGTGTGTGTGTGTGTGTGTGTGTGTGTGGTGGTGGTGGTGGTGGTGAGAGAGCGGTCTCGAAACACCTTTCTTTTAGTATTTGCTAGCAATTCACAAGCCAAACAAAGGAAATAATGACATGTAAAAATAAAACTGGCAGTTTCTTGTAACTTTGAGGTGACATCTATTCAGTACTATCCCAAGGTTTCAATGATGTGTGAGTATTGAAAGTGACCCTTAATGAACAGTTTGTCACCTTTAATCTTTACAATAACTCAACATTATTTGAGATGATTACTATTAAAACAAAAGATTAGGACTCATAAGTAGTTTTCTCAAGTCACAGTTTTAACATGACAGATGCTGGAATGAGGTCTCAGTCAAAAGCACCTTCCTTTTCTCACTGCTTGTATGAATAATGAACTGATAGCACTTTTTAATCCACTGAGCAAAGACTTAGCTAAACTTTTGTTCAGTGCCCATTTGTCATTTGGATATCCAATTGTTTTATGTAAAATATAATTACTAGAAGACCTCCATTAAACTATCTGTTTAAATTATTGTGCTTTATATTTCTTGTACTCCTAATACACAGCCTCTGCGTTTCCAGTGAGCTAACATTAATCATCAGAAAGCCTTTGCAAATATTACTCTTGTCAGTGAGAAATTATCTGTAAACAGCAGACAGATATTCCAACAGAAGCTGAAATGAAGTCTATGCCTCCTCTTCATCAAACCAAAGGACAATGTTGACTAAACTCCAGTCTGATATTAAAGCTAATAGTGAAAAAGAGGCTGTAACTATCTGCATCTTCATTTCCTTGTTTACATAGACGTAACTGTTTTTCCAGTTCCACTCATTAAACTGCAGGCTTCTTGAGGACAGGAATTATCTCTAAGTCTTTTTTATCTAGAGTTTAACATATGGTCTGGCATATATACTAGATGTTTAATAAATATTTAAATAAATAAATATTTAGATACAAGTTATTTATGTGGCCATGAAATAGTTCACTTAATTTAGATCTTTTATACTAAATTATCAGCCATGAGAATACAATATTTTATCTTAGACTTATCAAATAAAATAAATGTATTCAATATAAATATAAAGTAATTATCCTTTTGCAAATGGACTCTGACAAGATGATAAGGAGACAATTTTCAGAGTTCCCAAACATCATCTTTTTTCCATCTGAAAATAGGATGAAGATATTGTGCTGAAATTCATAGGGGTTTTCCCTCTGCAAGATGCAAAAAGAGGAAAATCTGTGTAATATTTTCAGTGTGGTTACCCATCCCCCAAGCTGGACTCTTATTCTTAGCAGCTACTTCACGTATTTAAAGGCCGGACAGCTCTCTATCACCTCTCAATACCAACCTTGTTAGCTAAGGATGTTACATTTTTCCTGCTACGTGATCAGCACTGAACAAATATTTGTTGTTGTGGACTGTGAACAACAAAATGGAGTCACTTAAGTCAAAGGGATCTAAAAGGAAGCTAAGAGGCCACCAGGGAAGTGGAACGCTTATACAGGTCCACACTCTGATGCAATATAAACGTTCAACCCAGCCATTCTGAGACCACCTGACACTTGTTTTCCTTCCACCCTCTAGAGACTGCAGCTTAGCAACAAATCTGCTACCAACAAGTGACTGAATGCCTGCTGGCACCAATGATGGTTCTGTAAAAATAAACTATAATACTTCCCTGGAATGTCTTTGTTGCCTTTATAAACCCCCACGATTTTCTATTTCCCTCGGAGCACATTTGAGTTGCTACTTGAATCAGTACCTCTCAAACTGCAATTCGTGAGACCCCAAATACACACTTTTTTTTTTTCTTATTCGCAGTCTTCTGCATTTCTTGGTCAACATTGTACACATTTATGGCTTAATGTTTTAGGTTACTCCCAGCCAAACTATCAAACTGTTCTAGGACATTTTCACTGTATGTAACAGATGAGACCATTTCTAAACTACTTGTTCTGCATCAAATCAAAGGATAAATTATCAACTCTTTTTCTGATCAGCTTTTTGGCCACAAGTAAGATTGGAGGTGAATCTTTCCCTCCAGGAGTGTGAAATCTCAATAAAAAGGAAAGAAAATAACCTGTGTATCATTAAGTAAGCAAATAAGGTTTATACAACAGGGTATTCTTATGAAGAGGAAAGAGAAAGGAATTTCAGATCTATGAGCAAAATCAGGGGATGTATCTGTGCAGTGATGAGAAATGAGTGAATCAGCTTGGTTAGAATAGGTTCTTCAAATGTAATTTTGTAAAATAAAAGTATACACGAGGAAAGTATACACGAGGGTCAGATTGAGGATAGGTTTGTAAACAAGGATAAGACGATCTGATTGCATTTCTAGGCAAATATGAATTAATAAAGGTTCTTTTAATTACTAAAATTCAGTTACAAGGGGAGAAACATAATTCCATTGATTTTAGAAGTAAATCACTTGTTTTCTGAATTCAGTAAAGTGTTGAGAACAAGTGTGGAAACTCAGAATGCCATCTCAGTTGTTTGGATATTAGGTGTTAGAGTGTAAATGACACAAACTGACATAATAGTGCAAAGCTGTCACCACAGGAAGATATTTTGGTTTCTATCATGAGGAAAAAAAACCTCAATTTTATGATAGCAGATCAAAGATGTCTGGAACTTATGTTTTTCAAAATTTATATTATTGATTTCATGTACTATTGTGTTTCTGCTCTTTGCTGTTAGAATTTTTATTGTTATTTTTTCCTCCCCAGGACTACTTTGGGATATTATACTTGAGCTACAACAGGGAAGTGGACCACGACACACACATATACACAAACACCGATTTACTCCGAGTTGTGCAGAGGTCATTTTTCCCTCTGCCTAGAAAGGCTACTTCACCTACCACCACGTGCACACCCTTTGCCTTGGAGGGGAGGAAAACTTCTTTTTTCTTCTCTTTTAGGTTATTTGGCTGGTCTAATAAACTAACATAAGACAGATTAACAGGGGTAAAATTTAACTTTGTACATACAGGAGTCCCATAAGGATATGAGGCCCAAAGAAGTGACCAGAGCAGGCAGCTTTCATACCTTTTAGACAAAGAAACAATAATCTTGTGATGAATTGACAAGACAAAGAAGTTTGGACTGGGGTAGTAAATTACGAAAGAAGAAACAAGCTTTGTATTTTAATCTTCTTGGCTCAAAATTCTCTATTTCTGATGATAAGGATGTCTCTACCTCCTGTACAAGAAGGGTACCTTATACCTGGGAGATTTATTTCCTGCTTTCAGGGAAGACAAGGGAGGGTCAGAGTGTTCTTGTATCACTGTTTAAGTAATTTTAATTCCAAATATAGTCACACTCATTAATGTCAAGACTTTACATATCTGTATAATATACAGATATATAGACATCAATAGGTCCAACTCAAATATCATTCTCTAACCTAGAACCAGAAATTTACCTATGAAACAGAGGCTTCATGATTTGCAATGAATTTTCTGTCCCTGTATTTTGTTTAAATAATAAAATGAGTACATTAAAATATATAAATTGTGAACTCAAAGCAAAGACTGTATCCCATTTATTGTTACATTTGGAATCCAATAGTTAAATGCACATAAGCATTGCTAGGATTTTAACATCAATATGACACTGTTTCTGAAAAGTAACTTACTTTTTGGTTCTTAGTAAACTACTTTTTCAAGCACATATGAATTTATTCTTACTTATTTTGTTTGTCATTTAAAGGTGACACCCCCATGTGCTCAAAGATTTGTTGAAATGAGTCATTGGCAAAGAACAAGGAAATAAAAATAAGTTATGATGTCATTAACTATTCTTTCTTCACCCTGGATCCTAGCAGATCTAAATTTGGCCATCCATGTGTATTTATGCCATGCCCAGGTGTGAAATTGCACACTACAAGAAACAGCTATTTTGGTTGATGAACAACAATTTCCTCAAATATCCTTTGAGTATCATTTATCCACCAGCAGTTTAGCATTGCTGTAAATGATATTTAGTTCCCAAATGGATTGATTCAGGGGAGATACAAAATTAGCCAAAATATCTAGAGTTTTTCCAGATTTTTTACTTTTCAGCTTATTAACCATAGTATGACAGAAATTAGAAGCATTTAGAGACCTGGAATTTTTTAAACAGTGTGCCATATTTCTACTCCCATCTGTTTTCCTAAATGTTACATGGTTAACATGTAGTTACACCACATGTGTGGTTTTCTTTTCTTTTTGGCCAATATTTTCATAATATACAACAGAAAATTGCATGCCATCTTACACTTGCCTAAACTTCCGGATTCTGATGACAATACGAGCACACATCTAAATAATGCATGCATTTCTCCCTTTCTCCTACAGATGTTTGTGCTTGACCAGACAAGTACTTGTTAATTATGTTTTTGTTCTTTTTCCTTTTTGTCTTTAGTTTTAAATATCAAGAAATATTCATGATTATTTACTGTTAAAAATAGAAAGTTGTTTAGAGAGGATGAACTATGAAATATATATATTGTTACACAATGTAAGAAGAGACATGACGTCTCCTTGTTTCACAGGCTGAGACTTAGGGAAAGAAGTTATATTTCCATAGATTTAACTTGATAGTGAAGTGGGTGGGAACTTATATTAGCAGCATGCTGGAGAGGAAACTTAAAGGAAAGGAAGGGCTAAAATTTGATTAAACATTCCACTCTGACTTCCCCCTATAGAACTGAGAATAATTTGAAGAGTCCTAGATATAACCAGTATTTTTATTTTAGCTTTATAAAAGCACAGTCCTGTAGTAGAAGACCTAGTGAAAATGATCAGAATGACTTTTAATGGAATATGAAAAATTTCTAAGCATTTTCTACATTGCTACATTTTTTTCTCAAAGTATATAATTTTCCTTTACGGGATTTGACAACTGGGTTTCTACTCATGTGTTACTAGGGTTTCAAAGAGCATGTTTCAAAATGGAGGTATATTAACTTTTAATGAAAATATTATTCTTTCTTGGCTGGGAGCTCTCTACTTACTAAGAAAATTTGCCCTTGCATAGATGTCTTTTCTTTTTTATTCTCTCTGGCTGTTCTTTCTATGTTTGTTTTCAATTCTTCATAAATTCTTGCTAACCACAGAGCTAATATGATATTGATTTTCTGAAGTTGTGCTTTGTTCGAAATTGGAGGCATTTTTCAGAGCAGCCATATACTAATTTTTAAACTGCAAGGCTTTGAGCAAGATGGATTTTCAATATGACAGAATAGCTAGAAAAACTTCTGATGCCTTGTATTAAAATACCGTAGCAGAAATTCACAGGCATGATTGCCAAACTCACAAATAATTCTTTGAAGATAAGTTAGTAAATGAAAATCACTGAATTTATTAATCATCAACAGATAGTGATGGTAGCAGAAAAAATTGGTAGCAGAATACAGTAAATAGTTCTAGAAATATCTGAGATGGACTTCGTTTTAGGGCACCATTCTTAAAGCCATCATTGACGAGTTCAAATCATGACTCCCTCATGCTTCCTTACATGTTGTCCTTGGAACTCCATCCTCAGTCTTTACAATATCTTTTTATTCCATCATTTATTGTGGACACATACAACTTACAAGGGCTTGCCCAGTAGAGGATAAATAAAATGCAGTTGAAGGAGGGCATTTTTCCCTTCAATACAGGAATGCTAGATTCAATGCTTGGTTGTTTTCATCAACACATTTTTTTCCATTTTGATTTAAAGAAACAACTCAGTTTAAGGTTTAGAAATGTGTGCTTTCTAGAGTTAGATAAATCCATTACTTTCTCAAAGTAAAAATATAATTGGAGGTTTACATGCCCTAATATTTGTCACACTATTTGAAACTTATAAAACAAGTTAAAAAGTTATTAAATAAAATATAGTCTATCCTCCTATTTTAGTAAGTATTGTTTATTAAATAAAATATAGTCTATCCTCCTATTTTAGTAAGTATTGTTTCATGACATTTTTGAAGACCACATTCAAATTTAGAATTCTTAAACTTCTTAGAATTCTGCATTGAAAATGACCACAAGAGGAAATCTGGCTGCCATGCCCTGGCCTGTGGACCACTAACTTTTTTTCTCCATCATCAAAAAAGAGACCTCTTTCACACATAGATAGATAGCTTAGCTTGCACATCCAAACTTTATCTAAAGACCCCTTTATATCCGGAGTTGTACATGTTACTATGTGTTCAGACACAGACCAGGGGAGGAGGCTTAAGTAGGTTTCATAAGCAGGAGCAAGTCCATTTGGGCTGGGAGTACTGGTTATCTGATTCTATAGTGAAGTTCAAAAATGGAGCACAGGATGGCACATTCCTTAATCCCTTGAATTCCTTGATCCATGGGAAGAGGCATGGCCAGAGGAGAACTAAACCCAGGCCCTCTAAAGTTCAGGACCCAGGGAAGGGGTCTCTCTCTTGTTTGAGTCTAAGAATGATACTACAAAAACACTTTGGTTTAAAGACCTTTTACATCCCTCTGAGTCATACATTTAACAATGGGGGGACGGGGGTGTGATACACTCCCTAAAGGAGCAAAATTGCTCCCTAGGGAAGTAAACAAAATTTTACTCTTTGACACATAAAAAACAGATTTACAGTACTTAAAAAGTGTATCTGTGGTATTTAAATTTCATGGGGAGAAGAGGGTAACCTGCTTGGAAAGCCCCTTTGCCTCTCACCATTGGGAAGGCATCCACTCGGAATCCTTAGTAAATGCAGAGCATGGTGTGAGGGTGCTGGCCTTTTCACTTTATAGATACTGCAAGGAGTGGTAAGATATTAGCAGTGAAATGAAAAAGGCCAGCATATTTTTCTCCAAAGGATTCTTCAATGTAGCATAAAAAAATATCTAAGGTGCTAATTTTATCTATATAGGAAAGGAGTCAGACAGGTTAATGGTGAATTAAGCTAAAGAAAATCGTACATTTTAGAAGTTGCTTAGACATGAACCTGTGAACACTTTTTGTCTCAAAAATTAATTTTTCTCATAAAAAACACAAAGAATTATATTCCACATTATTCAGAGCCAAGAAAAGACAACTGTGATTTGATTTTAAGGCATAAAAATTAAGATAAATTCCTCTAAAGTTTATAGCATTGTTCATTTCTCTAAAAAAAATGGATACATGCAATTCAAACAGTTATCCTGTTATGAAAATATTATGCTTATTGATAAGTTTAGATTAAAATATCATTCATTAATTGTTAGATAGAGAAAAGTTTTTCAAGCACTTAGAAGCTAATTTATTGAGAAGTTTAGATTGAAATATCATTCATTAATTGTTAGATGGAGAGAGCAAGGTTTTCAAGCACTTAGAAGCTAATTTTGAAGGGAAGATGAAATGTGGAAATATATTAAACATATTTCTAATGATTGCCAATGTGTTTAAATGGTTTAGCACTGAATATTAGCAGAAGGCTATGTTAAATTATCCATTAAATATTTAAACAGTTTTCAGACTAGTGTCAGTTTAACAATCTATTTGCCAACTATTTGCCTAAAATCGTTGCTTCTGTGTCCCCAAATTAGAATACATCTTTAGATGTATTCTAAATTTCATCTTCTTTGAAAATTATCAAAAAGCTCTTTCATAGCACTTTTAGATATAAGTTTATAATGGTGGCATAGAATCCCTGGGGACAGAAGACTTATTTCTGACAACTTAAAGTTGATTTGAAAAGCAATCAAATAACCTTCAGAGAAAGTTTGAACAACAGAAACTTCAGTTTTTATCTTTGAGCCATCTAGAGACATGAAATGCCTCCTAAACTTCAGACTATGACACAGTATTTCTGAGTTAACACAGTCAAGAAAATGTGACATCAAATCAGTGAGAAAAACAGAAGGACATCCTTGTTTATATTTATAATAATAATAGGTACTTCAAAGGAGATACAGTGAGGATGAAACATAATAGTTTAAAGCATCTTAACTGAGTAGACTTGATACCAAATCCCCCATTTCTTTTGCCACACTCCTGTTATTCTACCTGAGCCATTTTTTCTTACACTTGACAGTTTATACACCCTAACCTCTGCCTGCCTTTCTCCGATCTCCTGCCCTTCCTCTCAATTTTGTTCTTTGTTTATTTGAACCAAAACATGTTGACTAAAATCCAGATAAATAAAATAACAGAAAGTTTTATCCAAATAAATCTTCCATTAGACGTACGTCGTTCAGTACATATTCATTTTTATGATATTTCTGCTTGTTTTCTGGCATGATTCTTTTTCTCATTTTTTTTTCATTTTATGACGATGGACATGTATGAGTTCAGCTAATGATAATTTCTGAAATAGCAATCTCAAAACTTGTAGTAGTTCAGATATGATTAATGTTTATATCTTTAATATTTAAAACCGGTTTCCTGGACAGGCAGATAGTTCTTCCCCATTTAGAGTGTAATTGGAGCAGCTAGGATTAATGTACCCAGAGCCAATGCATGGTTCTGCTGTCTAACTGACCTCCAAATTCACAGCGCCAGTTTACATTCAGCCACGAAAGAGGAAGGAGCATGGAGATCATGCATTAAGGGTTTTTGTGGACTAGACCTGGAAAGACGTCATATTACTTTTCTCACATTTCAATGGCTAAAACTCAGTCACGCGACCACATATTTCTGCAAGGGACACTGAGCTATATAATACAGCTGTGTGCCCAGGAAGAAGAGGAAATAAACTTAATTCTAAAGAAAGGATAACTGAGACTTACAGAAAACTATAGAATAATTTAAAAATTAATAGACTTTGTTAAAGAAAAATAAAATAATTTAAAAATTAATAGACTTTGTTAAATTAAAAATAATTTCCTTCCTTGACATCTATTTTATAGTAGTCTAATATTCTTTTCAAATCATGATAGAAAACGTTGAAAAAATACTGATCATGAAAGTCATGACCACACTGTAAATCTGACGACTTGAAAATTAATTGAATTTATAATCAAAAACAGACTAGAGCAGAGGTGGGGACAGAAAAGCTTTCTTGATAATTATTTTTATTAGAGGGAAGCAGGAGAGTTTGTATAGCTTTTATTTTACTTTTTTTAAGTCTGAAAATGAGGCTCTGAAATATCAAAAGGCTAGTGCATGAAGTTTAGCATGTAGTCAATACATGATGTGGGAATTCAGAGAAGGGTAAGAAAACAAGAGTGGTTAAAAGTATTACTAGCATCCTTTTAAGGAAATCCAGCTTTTTTAAGAAGGGCAAGTGAGCCGATGGGTTGATAATAGCAAACACCATTGAAAGTAAAATCAAAGAGAGGTTGTATAGCTGCTGGTAGATAATGAGAGCAGACTTGCTTTGGGCGGTTGTGTGTATTGTACACAGCACAACAGCCCCAGGGAAACAGCAAAGTGCTGACTGAAATCCCTCCTCTACTCCACTGGCCAGTCTTGTGTCCAGCGACAGGGCTAGTTCATCTGGTTTCTCTTTCATGCCTTGAACAACTGATGAGCTCAGCATTCACTTTCAGTTCTTTTCCTGTCACTGGACATTAGAATTTAGCCTTCTCCTTTCCCTTTTCGTCACCCTCTTGAACAGCCAAGTTTCCTCTCTTTCCGGCAGTAGTTCTATCCAATTCCTTATTCCTCTGCTTCCTGCCAAATAAATAAACTGGGCCTTTTATTTTTAGGTTTATATGATCATGTACAAAAAAAAGCAAATGTCATAAACCTAAGACAAACACATAGCATATAATTGTGATGAGGCCCCTAGTTCATTAATATGAAATGTGTTTGAAATGGTACCTAAGAGCCCACCTTGAACTTTCACTGACAATTTTATTCATCCTTCTAGAATTAATTATTGATCACTTATTATTTACCAGGCTGGGGTTTCATCAGTGAAGAAAAACAGCTCTCCACCATTATCAGGCTTACATGTTAAGTAAACAATACAGTTGGGCTCACTAATCACATTGGAACCCTCCTTGGAAATGTCTTTGAATATTCATTTCTCCACTGTGGCAGCTCTTGCTAATCAGGGAATATTTATGTTCCTGAAGACATACAGGATGAGTGGTATCGGCCTCACTAAACTGCTGCCGTGCACAAGGGATGTTCCGTGCACAAAGCTCAAAGTTCTCAATTCTTTTCCTCTGGAGCTCTTTGCCAAACCATTCTGTTTTAAATGGCACCTTGTTGATTTACATATTTAGACTTATCTGAACTCAGCAAGTGCAAGGATTATTTTTTCATAGGCATATTCCTGACCAAAGAGAGTACAGTAGCTGTGAAATCATATACAATTAATTATTCTTTCTCATATTTTTAAGTGACATAATGGTTTTAGGTCACAGAGAATATAGGTTGCAGTGGAAGCTTTTAAAAAATGGTTACTGTGTAAAAACTATAGAAGTGAAGTGTCCAAGATACAGATATTTACATACATTGCAGTCTGCCTTTACCTTAGTAAGCACATTTGCACCCACCAACAGATGTTCAGTTATACAGGATAGCTACTTACAAGCACAGTTGCCAATTCTGTAATTTTCAATGAATTCAACAACTTCAACTAGAACAAATACTGTAAAATATATTTGGTTTTGCTGCTTTTATTTTATTTTATTTTTTTGATAATGAATTGGACGTCTTTGTCTTGGTAGTATGAGCTAAGCAGGTGTGGTTGTTTCCAGTATTTACTTGTATTGCCAGTAGCTGCAGCCTATTTGGTTACACAGGCATTAGAGACTCGAGATTCTTGAAAATGTGCATGTTACATCTCAGAATTAAAAATAGTAAATATTCTCTTGTAAAATAGGAAATAATCAAGAGTGAATTGAGGAATGACTTAATCTGCATGTCTTACCTATTATACTGTTTAGCTTAGAATAGAAAAGTAACTGAAGATGTAAAAAAACAAAAAGCATTCATTTAACAATTCCTATCTTATTTGAAGTTTCCCTGGAAACAAACCACTTTGTGGTAGCCATTTCCCAGACTTTATATACAATTTATTCTTAGCAAAATCTGTAACATCTCTATTTTTAATTTTTATACAGTTGTGCATTTTAATGATTTATAAAAAATAAGGATATGAAACAATGTACAGTAGAATGCTCTAGAGAACACTTGAACCTAAAATAAACCGTTATAGAAAGTAGATTCTTACGTATACCACTAGTAAATGATCAATGTCATTAGAAATTCTTTACAGTATTTTATGTAACAGTTCCTTGCTTCAGCAAAACAAATCAATCTAAGGTAGTTCCTTCCAAAAACATCGTAACAGCAAAAGATTGTAAATGTGGGCAAGAGAGTAATATGAATATTTTGGATTCAGTTTTCATACTGACTTGGAATTTTTACCACTTGTTTTTAAGATTAGATGTATTCAAAATTACTTTGTGTGTCAGGATGTTTATAATCTTTTAGCAGGAAAAATAGAGCATTCCATACATGTTCAGTCATTGAACTACTGAATTTAGCCAATAGAAATGCTTTCAAGTTCAACTGTTTTCAGCACTTAATTTTCACAGTCTTTATGCTCTCAATAAATACCAAGATATTATGAATCATATCTGGCTGTTTTTAGCTTAACAATAAATAATATCCCCCAGCTGGTGATAGAAAATTCCTTGAGCAAACTACGTGAAATGTTCTGAATAAGAAATTGGCCTTTAGGAGCTAAGACTTCTTAATTTAGAGCCTATGGGAAAGACTTGCTTTGTTTCTCAAAAAATGCTAGTTATAAAAAAAAAATACGAATATGGAATCTTCGCTTCTTTCAAAAACAAAGATTAGTTAGTTTACCTTTTCTTCTTAAAACATTGAGAAATATTGAACCTACAATTAACATAATAAACAAACATTTCATATCAGTTGCTTTTCTTTTAGGATGCCATATTCTTTGCAACTATAATGTGGAAAAAGTGATTCAAAGTAGAAATATCAATGTCATTATTTTTAATAGACAGCTATGTCTAAAGGTAAAAAAAATTTCAAAATTGGATCCAGAATTAAAATTATTTTATAAGAATAAATTCTGTTCATATGTAATCCATAGATACTCATGCAAATTAATAAAAATTGAAAAAGTAGAGAAAGTGTTCAAGATGGCAGCATTGGAAGGTCTCGACTGCCTTCCATGGACACAACAAATTTGCAACCACATATGGGATAATTCCCTTTGAAAGTAGCCTCCAAACTGGATGAGCAGGGTCTCCACAACAGAAGGGTAAAAGGACAGCACTGAGGTGTGCAGGGGAAACAGAGATACGATCACACCAAAGAAAAAGACCGCACACCAGCCAAGTGATCACAAAGGTCTAGTTATTCTTCCTGAGGATTGAGAGATTTGAGCTCCACATAAGGCATCCCACCTCTTAAAGCAGGCGCAGGAGAGAAGAGCCTCCATAACACTTGGATTGAAAACCAGTGGGGAATATGTCCAGGGAAAGTACAGAACTACAGGAAATGGAAAATCACTCAAAGTGTGTGAGTGAACGTGTACTTCCATGACTTGAAAACCTGCACAAAAACACCAGATAGAATACACATGGGCCGTGGGTAAAGGAGACCCATTTGCTAATCTTGAAGCATCTGACAGAGAGGCAGGAACCAGTTGGGATACTCCCTGGGGACTGAGATGGTGGCAGGAGCCATTTTTTAAATCTCAGGCCTGTGCTGGTGGGCACTATTTTGGAACATCCCATCTAACCTGTTAGTGCCTGCGGGCACACCCCACTGGGAATCTTGCCCACCTCTACGTCTCAGCCAGGCCGGCCTCACAGCTGCCCAGGTGATAACACTTCCCATTAGTGCCTGGCAGCCATTGCCCACAATCATTCTGTGGGCCAGCTCCACCCCATGCTCCAGCACACAGCAGTGGCCCTGACACAACAGAAGAACACACACCTATGCGGGGATAGTCCTTGAACTCCTGGTTGTGCTGGCCAAGGAGGTTTGTTCTTCTGAGCCCCACAGGACATCTTCTACAAAGGGCTACTGCATCAGGACTGGAAGAAGTAACTGACTTACAAAAGAGGTAGCTTACAGAAACAAACACAGAGAACTTGGCAAAATGAGGAAACACAGGACTATGTTTCAGCCAAAAGAATATGACAAAAACCTCAAAAAAAGAACTAAGTGAAATGGAGAAAGCAATCTATCTCCTAAAGAGTTCAAAGTCATATTCGTAAACGTACTCACCAAACTCCGGAGCAGAATGGATAAACACAATGAGAACTTCAACAAAGAGATATACCATAATTTAAAAAATACCGAACAAGTTATTGCTGAACTGAAAAGTACACTGCAGAGGTTCAACAACAGATTGGGTGAGGTAGAAGAACCAATCAGTGAGCTGGAAGACAAAGCAATGGAATTCATCCAGATAGACCCACAAAATAAAATAAAAAAAATAAATAAAGATATCTTCATGGACCTTTGAGACAACATCAAATGGAATAACATTCACATTATAGGATTCCCAAAGAGAGGGAATAAAGAGCCAGAAAGTTATTCGAGAAAGTAATGGCTGAAAACTTCCCTAATTGTGGGGAAGGAAATGGATATCCAGGACCAGGAGGGCCAGAGAGTTCTGAATAAGACAAACCCAAAAGGATATACACCCAAATACATTATAACTAAAATGGTAAAGGTGAAAGATTTAAAAAAAATCTCAAATGCAGCAAGAGAAAAACAACATGTCATATACCAGGGAAATGCTATAAAGCCAACAGCAGATTCTTCAGCAGAAATCTTACAGATCAGAAGGGAGTGGAATAACATATTCAAAATGTCAAAAGATAAAACTTCCAACCAAGAAGTCTCTACCCAACTAGGTTATCACTCAGAATTAAAGGAAATACTGAGAATTTTCCAGATTACCAAAAGATTAAAAATTTCACCAACGTTAAACTGGTTCTTCAAGAATTGTTAAAGGGGCTCCCTTAAGCTGAAAAGAAATTAACAGAAAGAAAACATAAGAAAATAAAAATCTCACTGGAAAAGGTAAATATATAATTGGTTTAGATTAATCACCTATAAAGCAAGCATGAAGGTTAAGAGACAAAAGTAGTAAAATTAACTAAACATTCCAACACTTATGTAAGGGATACATAACAAGATATGAAATGTGTTATCAAAATTATAAAATATAGAGGAATAAAAAGTTAAAAATCTCCACATATTTGAAAATGAAAATCCAAATCTAAAATTTGTTTTATTTACAAAATATCCAAACTTCTATCAAGACTGACAAGATTGATTTTAAAAATCAATAAAGATATAAATAAATATTGTTTTACTTTGATCAACTGCATAGTATCTAGAAAAATCAAGATGTGCATTTATGTTTTGCTCCTTTTTTTGTGCACCTGCCCGTTGATCTCATTTGTACCGAGATGGGGGTTTTCCCAGGGGCAGTTATCCTGGAATGAGTGATAAACCTACGACATAAATGCTACTGTCACTGTCATACTGGATACAAACTCAATCTATGTTTGTCCTTTTCCTCTAAGAGGGCTCAAAGGCCAGAGGTTTGGGCTCTGATATAGGAGTGGGATGATGACAGGGAGGTATGACAAGTGAGCCCAATCTTACCTAATATTATGGGTTGAAATGTTTCCCCCCAAAATTCACATATTCAAGCCTTAATCCTCAGTTCCTCAGAATGTGATCTTACTTGGTCTGGGAATTCAGTGCAGAAAAATGTGCAATATTTTTTTAGGTTTGTACTCCACAAAATACCTTGAATATGTACACAACGGGGCATGGAGAACATGTTTATTAAAGCACTGCTGACAACAGAGAAAAAGCAGGAAATGCTGAGCTATTCATTTGTAAGGGAATTAATAAATATTTTCATAAAATGCATTCAAGTGAATAAATTAGATCACCATGCTAACAGGAATGCATTTTATGAGAGAGAAAATGCAAATTGAAAATCATATAACAGGATGACAAATGATATGATAAAAATATAAAATAGCATGAAAAACTTAAACACACAAACCATAACATACTCCACTCTTCATAGGTATAAGATATATTTCTCACAATGACATCTCTGAATTCTGAGACTGTGAATCAATTTAATTTCAGAGCACTTTTATTTTAGGTAATACATGACATGATGGTATATCTTACATTTGATGTGTCATATTTGACAAAATATGATACTTATGCATATATACGTAAAGAGTAAGGGTAGAAAAACATGCATGCCTATAATAAACATGTATTTCAGGATGCTAGTTCTCTTTGAGCAAGGGAGGAAGATAAATTTAGGAATATCAGTAGCAAACAGAACAAAAATTCAGTATCTCTGTCTTTGTTATATAATTTCTATATTTTCTCTGTAATTGACAAATCTCAAAATGTTTTAAAATGAAGGACTTAGAGGTAGAAAATTAGGACTAATGAAAAATCAAGAAGGCAAATTTCTCATCATGAAAGTTTCAGTACTAAATGGTAAATTAAAAGAATTTTTCTTATTGACAAGAATCTAGCACACTAGTTTGTCAGAAGAATGTACAAAACATATAGATTCAGACTAAAGCCAAATGACTGATTATTAATATTTATATTCCTCCCACACCAAACATGAAGTCATATGTTATCATTATAGAAGAAAGCTTGGTGTTAATAACTTTGAAGTTTGTTTCGACTGAAGATAATTTATCATGGACAGTGTGTATGGTTTCCAAGGTTATGTGTGTGTATACATAAATATTATAAAATCTTGATAAACTACTGACATTGTACTTTTAATTCACCTTTTCAGAATGTGGAGAATTTCCAAAAAGGACTCATTTCTCTTAAGTCTCATGGTCTTAAAGGAATTAAATAACTAAAAATAATTGAATGCTTATCTTTCATATATTTTGGCACCTCTAGTGAGGATTAGAATATGGAGTGCTTGAACCCAGGTAAGTCTGAGCTGGTGCCAGCCTGTTGCTTCTGAAACAAAAATATCAAGTGTAGGTGGAGACTGTTTGGCTGCATTATTCTGGTGATGGAGAGGATGCAAGTTGGCGGAGTTAAGTGTAGACTGTTGATGACATATATACACTGGTGGTTCTTGCAATCTGAATGGAAAATTAAATATGTAAATGCGGATTCTGTGGATGAATTCTTTGTCTCAAATATGTTTGCTTTCTTAGTTTTTGCCCCTGGGCATTTAGGCTGGGGATGAGGGCCTTATCTATAAATGAATGCAATAATAGCAACACCTACTCACAGGTGGTTGTTAAAACTAAACATAAATGCATGTGAAGTACATAGGACTGTCTGGAGTACAGTATGTACTGAATAAATGTTACAATTAGCGAAGGAATGGAAAGTCATTAAACTCTTTAAAGCACCTCTTTTCCCCAAATGTTTCCACCAAATTACATATCTTCTGAAATTTCCCTATTACTCTTTCTTCTTCCTTTATGGTAATAACATTTGAAAATTAAAATAATCTGGAAACAGAGCATTTAAAGAGATAATGAAGTTACATTGGGTTCCTTAGGGTAGGCTGTAATCCAACAGCACTGCTGCCCTTAAAAAAGAGGAAATTAGGACACAGACAATGGGAAGATCAAATGACGACAGAGGGAGGAGACATCTATCTACAAGGCAGGAAAAGAGGCTTCAGGACAAACACCCTGTTGACAACTTGATCTCAGACTTCCATCCTCTAGAATTGTGAGAATTACTGTTGTTTAAGCCACCCAGTCTGGGGAATTTTTTTTATGGCAGCCCTAGCAAACTAGTAACAGTAGATAACTTTGAAAACTACTACTGAATGAGACACAGTTAGAAGGCCATTGTTACATGACTAAACATATGAGTAAAGTAAAAAGATTAACAAAGCCTGCACTGGCTCATTGTTTGACACACACACAAAGAACGGTTTATCAGCCAAGCATCCACTTCCATTAGCCGAAGTGCTGATTGAGGGGGCACAAGGGGGCAGAGCACGAAGACCCTGGGCTGTCTTCCTCCCACAGACACACTAAAACTAAAATTACATATAGAAGAACTATCCCTGAGAAGGACCTCAATACTAGCAGAAAAGATTTTCTACAACTAAGGATAAAAAGAAGCCACACTGAGATGAGTAGGAGGGGCTGAGATATGGTCTGGCCACACCCCACAGCCCCAGTGTGTGACCCACAGGTGGCAGGGAGGGCTTTGTCTCAAAATACAGTCACATCTGAGATTCTGGGGGTTAGGTCTTCAACATATAAATTTTGGGGGCGAGGGGCACAATTCCTCCCATAACATCTTGCTGAGAAAATTCATACCGTTGAGATTTAAGATTTGCATGTCCTTTTAGTTTGCTGAGGCTTGTTCCCAGCTAATAAAATTAGAAACACCGAGTATCAATTGTATTTGCCTACGGTTACTTGGTTGAATTATTCCAAGATGGAATGTAAGAGCTACAGCCCTGTCAGAATTCAGCTTGTCTTTGCATTTCTTTTCCAGAAGATAATTAATTTACTTCAACCATTTGTTTTTCTACAGGAAACAAACAAACAAAATCACAAATACACTATATAATGTGATAGGATCTATGGCAGAAGTCATGCCTTCTCTTTAATTTCTATTCCAGTTGTCCTGTCCTAGGCATTATTCATAATCCTCCTGATCAATGATCGGTCTTTTAACTCACTGCATTCAATCTGTAAAGAAGAGAAAGTATTCCTGCCTTTAATGCCTTGCAGCGCAAAGATTATAAAGTCAGGGTTGTAGCAGCCGAGGATTGAAGGCATATTTAGGAGGTAAAATCAATAAGACTTCTCAATTGAATAGATGGGGTTGGGCACAGATAAGGAAAATCATCAAGGATAATTCCAGGTTTAAAAGTGAAGACATTTATTGGATCATTTTCCTTTCTCTTACTGGAAACCTTTTTCTCCCTAAATGAACTGGAAGTTACTTTTGCACAAAGACTATAGCATAGATTTTTTTAATCTCCCAAAGCTCTCTGCTTATAATAGGCATTCAGTTAATGTTTGATTAATGAGTAATGCATGTGACTCTGTGACTGTAGTAGTTAGAATAACGAGCGGTGTTCCAAAGAAGTCCATGTTCTAATCCCCAGAACCCCAAGAATATGTTACCTTACACGCAGAACAGACTTTGCAGATGGCACAGGTTTTGAGAAGGGAAAATTATTCTGAATGATAATCCTAAGAGTTCTTAAAAGTGGAGAAGGAGGCAGAAGAGACACACGGTGATTTGATTACAGAAGAGGAGGGCAGAGTGACGTAATTTGAGAATTCAACTCCATAGTTGTTAGCTTTGAAGATGGAGGAAGAGGGACAGGGACAAGAAACGTAAGCAGCCTCTAGAACCCAAAAGGGCAAGGAAACAGATTCTTCCCTAGAGCCTTCAGGAAGGAATGTTGCCCTGCCAACATTAGTGAGACACATTCCAGACTTCCGAACTACAGAACAACAAGATAATAAATTCATGGTGTTTTAAGTCATCAAGTTTGCAGTAATTTAGCCATAGAAAAATAATGCAGGGACTAATGGAGTCCTCCAGTGATCCAAGCGTTCCCTCTGCAAGTAGCCAATCGTTTCAATTTCACTGACTAATACCAAGGCTTAAGTACTGAACTTTATGGCTAACAGAGCTGGTGTAATAAATCTCCAAGGAATCATACATCTTAATTTTAGTCTATTTTAATTCCCAGAGTTTTTAACAAGCAAAAATTGTATATTTTACTTTTATTTTTATTTCTTATAATGGCATGGTGGGAAAAAAAAATCAAAATATGTGTAATTAATGAGAAAAACAAAAAAGTCAAGAAATCTAGTTTATGTGCTAAAAAAATGAGTTGCATTCAGAATTACCTGAGTAATACTCCATAATACATGTTGTAAATAAATAGTTTAAGTCACTCTCATAATTCTTTTATAAATAAGTACCAATATTTTATATGCATTTGTTCATATATATTTTCAAAATTATTTGGCTCCTTGGAATTTGAAGATTTGACAAGTTTTATAAAAATAAAATAAAATAACTATATTTTAATATATTGATTGTAAACATCCAATGAAACATTACTGTATGGATTACTTATTTTGGAATGCATAACAGATTATTTAGAACAATTTCATGTTAAGCAAAAGAATAAAAATAGACCATAGTTTTACTTCAGAGATTGAATGTTAGGTCGAGCTGATTCCAATGGTATTTTTACTTATCAGTTATAGAGATATGCATGATCCCTTATCTGGTGAAGAAAAAGAAATCTACCACCTGGTTCCTTGCCTCCGCGATGCAGCCCTCTGTGTAGTAAAGACCAGTTATTTCAAATAATGACTAACTCAAGACCGTCACTCTGCTGTCAGCAATTATACATAGGTGAATAAAATTTGATTTCTGTTCTGTATTAACTGATTTGGCAGGTGAGTTGAATCCTCTAATCTATTAACAAGTGATTTTTATTACAGATGTTAAAATGGAATGGTGGTTAAAAAATGGGATTACGGTAGCTGTGCAAGATGTTATCGTTAGAGGAAACCACATAAAGGGTACATGGTATTTCTGACTTTTTTCTTAAACTACACGTGTATTTACAATTATATTAAAAAACATAAACAGTTTAACAAAAAGGGACTGGAGAAGCACAGAGGCTCTATGTTATTTCAGTTAGGTATGAAATTTCAAACTAACAGAATTTGACCTTTGAACCTCCTGTTTCACAAGTTGCATGACTGTAGGAAGAAAAGCAGCTGGAATTCAGAGAAAGCCTACAGGCAAATCCCGCAAGGCTTTGTCTGCAAATTGTACATGGAGGAAAACCCTTTGTAAATGCATGTTTTGACTCAGCAAGTTGGAGCACAGATGGCTGAATGAGAAGTTACTGTATTTACAGAGGGGCATCTGTTATATTACATTTAATTGAATCTATAGAGTAAAATTATTCTCCCTTCACAACCTGCACCAAGTTACCACCAACGCTCTCCACTCCATTTAGCATCTCTGTATACTTGGCAGAGTTCTGAGTTTTCATCATGAAGATCCTTAGTTGTAAAATATATAGAAATGATTTTCACAGATACATTAAATTGAGGTGCATAAGTACCGAGCCAGGGCGAAAGCGGTCACTGTCCGTGGTGCTGTCTACTGCGCAATAATCCAGGCAGAGGCCCGGCTGCATGGCCTGTTTATAGAGACGTACTCCTGCCTGTGTGTGGTGTGCCTTCCTCTCCATATTTTATAGTCATTGAAAAATAGAAATTTAAAGTCAGTGGGATTTTGAATGGCTGAATGCTTGGAGATCCGAGGCACACAGATCTGAATTTTTTGAGAGATGATTCTAGATTGTCAGGGAGTTAAAGACAGTAGTGCCTGCCCTATTATAGTTTCTCACACTTTTCATTATATGCATGAAAGAAAACACAGCTGCAACTTGAACTCAAATCAAGAACTTTCTTTCTCAAAGTACTGGAATCTAAATCTCTGGCTAGCCAAGAAGGGTAAACTTGAAATGTTAAAAAAAAGAAACAATACTTCTGTTTTAATATTAACAATGCAGGATTCCATAACCAGATGAAATCCCAGAATTTGTCTCATTTGCTGTAAATAGCTAACTAGAGTAAAGTTAATATGTTCTGGTATAGGTTTTTTTTTTCTTTTGTATTCTTAAAATAATGAATAAAGAGCAAATTTAAGTTACTGGTTTGACTTGCTACTTAAAGATTATTTACATTAAAACTACCTCTTGGCAAGTATTTTAACAATTCATTCTTCTCAGTGCTTATCTTCTAAATGTTTGGATTTACTAGATTTGGGCTGGACCTAGTAATCTGTATTTTAAAATACTCATCAGGTAATTCTAATGTGCTGCTAGGTTCAGGACTCATTGTTTTAGTTCTATCTCCACATATTTTCGTGACTTCAGTGGCTTAGAATGTCATTTGCCACCATATACATGAACTGATCTTGTGACAGAGAACTCAATATTTTTCAAATCAATGGACATTGGGGTTGGTATTTTGTTTGTTTGTTAATATATTCAAAATATTGGATTGGCTCTGGATAGTTACTTTGTATGCCAGCAGAGATTAAGAGTGATAGGATACTAATAATGTATCAAATACATAAATTATTGAAAAACTTGTAAAGAAATTAAGCCTCTAGAGATTGATGGAAATGTGGATCAGCTTCTGAAGTGTTTTTTAGCATCTGTTTATTGAACACATAGACATCAAATTCTGGTGTAAACCTCTAAATCCTTTATCTTATTAATTTTAACAGCTGAACCTAAGTATGTTTTTTTTTCCTCATTTTGCATGGTGAGGAAATTGAGGCAGAGAAAAGTAAATGATTTTCTCAAGATCATACATTTAAATAAATGGAGAACTTAAGAGTTAGGATTTGCAATGCTGTCTGACCAAAGGTCCTTAGTCTTAATCATTCCATGTGTACACATGGATACACACATGTAAAAGTAAAATTATATTTTTTCATTTTAAAATAGCATTTCTTACAATTCAAGTTTATTTTCTCTAAATTATCTGAATAAATGTGCTATTTAAGGTAAAAATCAGCATTTGTCTATCTAACTACTGGCAAGCCTGTCAGTTAGGCAAGATGTTTCCTCTTTGGAAAGTTATCAGGTACAAGATAAACTCGTCTAGGAAGCAGAAAACCTCCCCATTTTCTATACAATTGCTTAATTGCATCAAGAGCTTCCTTAGAACAATTTTCATCTTTTTCTCTCTTTTGAATAGAAAATGAGTTCTATATTCTTTTAAACAAATGTAGATTTATTCACCTAATTTTATTTGTAATTCTGAAATTAATCACTACGTATACTTTCTGGAAGCACGCAGACCCTTGATGTGTTTTAAAATGTCAATCTGCATAGACACGAGAGACATGCAAAAAAAAGAAAGAAATTTTGGTTCAATTCACACATTCTTGATAAAGATGCCAATTAAAAAATGCAGGTTTAGTGTAAGTGCACATTTTAAGGCATTTAACAAGTTTTGTTATTTTTGTTGCTGCTTTAAATGTCTATAGACAAAGAAAGTGTGAATAAATAATAATTAAGTTAACAAATATATTTTAAATCAAGCATATTCACTAACTTTCTTACACCTTAGGTGATATTTTTTTAATGTTAGATTATGCAATAAATGGACTCTAGTGCCTAGGTATTTTGCTATTAAAAAGGTAATTCAATTAGATTATTTATTTATCAAATTATACATTCCTATTACTGGAATGAAAGACATACTAAGATTCAAAGGAAAAATTTTTTTTAAATTATAATTTTTCTGTGACAATTTATGTGATGTTCAAGGAATTTTAGATGGTCACCTCTATGACTCTAATATGTCTACCTTTCAGTGTTCACAAAACCATTCATTTTCTTCACCTGTCCACTCCTCTGCTACTGCCATCAACTATCACAAAGCTTATTTAGCTCCAGAGAAGAGCTTATCATCAGATCCATTAGTCATAAAGTGACTTCTCCCTTTGAAATACGTAGAGCTGTTTAGTGATGTCTAGTCTTTCTAATTTTAGCCCTCCTTTTTTTTTAAGAAGGTGAAGTGTAAAAAGAAAAAAAAAAAGAACCACAATATTACATCAGATTTCAATAAGATACTTAAAAGAGAGAAAATGACATACTGAATTAGATTTTTGTAAGTGAGGGAGGAGGATAGACTAAAAAAAGTTTGGGGTTTTAAATCGTGTCATGGTAATAGTAAGTTGCTAATAGTAAGTTGCTTAGACCAGTCCCTTTAACAATGACAATTGTAGTAACATGTATTTAAAGTTTGTGTTTATTTTTAAGATAATGCTCAAAATACAGAAATTTTCTCTTAGGACAATAACATTTTTCACATTAAAAAAATGATACAGTTCAAAAAACTGTATAGGTCACTCCTATATAACATTGTGTATAACATTAAAATTGTATAATTTTAAATGTTAAACATATAAATATGTATGTTTATACATTTAACATAGAAACATGTAAATGTATAACATTAAAATTGACCTAGTTCAACATTTGAGAAAAAAATGATTCTCTTTGTACAAATTAGTCTTAGAATAAATAAAGAGGTAATTTGAAAGATAATCTGATAAAGACTTTTGTAATTGGAATTGGGAACACGTGATACTAACTTCTTGAGGTCTTCAAGTTGGTAGTTTTATAAACTTTTATCTTCCCCTTTCAACATGTGTTTTATCATATTAGCTGGTAAGAACAATTTAGAGAAGATGGAATTAGGAGATGGAAAGGGAAGAATCATTGAAGCTGAGTATAGAACAGGGTTGTTTTGTAAAGTAAACTCCAGAGAGGTGACCCTAGTTAAAACACACTTGGTAAAACTTAGTGGAAAAGGCTGAAGATTGTTAAAACTTGTTGACAAAGGTCTACAAAGTACAGTTTTTGTTTCTGGTCTTATTATGGCATCCTCATGAATGGAGCATTGCTCATGTCATTCTGTTCAGTGTGGAGAGAGATGGTAATTGTCTCCAGGTACCTGAGGGGAATCTATTTCAATGCAATTGCTTACAAAGTAATAAAACATGTTGCTTTGCAATTTTTTCTAAACTCAAAAATTCTATTGTTACTGTCATAGTGGGGAAATTCTCTAAGAGGGATATAACAACAGCCACAAAATAAACTAAATTATTTCTCTTGTTTCTGGTATAGTCAGGATTCTATTAGGAAAATAGAAATCACTCTAGTCTTCTCAAGAAAAAAGAGACTTAAAAAAATTAACTTCTTTATTATGGTATGATTCCTTTACAGTAAACTACACATATTTCAGATGTACAATTTGATGAATTCTGGTAGATGTATATGCCAATGAAACCACCACCACAATCAAGAGAGTTAATATTTCCGTCACTCTCCAAGAAGTGCAAATTTTGAATACCCAATTTTCCAAATTCTCTTTGCCTGGCTAGCTTTGTCAAAGTTGAGGGACCTAAATTTCTCAAGGGAAATATTTTGTTGTAAGAGGAGAAAATGACTATCATCCTGGTAGAATGGTATTAGGACAGTGTACATGGGGTGGGACATACACTACACTGGCTTTCTAGTGGGTTCTGTTTTCTTACTTTAAAGTACTATTTAGGAGAAGCAAGCTTTAAAATTGTTAATTAAAAATTTCAGAATTTGAGACTTTAATCTTGACTGATTATATGTTGGCTATACAGCAGTAAATAGAAGATAAACAGTAACATAACTATTTCTCAATAGAGTATATATGATTAAGATACATAGATTAGAGAGTTAAAAAAATAATTCTCATTTCCATCCCTCTTGAATCTTTTTTCCTCTGTAAGGTTTATTGGCAACATGAACAATTTGAAGATTATTCAAAATATATCAATGGTTTTAAAAAAAGTATTGAGGGGACATGCATTTGTTTTTACTACAGAAGGAAAAAAAGATGTGATAATGCTTTTTAAGAATGTCAAAAATAGGAACTGGAAACCATTTAGTTTTCATCTGTGGGAGTTTCTAAACATAAAAGAATGAGAACCCATCCAAGGACATCATTCTATGGAGTGGGCAGAGTTCTAAAATTACCTTCAATGAGTAGTGCCTTTGCAGAGCCCTCCTCCCTTGAATGTGGACAGGACTTTGACTTCCTTCCATCCAACAGAATATGGCAAAGACGATGGGATAGTCATCCTGGGATCACAGGGGACTGGAAGGAGAGACCCTTCTGCTGGCTTTGAAGAAGCAAGTTAATAGTGTTCTTAGAACCATGTCAAGCGTTTAGTAAGGGCTACGTGTATTTGTTAAATACAGAGTAGATTCCTCAAAATGTATTTCAAAATGTTTAGGTTTTCTTTTCCATTTTCAGTTCTTCTCTACTCATAAATTATTCTCCTCAATCACAAAGAAGTATGAAGTAAGATAGAGTATTTAAGTACTTTTCCTTTCAAATTTCCTGTTTGTTTCATGTTCACAGCTGTTTTTCGTTCGGGCTATTATGGGATTTGACACATGGGAGTGGATAATGCACTGTGTCTTCATTTTAGTAGATTTTTAAGCTCTGGACTTTTCATAATGATTAGCTGCACTGCCAACATTTATTAAATAATTGGTAGCGGCAATTAATTTTGTATAGATAGTTTTTTTTTTAACCAGAGAAAGATGACTTTCAGAATTCCATTTTGCATTGCCATTCGATAAAAAGTGCCTTAAATTCTTTATCTGATTATTCCACTTTTTCAAAACAAATTTCACTAGAGGAATTTATCAAGTGATAAATCAAGTGATATGCTTGTCAATTCCTTTGTGGTCACAGGTCAAAGCCATGGAAAGGTGTGATCTGAAACGTTAACTGTTTGACAATAGTCAGACAATCATAGAGTGGGTAGAAATTATTTCCATCCTGATTCCTCCTTAGCATCTGTGTTGTCGCTACTGGGTTTTAGAAAAGTAAGCCAGGGGCTAGCTCTCGGCAAAAGTCAAGTTCAAAATCCTCAGCCTGTCATTCGAAGCCTCCACATTTTGTCCTTTCTCTCCCTTTCAATCCCGGGTCTGATTATACTCTCATGCCCCAGGTTTTTTTAGTCTCATTGTCTTTCAGGTTATCTTCTGAAACCTCGTTCCCTTTTACTTGCCTCTGGCTCTTTGCTCAAGTTGTAACTTCTGTCTAGAATATTTCTTTGCCTCCATGTAAGTTAATGTAATTTTTTTCCCATGTCCTCTCGCCTTTATACTAAGATACCTTCTCAGATATACCAAGAATTTGTATATGCCACTCTTACTTCTCCATTATGTATTTTCCATTTCCAACATAACACTTATGATGAATTTAGAATTGAACATTCACATGAAATTATTTGATTGTGAGATTCTGAGGTTCTCTATCTACCTATTACTGTTATTATTATTAACCTATTACAGTGCCATAGACAATGTTTTGGAAAGTGTATGTATTACATCACGTTTTTTTAAGTGAATCATATCAAAATAACTAAGGCATCTGGATTTGAAGGCCTAAAATCATATATTGTTTTCATCTTTATTACAAACAAGTCAAACTCTGATTGAATTTACTTCACCTGTATAAAAGCAAATAAACAAGCTACATTAAGGAGATAATGTTAAAGTAGTAACCATAAAAGCAGTGCAAACGTAAGTTTTTGAAATTTCTTTTTTTCTCCAGTTTTAGGTGCTTTCTCTCTTTTCATCTATCCTCCTGGCCAGAATTCCACATCTCGATTTTTTTCTTACTTTTATTTACTCTACTGTTAACATTTGCCTGAGCTGTTTCTTAATATGTTAATGTAACCTTTACTTGGAAGTCTATGTCTATATTTTTAATTTAAATAACTTATTTAACATTTAAGAGTCCACTGATGTTTCTACACAAACTTACTTCTGTTAAACGAAAGGGTAACAGCGCTGTAATAATCAAAATAAAAGAGTAACGTATGACGTTGGAATAGTGGACAAGTGCTGATGGCAGAGGGTAAATTCATGGTAATAGCTGCAGAAAAGTGAGGTTTGTAATCAAACTATGAGATAGGCTGTGGCTTTTAAAAAGAGGTGAGGCTGAATGAAAGTCACTGAGGAATTCTTTTTTTTTTTTTTAACCTTTTGATTCTCTAGCTTGTTACTGAATTTTCCACTCCTTTTGTAATGTTTATGAGACTGTATTCTCAAGACAGTATACAGAATTTAAGTTTTAGCATCATAACTGTGTATCCTATGTATGTATTAGCTTTGTGACCGAAACCCAAATTTTCATCACCCTGAAAGAGGAATAATAATAATAAATAAATACTTCATACTTGTTGAAAGGATCAAATAAAATAAATTGTTTAAAGTCCTTAGCACACAGAAAACACAATATATGGCTAATATTATTATAATTATTCACTTCATTATTGCATTGGACGTCTTCTACATGTTCTCAAATTTCTTTCTCTATATTCATAGATTTTACAGTAAACAAAAAAAATGGTCATTTGAGCAAAATATCTTTAATCATTTTAGGAAGCAAGTGAAGTATTTTATACGGTGACCCAGTAATTCCCTGTATTGCACTAGCTTATTCTTGTTCTGGTCTCTTATTCCTCTATCCTAAATATAAAGATAGTATTAGTGGTGGTCAGACAAATGGAAATGGTGGGAGACAAAAACATATATGTGAAATAAATTTTCACATGGAAATTTATAGTTCCAATAGTCATTTTTTTTAAGTTCTTACATGTAGCTTTATTTGTATTCATTTATACCATTTATACTCATTCATTTGTCAAGTATATATTGAGTGCTGCTATATCCAACATTTTGTGCTAAGTGCTTGAGGTTCAATGCAATGATAAGAAAAATTACCCAAAAAGTCAGACAAAACAAAATCCTTGCCCTCATGAAAATTATGGTCTCATCAAGGAGATTGACATGAATGAATAATCAGACAAATCCATGTGAAATTCCAATATTAATTATCACAGACAGATGCATGGTGCTGAAGGATTATTCAGCTGGGTAAATAACCTATTTAAGGAATCAAGAAAATGATGACTGAGCTAGAAGTCTGAAGGAAGAAAATGAGTTAACAAAGCAAACATGTACATGTATGTATGTGTACGTGAGGTAGAGAGAGAGATTAAGAGACAGAAGCATTTATTCCAGCCATTGGGAACAGTATGTACTACTGACACCACGTGGGAGAGAGACGTGGTACAGTTCAAGGAAGTGAAAGTACTGAGGATGGAGTCCATCCTGTGAAATACAATGTAATTGTCAACAAGAAGGGCAAGAAGAGACAGACTTGCAGCCATTAAAGGGTTATGTGAGTTGTAGGTAGGGGTGGGTAGACATGATCAGGTTCACATTCTGAAAGGTCACTCTCAGGGAAAACATGAAATCAAAGAGAATCCCCTTCAATGGGGGAATAACTAGAAAATGTGTGGTATACCCTGGTTGTGGAATATAATGTAGCTCATAAGAATATGAAGTAGATACCATTGACCTATAGGTATCTTCACTTATAGGAATATAGGAATATTCACAAGTTACTATTTAGGGAGAATCTAAAATGCAGAAAATTATTTGATATAATCACAATTGTATAAAACAATGGTAAAAAACTTACATGTTTATACATATTGTTGCAAGTGATCATATAAACTTGGAAAACAAGACAAATTAATACATGCTAGTAGGTCTACACAGGTTACCTGAGGGCGTACAGGACTGATGTGTGTTGAGGAATAAGACCGGGAGGGAGAAGACACACAAGAACTATAAAGAAAAGGACTATGGTACAAAAGTAAAACATTTATACTTTAGTTTCATCATAATTTAGCACAAATTTATAAATATGTGGGCACGCATAAAGAAACTAATAGCAAATTAAAGAAAAGGAAGAGAAATAGTCTTGTAAGAATGTAGAACACATACTTGAAATGTCAGAATGATAACAGGGAATTTACTTAAGAGGCTATTACAGTGATCCAGGCAGGAGATGATATTCGCTCTAATTAGGAAGCCAGTGGTACAGTTAGAGAGAAGAGGACAAATCAGTTAAAATTTAGGAAGTAAAATCAATGAGTCAGAACTGGCTCACATAAGAAGAGCATCAAAGATGAGTCAGATTTCTAGTTTGTGCATTTGGATTATGAAGGAGAGAATATTAGGAAAAAAAGACATAAAAGTTGGGAGTTCAGTTTAAGGTATGTTTTTTCTATAGTGCTTTTGAGACTTTCAAGTGAAGATATCAAGTAGACAACAGAATGCATCTATCTGGAGCTTAAAGTTAGCTCTGGGGTGAAAATTTACATCCATGAGTGATCTGTGTGTAAGCAGTAACTTAAGCCATGGACAGAGGTGAGATTGCCTAGGGAGAGAGTATATAATGAGAAAAGTAGACTATTTTTGAACGAGCTTGAGTAATATTTCATAACAGGTAGACAGAGTACATGAGTAAAAGAAATAAGAAGGACTAACTAGAGAGTTTAGGTAAAATAGAGAAGAGAGTATGACCAGGTAGCTAAGTAAGAAAGTATTTCAAGCAGAAGAAATATTCTATGTCAACCACCACTAAGAAGTTAATGAAAAAGACAGAAAATAATCTGTTGCATTATCAGCATGTAGGACACTGAGTCCCTTGGCAGAGCTCATTCAGTGGAACCGTAAGTGTGGAAATGGACTCAGAGTTGGTGCTGTGCAATCCTGGGGTTAGGAAATGAAAATATAAGTATGCACAATTATTTTCAGTTGTATAATGGAGAAAAAAGATGCAACAGCAGCTGATGGGGCTCATGAAAGCAGAAGTGAGTTTCTTCTCTTCTAGGAAGCACTTACCACTTTCTGGAGTTTTGTTCATTTATATTTGTGCCCTCAGCTCCTTTCTAAGTTAAAAATATGATGCTGTAGCTTTTGTGGCCATCCACTAAATACTGAACAGAGCACACAGATCTGAAATAATCCCCCCAGGAGGAACACCAGGCCTTCACTGGACTTCAGTGGCCCTTCAGAGTCTGGAGAAGAGCCGCAGAGTGGAGAGACACCGCCCGAGGCACAGAACACTGAGGATGGGATGAGAGAGCAGACAGAACGCCCCAGGCATCGCCAAAACACTGACAGTCAAGCTCAAAAATCAGAGGGAGATCTCACACAGTTTGGAAAGTTGGTGGCTGAGATATAAAGCATAAAAAAGGGGAAATTTATGAGCTCCTGCCAGTCCTGAGAGTGTAGCAAGGGACATGTATATATTCTGCTTGGAGAAATTTACACAATGCTTAGAACACAATAAGATGTTATGAGATATACAAAGGAGCAAGAATATGTGTGTGGCATCTTCAAGAGAAATAAAGTCCATATAATCAGATCCACAGGTGGTCAGATACTAGAATTACCAGAAAAGAACTTCAAGATAACTATGACAGGAAATCTGTTTAAGATTCAAGTATAGAAATCACAAATGAGCATTACTCTCTCCAAAACACTAGAAAAAGCTGGGTAAGCTAACAAGTCATAGTTTTTAAACACTAACCAGAGAGCTAAGGAAACAAAGAAACTTCGTTTAATTAAACTACGGAAACTAACAAGTCACACACAGGAGAGAAGAGACCAACCATTCCCGTCTTCCATGACAGAGCAATTTGAAGAAGAACATGCCATGGACAGAGGTAAGTACTATGCAGACAAATATTTAGCCAAATGTTATGATCCCTTGGGAGCTGGCATAAAGTTAAGAATTCTGTCATAGAGTTCTGGACTCACCTACCCACTCTTTTCATTGGATCGTTACTGAAGTTGGGGATCACATAAATGCTAGAAGTGCTTCCTCCTCTTACGACCAGGGTGACTAGGATCCCTGTGTACCCTAATAATGATAGTGAACTTGATGTGGTTACATATTAAAACTTTAAAATTTAATATTAAACATTAAAAGACAAATAAAACTCTAATGGTGCTTCAAGGCATCCATGACCGCCTATCTGAAGATCATTTCCAATTCATACCCAAGCTGGAAGTCGTCCTTACTCCTAAAATGAGCCAAGAATAAACTGTAGTTCCCTCTGCCCACCACAGTGCCTTCAAAGTCTGTTTTGAAAAGACACCAGGCATCTGGATAGGGACAAAGGCACAGAACAGATGGCATTTTTCAGAGAAAGATGAGCAGACATTAACAAGAGTGCAAAATGTCATTCACAACAATTGTCAGGCTTTTTCTCTAGGCATGTTGAACAAAAAGTAGTCTTAAATTTGAGTTGGTGATTAGGCTGCTGCAATTAAAGACTAAGGAAATGCTGACAAGGATGTCATTTTCAGTGTACTTATTAATAAACAACTTGATCAGAGGACTGTAATTCTATCAAAATCAGGTGTGGGACAAGAGCAGTGGAGAGTCCAAAGAAGTGGACAATCAGACTCACGTATCCCAGGCATTCTGTCTACCATATTCACGTTCTCTGAGGGAGAAAGTGCAAAGTAACATTAGAAATTGTACAATTAGGCTTGTAGTGTCCAATCAGGTTTAAATTAACTCTAAGTTAACTGCCTATATATCATAAACCACACTCAAATAGGATACAACCTCATTATAATAAACATTTATAAGTAAGAGTTTTACATATTTTTTCGTATTCTGTAATTTGCTGTAAGTGTTGAGTGGTGTTTATACAGTGTGGGTCTCTTTATATAAAACCATCCACTCTATTAAAATAGCTTTTTTTTTTTACAATTTTTAGAATGAACTAGATATAACCACAGTAAAGCAATCTTTGGCAGCTTCTTTCTCTTGTAACTTTCTGACGAAGACAAAAGGATTTGCTAGGATAGCTAAGTCCTCATGTCATAATGTCCACGGCTCAGTATTTATTACATATATTTATATAAATATATCAGGGCTGGGAGCAGATCCACTATCTGTTTTGATGCTGATTTCCAACTCCAGTTCACTGGAAAACGAGTGAAATTTCTTAACCAGATAGGTTAAGGGAAGACTTTCTGGTTTATGTCTTATTTCGTCTTTGCATTTGAAGTTGTTTTTATCTTGTACTTTTCTTGCTAGGATGTTTTCTGCAGGTGTCCAACTATTTTTGTTAATTGTGGAATGTTTTGAGTCTTTGCTTAGCACTTTCATTCTGTGAAGTGTTTGAGAGCCATTGGCTATGACAACCATCTGCTGGTTTATTCGCTTGTGAGATGGAAGGGGTAGGGCAGGGACTTTGGTCCCTTCTCCCTCATTCTAGTTCTCAGATCACTTTGAAATAAGATATGTAATGTTCCCATAGACCAGCTTACTTATTCTAAGGGACTTAGCATTTGTCTCCTGGTGCCAGCGATTAGATGTCCCTGGTGCTTCTGGAGTTTAGCTCCTTTCAAGTTCTCTTAGTTTTCAATGTGATGACGGACCCCAAGCCCACGCATCTTACAGTGATAAATGTTTCCCCTCAAGGAAACCCAAGATCCCATCTTGAGGGGCCCTTTCCACTTTCCCAGAAGCTTGCCATGGCCCTCAGATGCTGTAACCTGTTAGAATCCTGTTTACTCCAAGCCCCAAACCTTCCTTAGCCTTAGCCTTAGCCAGAGCCTAGCTCTCACCAACTACCAGAAGAATTGTACTGCTTAATATTACTATTTATATTTTCTCTTCTCAAATAACTTCCTCTCCTCTAAGGACCCAAATCTCAATCGTAAATGTCCGGGGGGATGATGCCACAATATCTTTGTCGGTTAGTTCCATGTGCTGTGGAAACAATACATTCAGGATGTGTATTTTTAGTATATTTTTTCTGATCTATATAAATTTCCCATTTTTTGTTTCCCAACCATAATTCTACCCTCCTAACTTCCATCTCTGTGTATGCTATGAATATTCAATATCATCTCAGTATACAGGCTATTAACTATTCAAATATAACAAAGCAAGGGGGCATGGCTCAGTGGTTAGAGTATGTGCTTAGCATGTACGAGGTCCTGGGTTCAATCCCCAGTACCTCTATTAAAAAATAACTAACTAAATAAACCTAATTACCTCCCCACCCCACCCCCAACCCCCCAGAAAAAAGTAAAGCTACAATCTTTGCTGAGCCAGTAAGACAGCATGAAAAGAGCCCCAGGGGTTTTCTTTCATGCCAACAAAATGCTGTTTAAAACACTGGCATCCGGCTCTGTTTATGTATTTTTCCAAAAGAAACATTTATTGAACATCTAATAACTTACTGATTTGAGTCTCTGCAGCAGCTTTTTCTCTCTAGCCAGTTTATTTCAGCACGTATATTCCTTCCAAGATTTCAGCGAGGAGGACAGGGAGCAACAAGTCCCATTATTTCTACAGAGCTTTTCGGTTTTTCGGCAGAGCAAGCCTAACCAAGCAGATTGAAACTCCCGTATCGAGAGATTACCAGGTGGGTTAGAACTGAGGGTACAGGTCCTTAGAGACTGACTGAATTCAAGAGGGAAATTGAGAAAAACAGGATTCCACTAAATCTATTAGTTTCTCAACCGCGGGGCAGAGCAGGAAGAACTGAAGCTGTTACCTAACAGCATGCTGGTTCCAGAGGCAAGCGGCAAGTAAAGAGAACGAAGCGAGGTTTAAAAGACCTCCTGCGGAATAACGACGTTTGACGAAGCAAAACAAGTGTTACTCTCCCAGACTTCTAGTCAGGGAACATTAAACTATCTTGATCTGTGGTCCTCGGAAAGCATATTATCCTACAACCTTGTATACTATAGTAGTTACTTAGTTTTTTGTTTTTTGTTTTTTTTTTTTTTTTACAGTAAACAAATTGCCAGCCATCATTATGGGTTGTTTCCAATGGGCATATTTATTTTAAAGAGCCCTGAGTGCTCACCGATATCAGAAGATACTTTTATTTTTACGTTTTTCAACTTAGAGGTTTTGCTAGAAATGAGAGGCTATGTCAGAGATCATACATAATTTAACCCGAGAGGAATTTCACTTCGATTTTTCAAATAAAAGTGTTGTGTTTGGGGAGAAAAGCTTAGAACCTGTTTTCTTATTTTGACAAATGTCATCTCATATAGAGATTAAATTAACATTCATTTTTGATCTGCCAACAAAAAGAAGGAATAAAAAAGAATAGATGACAAAAAGAAGAAAAACATTTTTAATAACATTTCATTTTTTTTTAGTTTACACAAAAATTTACTACCATTTCTTATGGCAAAGATTGGGATACCAGAACATTTTCTGGTAAAATATCTGCTCTAAGACACAGATATTTTCTCAAAGTTTATTCCATTGCTTAACTTCTTTTTTGTTTCTGGATGACACTGAATCTTTGTTTTAAATGAAGGTAATTTTTATGCGAAGAAGTAAATGGTCGCATACTTTTAAAAAGTGAAAACTGTGTTTCTAAAAAGCAAAGTGTACACAAAATGACATATTTTATGACTAATAAATACATGTTTTTCGTTCTTTTCAATCATTCTATATTTCACATGAAAATTCCTTCTTACTCTCCATCTTGACTTTCTTGGTTCCCACTCATCATCTTTGTCTACTTTATCATTTTCAGCTTATTGGCAATAAAGCACAATTGATCAGGGGTTTAGGGTCAGAAATTAAATTTTAATTCTGACTTGTTTTTACTTGAGGAGTTACTTAAAATCTTAGGATAGTTTTCTTATAATAAAGTGAGGGGAACTTTGGAAACGTAGTTTTTAATTCTGAGTGGTTGTGTGGCCAGCTAAGGAGAGTGGCTATATATACATCAACAGTCTAGATTGTGAACCTTCATGTTGGAGAGAAACTGCCTGGCTAGACCTTTGTTCTCTCACTTATTAGCTGTTTACCACTGAAGTGTTAAGATACAAGCTCATTCTTGCTGCCTCTGGCTTTAATGGTGTAGATGTGCATCGTGGGTATAAACACATACCTGGCCTAGTTAAGAAGCTAAAGGATGATCTAGTGAAAGATGAAGTTGTTGGCTACTTGACTGATAAGTCACCATGTGTGTAAACTAAAAAATTGGCTACTGATTCATTCCTACCCTCTATTTTCTCACAATAATGTCTCTTGTGGCTCGCTGTAACCAGAAACATATAGGGAAGGGAATTCGTGGAAATGTATAACAAGCTTAGTCAACTCTACATATTACAAAGCCACAATACAAGATCCCATGAGATCTTGGTAAGTTTTTTAATCACCGTGCCTCAATTTCCTCATTTCTAAAATGGAGATAGTGTAACATGCCTTAAGAACTAGAAATTTCCAATAAATTGTAATTATTATTATATGGGTACCAACTTTTACTACTCCATTTGACTAGTAGTAATAATAACACAATAAAATTTCTCTGTTTTTAATTCCCAGTGATGAGCACACTAAAGCCTCATTTTCAACTTTACCTTCAAGAAAAAAAGACAGCTTTATAATGTTAACTATATCTTACCAAAATAAGGTCTTTATACAAGAATTTTAAGTATAAGCTACAATTTTCTAAAACATTCTTATTTGAAGTGTTGCAGAAAAAATCTGTTACAGCTCAGCGTTATAGCTTAGTGTTACAACTAGGTGTTACAGCTCAGTTGTGACAGCAACCTGGATCCAGGCAAGAGATCCAAGCAGCACTCAGAGAGTTGGAGAACTCAGGTTTATTATGCCAGTGGGCCCAGAGGAGTTAACACGCCAAGCTCTGGACCCCGTCTGTAGGTGTACACAGGCTTTTATAGGCTGCTAGTTTACACTTTGCAACATCATATGCAAATAAAGTATAACAAAAGTTGACTAATTAGGAACAAGCTTTGTAGAAATGGACCAATCAGGAGGGAGAGAAATAACCAATCAGGAGTGAGCTCCATGCAAATGAAGTACTACAAATGGACCAATAAGAAGTTAGGGAAATGGACCAATCAGGAGTGAGAGAAATAACCAATCAGAAGTGAGCTCAGGGAACCAATAGAATTTTAGGAGTAAGTAAGCCATTTCAGAGGCAAAAAGTGAGATAGAACCTCTGGGCCAGGGAACCGGATGGTGCTGGCAGGGGAGTAGTGGCCCTGCCTGGGGGTCCTGCCAGTCTTTTTATGGGGCTTCCTGCCTCAGAAACAGCATTTTGTGCATTATTTTTATTTGAGCAACTGGAGAAATAAAACCATTTTGAGATTCCATCACTATTAAACCAAGGAACATCACTTACCACATTTGATTAATTTCAATTTGGAGTTTATAAGACTTAATATTTTTTTCTTGTACCATTGATCTTCATTATTCACAGATTTCATATTTGTATATTTGCCAACCCACAAATGTGTTTGTAACCCCGAAATCAATGTTCTCCGTGATTTCATGGAGTTTTATGGTTATGTGCAGAGACATTTAAAAAAAAATTTGCCTGATATGTGGGTTCCCAGCTGAGACTGAATGAGGAGATGATCTGCCTTCCCATTTTAGCTCTCATACTGTAAACAACTGTACTTTCTACAGTCTATTTAGTCCTATGTGCTTCTCACTTTTCTGCTTTTCATTGGTCATTTTACTGTTTAAAATAGCCCCAAAGTTTGTAGTGCTTAAGTGCTGTCTAGTGTTCCTAAGCTCAAGAAGGCTGTGACATACCTCAAGGAGAAGCCTTGTTTAATGTTGGACAAGCTTTGGGCAGGCATGAGTTCCTAGTGCTGTCTGTTGTGAGTTCAACGTTAATGATTCAACAGTACTTAAGTAGGTTGTCTTTAAATAGAAACACATATGAAATAAGCTTACCTATTGATGAGTTGAGGAAAATGTTGTGACCAGAGGCTCACAGAAACCTAACCCTATATTTCCCCAATGAGCTGTGAGTGATTCAGTATTCACTAATTCAGTGTTTGCGGTGGCTTTATAGACCATAACCATTGGAAATAATGTGAATCTGCTGTATCTGACTTTTAATATGACTTCCTTATATAATTTTAGGAGCTACTAGTGTAAGGAATTTATACATGTTTTAAATCTTTAGATATTTAAGAGGCATTATGAGAATAATAAATTAAATCAGCTCTGGCTATGATATAGAGATTATATATGTATATATATATATATATATATATATATATATATATATACACACACACACACATATATTTTATATATATTCATTTGTCACAACTAACCAGTTCACTTAATTTTAATCAAATCAGGTGACTAATTCTTTTGCCTCCCTGCACGTGTCTCATATACACATATATATAATTTTAAAAATTGAATGGGGTAAATCATGTTGGAAAAACATAGGTGTAGAGTATATGTAATATAGAAGAAAGTAAAATATAGCATCATAGTGGCTGGGAAAATGAAAGACACCTCTAGTAACCGTGGATAGCATATGTGGTAGACAATGAATGTCGGTAACCTGGGTTCCTCTTCAAAGAAGGATGTGCTGCTCTGACTGCCAGGTAACAGCCTTAACCTCTCAGCCCCACTAGATGTTGACACTTAGCCTAGATCATGCCTTTTTAGGTGTAGTGCACACCCAGCTACTCATCTCGGTAGAGGTATAAAGGCTTGGCCCAAGGCTAAAAATGTCATATAACCTGTTTCACTTTCAGAGCTCCTTATGTCACTAGCTATAATACAGCTTTTTTTTTTGATCCTGCCTCTTTATCCTTCCTTCTACAGTGTTGATCTCAAAAGAGTTCCTTAATAAATTTTTACAGTCTATACTCAACTCAATCTGAGAGATTGCTTTTTAGAGAACCCAAATTGTGACAGCATCTATTCCATATTTTTTTTTTAAGATTTGGGGGGGTGTAATTACATTTTTATTTATTTATTATTTTTATTTTTTTAATGAAGGTACTGAGGATTGAACCCAGGACCTCATGCATGCTAAGCATGTGCTCTACTGCTGAGCTATACCTTCCCCCCAGCATCTATTATTAACTGCTCAGGATACAGGTGGCATTTGGCTCTGTCAAGGACATGGGACATAAGCTGTAATTGTTTTTTATTTCATGTACTTTTAGTTCACTCATCTGCCTCTTGGAAAGTGGCTCCACTAAGAAGCTAAAAGTCAGAATCAAAAGAAACAAATGACTGAAAAGTTGAACAGCTGAATAAATTCCTTTTGGAGATGTAAAAATCATTTATACCTTGCTTAAATGGGTTGAGAATTCTTTTCCTCATAGCTCTTGAAATAATGAAATGTTGCATTAAAATGTGTTCCTTTTGTCATGCCATATGTTTCTAAAATGCTTTATAAAATGGCCACTGATTCTCGTTTAGCACAAGACTGCTTGTGGGGTAGATCAAAGATGAAGTTTTCTCTCTTAAAGCCTTTGTGAATATGAAGGTCCACAGAGATAAAATAATCATAATAACAATCTTGATAACAATAATGATGGTGATCAAAAAGAGAGAGGGAGATTTGGTAGAAAATTTGACTTTTAATTCTTGGGTAACATTTTATCCACGGGGAACCCAGTCATTGATCTATGGGTTAGTTGTTCTTGGAACTGATGAGTTGAGGCAACTCTAGAATGGTGGATGGTGGTGGTTGCTGGTCAACATTACCCATGACTGATAATTTATAGGCCTTTTATCTTGAACACCTTGCCTGGGGAGAATGAGGAAAAATCTGCTTATAAATCATGTGGCTTTAGGGCTCAGAAGAAACAATGAAAATGTAACTTAGGGTGTTAAAGTGTCATTAAAGAGAAAAATTGGGTAGAATAAAATGTCTATGCTTTAGTCTCAGGCTCTAGTTGATTTCCTCAAAAACAAAAACAAACACAGACAAGTAAAATGCAAACCTATGCTATCCTTTATTATATTTTAAATACCAGGTTTCATTAAGAGCTTAATACATAAGCTTAGATAATAGCATATTTAATTTTTTATTCCTAGGCTATTATCACTAAACTTTGCTTTTAAACCACATATATTAATTATTTAATGCAATTCCTAAGTTATTTAAATTTAAATATTAAATTGCATTAAATAAATTGAAACTTTTCTTCTGAAAAAGAAATGACTGCAAAATGCATTTTGAGAAATACTACTGTTCTAGTTTGAATGAGTCAGTGTGATGGCTATTTTTATAGGATCTCTACTGGCCACGATCCCATGATGCTGAAAGAGATAGAGTCAGAAAATTTGGAGCTATGGAGTTAATAAATGTTGGTACCTGACTAGTAGCCAAATCTCGGATTCATGCTTTGTATATAAAAGTATTTTCTTAGAGGTGGACTTGTGAGGACATTTTCCTTTGCCACTGAAAATTCCATGTCCCTATAATGCCATCTCAAAGTATGACGCTCAGAAGTATGAAGCAGTTTGTTCAACGCGGCTTGTGCTCAAGGGCAATGAGGCTGCTATTGGAGCGATTCTGTTTATTAGTTTGTATTTTCCCAGAATCGAGTAGCTGATGAATAAGCAGACATGGCGTGACAAGTAGTAGAAATGCAGCCAGCAACAGTCCCTGAGCATTGTGCTTCAAGAGTACTCTCCAGAGCATTTATTTGTAAGGGCTATCAGGCAAATACTAGAGTTCATATTTTGTTGGGCTCTCATTTATTTTTATCTCAGATAAACTTACATGTGAATTACTTTTGCTTTTAGGTATTTATAGTCTTGTTACAAAGCCAGAGCCTTTGCTTATAATGGAGTAGCTCTATGTTGACGTTAGAAGGGAAAATTGCCAGAAGAAATTAGCACATTGATTGGGGGAAAAAACACTACATTGCCATAGAATCTTCCTGAATATGTGTTTTCTTTGAGCAGAAGAGATAGAAACAGAGACTTTGTCTACATAAACAGGCAGTTTGGAAGGGTATGGCATTGGTTACTTTGACAGCATCAATCTTTATATCTGACCCTTAGTGAAAGGTCCACAAACATATGGGGAACATGATTTTACTTTGACAGGCTGCATGGTTGTCCGTTCTACCAACACTCCGGGAAATCAGAATTTCAGATGCTGTTGGTACCCTTTTTAAATGTAATACATTGTATTGCACTCAAAACTGCTATGGATGAGGTTCAGTCTCTAAGGAAGTACCCTAGATTTGCAATGTTGAAAGTAAATTCTTTTTATTTCTAGAGGGAACAGTAATTCTAAGTAGCTAGTAAGCATGCAGCACACTTGGCTTAATCTGTTAAATGAAAAACATAGAATTAAGCAAAACCCATTTGAGTATGACACTGTCATGAATTGCAGTCACATTTAGGAAGTTATAATCCTTCTATATGAAATATTGTGAACACATACAAACATACACACACATGCATATACAAATCATACTTCAAGAAAACATCAAATAATATTTAAAAAAATATGACTGTGTCCGAATTTCTAATGTGAAGACGGACATCTTTGTTCTGGCAAATAGTTTACCTCACTTTCGGACTTGGGACTGCCGGCGTTAACAATAGTTCCTACCAAGGAAGGAATTGTCTAGGAAATTGTCCTTTCTAATAAAATTTGAAGAGAGGAATAGACCATTCAATGGAGAAAGCAAGGTAATGTGTAATACATAAAGGGTACAGAACTTAATATAGTGGACCCTATCTTTTCACAACCTTGAGTCTATGGTTGTTCATACTTCTTACAGTAGGAGTACCTAGGAAGAATTCTCAATTTTGTAAGAACTGAGCCCTCCAAGTAAATGCCAGTCTTTCATAGAACTTTATCACTTTGATTGCCAGATTGGGCCATAAATTTATTGAAATATATGGGCCTTATTAGTAACCAGATGACGTGCTTTATTTGTAATAGATCGATCCAAATTCAGTTTCAAATGCTATGTTTAAATTGTTGATATGTGATGGGCTTTTAGCCATATAATTTGAAAGGTAGAGAGGGTTACTTGTACATTGGAAGCTCAACTCATAAATGTCTGGTTACTACTGACAGATGCCACACATATATACATTTTTTAAAATATGTAAGTATCACTGTAAAATATTTCATATACAGTTCTTCCTTTCCTGTCCATAGTTGGGGATCCCATGGACTCAGAGGGTCGAATATGGGACTTAAATATCCATGAATTTTGGTATCTGCATGAGTCCTGGAGCCAATCCCAACTAAGGGACAACTGTATATATGAAATCTACTAGTAAATAGGGTCTTTTGCTTAATTTCTGAAAATTAGTAGAAACACCAAACTAAATTTTTGCCAATTTAGGAACTACAATTGGAAGGAGAGACCTAATTGAAACATGTTGAGATAAAGTAAATTGATTAAAAGCATATTGCCAATTAGTGGTAAGGCAAAGCTGACCCAGGTCTGGCTGACAGACTGCCGGAGCTGTATTCACTTTGCAAATCGGTTGTTAAAACGTGTTGTATATGTAGAAATATTTAATATTTAACAGTTAATAAGTGAATATTTGCTTTGTCTATTAATTATTATTATTATTTATGTTTAGTTTGTCTTGAAATTTTTTTTCCTAATGGACTTAAAGTTTTTCTGATTTTTTTCCTCACTCTTGTTTGGGAAATATATGTATTTTATTGCTAGCCCTTCACTGATTTTGGTTAGTCCTACATTTTTAACACATATCTTACTTAATTTTTCCAAGGAATCTAAAATTATTCATCATAAGACAAGAAAACTGTCACTCTATATTTATACGCTAAACTGTTTGCCCATCCTTACCTACAACTTTATTATTTTTTTTTAATTTTATTATTCTGCTTGTATAAAGTTGGTGTGTTACAGTATACTGGGGTGACATAGTATATTGGTGACAAGTCAAGGGCTAAAAGAGACGTTAACCCAATCAGATATTTTCACATGATGTAATAATGGACAAGTGGAAATATTAATTTGATTTATATAGATAAACAGAAAAAACAATAATCTGTTTGCCTACACATTTCTATCTACCTACATATCTATTCTCTAAATTAAAGTTCATTATCTGAGGGAAAAAATATAAATAGATGGATGGAGATTTTTCTTTTATTTATTAAGTCCAAATAATGTTTCAATAGTTTAGGAAGTTAACACTTTTTCCTAAGACTGACACACTTTGTTAACACTTAATATTCACCCTGTTCACATCCATTTTGCATTACCCACCTGCTGTAGAGTAAGTAGGAACTATATAAAAGAGAAAGGAGTCGTATTCGTAACAAATACTTACAGTGAATACATTCACTGACTTCCTTTTCCAGTTGCTACTCTTTCCTGGTTTTGCAACCAGTCTTCCCTTTAGGGAAGGTTTGATGATAGGTGTATAAATACTTCAATATTAATTTTAAAAATTATGGGTTCTGGAAAACTAAACACAAATTTTACTTCATATCTGCTATAATTTCAAAACTGAGATTTATTTAATTCCCCATTTGAAGGGAAATTTTTGGAGGTGTAAATTTAGACCATTGGGTAGTGACTACTAGGTCAAACTATTTAACTAAAAGATTGTGTTGAGGGAAGGAAGCTTTGAATCTTTCAATGACTGGGAATTCATGGAGCTTGAATAATATACATATGAATGCAATTCTAAGAATGTGTGATTTGTTGTAAACTTCAAAACACAAGTGACAACAGTGGAGCTCTCTGACTTACTCGGTCTGTCACTTCGAACTACTCTTTGTGAATCTTCTCAACACAAGTCTGAATAATCTGCATGCTGCATGCATGTTTTTGACTAATACGATGGAAATAATTTGACTGAAATAAATGCTGAGGTACTAGATTGAGTCCCCAAATGTTTATAACGTCACAGCATTATACTTAGCACTGAGAGAGTCATACTGGAGAAAAAGGTGTTAGTAGGGCAAATTATAGTTTAATGATAGAACACATGGAATGGAGCAGTAAATTTCTTGTGTTTAAACCAGTTCCATCACTTAATGGCTGTGAGATTAAAGCTAGATTAGTTCAAGCTCTTCGATTCTTTTTCCTCACTTGTAAAATGGGTATAATGAAGAACAGATCATTTAAAATATGTACATGTTTTCAAAGTGCTTAGGTAGATGTAAGGGCAAAATTAACAAATACAGGGGATAGTGTTCATCTTGAATGTTGTGTGATTAGCAACATAATATAGTACGGATATGAAATGTTTGCAGTTTACACAGCAGACGAGGCAAACAGGAAGTAATTATGGTTGTTAGTATCACTGGGATTAAAATCAGGAAAGCAACATGTCCTGGTTTGCTCAGGACTAGGATGATTTGTGCCTATCATAGCATTGTTGCCACATGGTCACATTTCACTCTCAAAAGTGTCCCATTTTGGACATTCAAGTATAGAGTCATTATATTCAAGGGAGCATATTTATATTAAGCTTTTCATTGGATGAAAGTTACTAGTACTTGTCTTTTGAATTTTACTGAGGAGGATGTTTTTATGTCTATCCAAATCTTAATATATGTAACATCAGACACTTTTAAATCTATGTGATCCACTCACTAGTGGAGTTTTCCATAGGCAAGGAAACCGATTTGGTACAGAAGAAACACCAAGTGTTTATAAATTTTTTGTTATTTTATTTGTTTTTGTTTTCCCAATTGATTTCTATTTTCATTTCATGCTAAGCTCCAGAGATATTTTGGCATGGTTTCTTAACACTGTTATTGCCTGAAGTTAAGTTATTCACCTGAGTTTTTAGCTCTGCAGGATTTTGTTGCCTATAAAAATATCAGATCTGCTTCTGATTTCTAGGCAAACCAGAAAGAATATATATTTCAACACTCCTCAGTGATTTATCCACCATTGTCCATAGAGAGAAGTTTATTTATTTGCAAGTTTGGCTTAAAGTATAGGGGGGTTGGGATTGCCTATATGAATCCAGGTGAAATAAATTATCACACTTTCTTTAAATGATATATATAGAAGAAAAATAAAATATTTTACTGATTTCCTTTGAGAGACTTGAGTTTGCATTTGTGAAAAATATTTCTATAGCTGATTTTATACTTTAATAGTGAGCTAAAATTTCTGATCAAGGTGATTATCAATATTGGCTTTGTATTTATTGATAGTCACCATTAAAATAAAGTTAGCACAATTATCAAGTAACAAATGACAGAAGAATATTTATCACTTTTTTTCATTGTCAGAAACTTTTTACTTGCCAATACAAAGTTTTAATTTGATTATCAAGTATGTAATCCAAGGGTGAAATTCTTTTGCAAACCAAACTTCTCTTTTTCTTTAAAGAGAAATGTTATGTTAAAATTTCTAGTGATAAAGTAAGTGGATATTCCATAAAGCATTTAAAATTGATGATGGCAAAAGAAACTATAAAGAAAACAAAAAGACAACCTATGGAATGGGAAAACAGTATCTGCCAAAGATGTGACTGACAAAGGCTTGATTTCCAGAATATACAAATAGGTCATACAACTTAATAGCAAAAAAACCCAAACAATCCAATCCAAAAATGGTCAGAAGACCTAAATAAGCAGTTCAGTGAAGACATACAAATGGCCAATAGACACATGGAAAAATGCTCAATATTGCTAATTATCAGAGAAATGCAAATCAAAACTGTAATGAGGCACTACCTCACACCAGTCACAATGGCCATCATTAAAAAGTCCACAAATGATAAATGCTGGAGAAGGTGTGGAGAGAAGGGAACCCTCCTACACTGTTGGTGGGAATGTAGTTTGGTGCAGCCATTATGGAAAACAGTATGGAGATTTCTTATAAAAACTAAAAATAGATTTCCCCTATGATGCAGCAATCCCAATCCTGGGCATATATCTGTAGAAAACTCTAATTTGGAAAGATCCATGCACCTCAATGTTCATAGCAGCACTATTTACAATAGCCAAGACATGGAAATAACCTAAATGTCTACTGACAGATGACTAGATAAAGAAGATTTGGTGTGTACACACACACACACACACACACACACACACACACACACACACACACACACACACACACACAATGGAATACTACTCAGCCATAAAAAGGAATAAAAATAATGCCATTTGCTGCAACATGGATAGACCTGGATATTATCATTCTAAGTGAAGTAAGCCAGAAAGAAAAAGAAAAATACCATATGGTATCACTTATATGTAGAATCTAAAAAAATGATAAAATGAACTTATTTACAAAACAGAAACAGATTCACAGATATAGAAAACAAACATATGGTTACTGGGGTGAAGGTGATGGGAAGGAATAAATTGGGAGTTCTAGATTTGCAGATACTAACTACTATGTATAAAATAGGTAAACACAGAGTTTCTACTATATAGCAGAGGGAACTATATTCAGTATCTTGTAGTGACCTTTAATGAAAAAGAATATGAAAACGAATATATGTATGTATATGTATGATTGAAACATTATGCTGTACATGAGAAATTCACACAACAGTGTAACTGACTATCCTTCAATTTAAAAAAATTTTAAAAATACAATTAATGATGAATCTTTCCTTAAGGTACATATAGATGCCATATTTTGTAAATTAGCCCATCATATTTTTCCAGGGTTTAATTTTTTTTTTAATTCTTAAACTTTGTCAGCATATATTTTCACAGTATTTGTAATTTTTGATTAATTTTATTCAGGTGCTCTAAAATGTCAGTTGAGGAAATCATCTATTTAAGGCCAGTGACTATCCATGAACAAATCTGCAAAGCAGCAATCTTATTGAATTTTTTCAGTTTTATTAGCTCATGAATTCTTGACAAAGCCCTTCCTGTGTACAACTAACAAACTTCAGCGTGAATTAGCAGAGGGTTTATAAGATCTCATTTCTTTGCAAACTAAGAAGACAAGACTGTAGCACTTCAATTTTACTTGATTCATCAATTGCTTAACAGCACAAACTGGGTAATATCTTCATAATAATTTTTATATATGAGATACTCTATATAAAGACACATATGCATTATTTGAATTTCAGGCTTTTCAGAACAAACATAGAACAACATGACAACCTTCCTGTTGGTTTTCAGCAGTTTGAAAACACAAATCAGATAGATAAAATATTGTGTTTGGCACTCAAAGAGCTTGTGAATATACTGGTTAATGTCTTTGCTTATGTCATTGCCATCAGTCCTCAAGTACGTCCTTTGCCCCATCACCTGCCCTCTCCTAGATCTCCAAATATGCTTACATTAGGCTCATTGATATTTCCCACACTAGTCTTGTACCTGCTGTTGTATTTTACTTAACTTTAGCATTATTGTTATATCTATCATTACTGTTAATGTCTCTGGACATTTTCTGTCACCCTCTCTTCAAGTTCTGTTAGGATTTCCTTTGTTGAATCCACTCTGCTATTCATATCATGAATCCTTTATTTCTGATACTATTTTTTTTTAATTTCCAAAATTGTCATTTATTTTAGTTTCTCCATGTCTCTATTGAAAATACCCATCTCTTCATGCATGTTGCCCATTTCTTCCCCTAGATACTTTAAAAGTTTTATCACAGTTATTTTAAAGGCTCTGTCTGATTATTTCAGCATCTGGGCCATTTCTGGATTTGCTTCTCTAGACTGTTTTCTTTGTTGACCCTCTGTCAAAGTTGTCTTGCATTTTTGCATGCTTACGATTTTTGAATGTGTGCCAGACATGTTATACAGTAGAGGTCCTAGTAAATGATCTTGAGTCTCATTGCACTTTGGTAAGGAAATAGGTTTTAGATTTAGATTTAGATTTGATTCTGAAATTCACAGATTATTATCTGTGTGACTTTCAATAAAGAAAAAAATTTTAAATCACATTTGTCACTGCAATGTCTCTGTGTTAGTAACTACTTCAAAATTATTTGTAGTGTATGTCATATAAATTACATAAAAATATATACTTATAGATCGCTGCCTGGAACATTAGTGAGTGCTTAATACGCAGCAGCAATTGTGATTACTAAGTGCTGAACAGACAACTGGTCAAACGTGTTATCCTAGGTATTCTGTCTGGCAATTATGATATTTTTAGTTAACAAACATATACACAGAAAAAAGAAAGAAAGATACATCCTTCACTATTATGGAATAGTGAATGATTGCTATTTTCTTTATTTAATCTTTCCATATTTTAAAATAATTTTCATAAAATATATTCTTATAAATAAGGAAACATATTTAATAAGAAAATATAATGGAGAGTATAATATTCTCTGCTACAAACATTTTCTTATGGATGCAACGCTATTGAAATACTTTGTTTTTCTCTCTTTCTTCATTTGGAGCTTTATTCTAGACACCTAAGGTTGTCAAATATATGACCCTTGGAAGAATAGGGCATTCCTTTGTATACTTTATGTAAATGTCCTAAGGAGCTATTTTTTCAGTCTCTGTTACTTATACTGTGACCTTTCTGTCTCAGTCTATTACAAACATCAACACCTCAAAATACAATTTTTATCACAGCCCTGTCAAATGAATATCATTCTTTTTGTTTTTTACTTAAAAAATAGCCAGTTGTTGATTTGTAGAAATGTCAAAAATGACTACATAATGATAATTAAATTTTCATTTCTCATTTGCACCAGCAAACTTTTCATGAAAATTAAAAGCCAGCTATGTGAATTTGAATTCATTTATTAAATAGTTTCCCAATTTTTCCAGTTTTAGAGTGCAAAAATAAAATGATTTTATTCTATTATATACTAAAGTAGTTATTTAAATATAAACATCAATTCAAATGTCATGAAATATTTCACTGAGGGAAGCCAGGAATTAGAGGAGTAAGCAAAGAAGGAAGAAAGAAAGGGAATCTATTGAGCACTATCTGTCATGTGCTCTGAAAAAGCAGATATGAATATTTGCTACTTCATTTAACTATTTCATTGTCATTGTTAGGTTAAAAGGCATCAAAATTTAAGATTAAATAATTAAGAATCTGATAGATTAACCATAGTTTCACAAAGGAGGAGACAATTTTAAGGGAGTTATTATTTATTACAGAAAAATCCAATATTTTACATCATGTGTTTTTCAGTCTTTAGTAATCTGTGTTTCAGGGACATTTCAATGTGCTTATGGGCTTATACAATTTCTCTGTAAATTTACAGGGCTTGGCCTATGGTTTTTGTGTGCCATGTACATTACTGACATTCAGATATGTCTTGTTAAAATGTAATCACTACTGAATATAAAATTTTAACCAACCTTTTCTTTTAGGTATGTAAAATAGTAGAGCATATTAGTAAGGTCTGAGAGGAAACAGGGGAATAAGAAAGCTGATTTGTTAAGGAGATAGAATTAAGCACTGATTTTGTCCTTCCTATTTTTGCTCTAACAGTGTTGCCTGCATAATATGTAGTTTTAATAAAAAGCTAACAATATAAACACAGGCAATATACTGTATTGTTTCTCTGCTCTCTGGACTTTAATATGAGATTGTGGTAGGCCCTGGGGAGATGAGGAATTAAGTGACAAGATTGGTAGGAGGCATGTAAGGAATCAGCAAAAGATTTTTGAATAGCTGCTCACTGAGTTAGGCACAGTGTGGGGCACAGAGTGGTAGTAAAATTATTTCCTTCCCTCAAGACAGTTAAGCATATAAAATAACAGTCTTGATTACTTTAAAGCCATTATGTAGGTCATTTGCAGATACTAATTACCAATGGATTGATGCTAGAGCATTTGATTTCCCCAAAAGCTCAGGTCGTGATGCTCATGCACAGTTCATGTTACCAAAACATGATATAATAAAAAATGTAAACATTTTCCACGCTTTAGATAAAAATCACCTGAAAATTACATTAAGAATCTAGAATTTTATTGGTCTTCCATGAAATAATACCTGTCAATAACAAAATAATAAAATATGCAGAAGCCCTAGAAGAAGAGAAAAGAGAAATTGGGGCAGAAAAAAACAACTCTCCATCAGATTATCATTACAAGAAATCCTATAGAAAATTTTTCTTTCCCAGGAAATACGTTGACAGATGGAGGCTCAGGTTTATAGAATGAAGAACACTGGAAATGGATTGTACAAATGAGAAATTATATTGATGGTAATGGAAGACAGGTTTCTCATTGTTGGAGAAGAGAGTTACAAATATCAGAAGGAATATGTCTGGAATGTACTCTGTACCCTGGTAGCAATGAGCATAACTATTGTTCAGATCTTTGCTTCTAAGCCTATTCTTTACTAACTAGCAATCCTCTTAGTAAAGGTATATCTCAAGATTGGGATAAAAAAATATATTTAAGCCTGAAACATCTTCTTGTATTATAAAGTCAAGAAGTATTCAAAGAATAATAAAGATAAACCAAAATGACAAGGGAATGAGACTGACAGTGTTCACAGTGGCTAAGTACAAGTCAATTCAAGCATCCAAATCTAATTATACAGTGTCGAGAATTTACAGTGTCAAAATATTCTCACAGATTACTTTTCAATAACAAAAGAAAAAGGTAATTTATAGGGACATATCTGAGAAGATACCTTTATGACCAAGTGGTGAAGCCCCATAAATACTGAGATAAATTTATTCCTGTGCTATTTCCTACCAAAGACAAGTAACTTGAATCTAATTAAGAGGAAACATGAGACAAAACTAAATTGAAGGCCATTCTACAAATAACTGGCCTGGACTTTTAAATGTATCAATGTTAAGAAAGACAGAGCAAAGCTAAAGATTTTCCAGATCAAATGAGACTGAAGGTATATGGCAGTTAAGTATAATGCATGAGCCTGAATGGATTCTGGTTTGAGGGGGAAAAAACGTTCATTTCTGGAATTAGTGAGGAAATCTAGACTATGGATGCTAAATGGAGATAAAAAGTATTGTATCAATGCAAAATTTTCTGATTTTGAGAACTGTGCTGTGGAATGTAAGAAATATATTTTGTTCATAGGAAGTGTAAACTGATATATTTAAGGCTAATGGAACCAAATCCATTAAAGTTACTTTCAAATGGGAGAGACAATTAAAGAGAGAGAGAGGTTCACAACAAATGAGGCAAATGTAAAAAGTTATGTGAATTTAATAAAATTTATACCAGGGTTTCTTTTATTTTTCAATAATTTGATTGCATTCAAAAGAGACAAGAAAGAAAATAAAGAGAAAAGCAGAAATTAATTAAAAATGCAAAAAAGAGTTTCCTTGATTAACAAATTAAAACCTTGTTCTGTGAAAATATAACAAAGTGAAGCTACCATTAGCTAACTTAATCAAGAAAATGAGAAAAAGCTAACATATACAAAATAAGAAATTATAAGAGAAAATTACCATTGATACAGAAGGACTTCTAAAATTTAAGAGGCTATTTTATGAAAACCTAGATGAAGCAGAATCTCTTAGCAAATATCATTTTTAAATTCAATATCAAATTTAAAACTTTAGAGGCAGAATACCAAAGCAAATTAGTGTCTGTAAAAGCAGACAATGTCATCAGAGAACTTCCCCCCCGAATCTCCATGGCCAAAAGGTTTAAAAGCAAATACCTCCAAATCTTCAAAAACCAGATTGTCTCAAGTTTACAAGAATTATTCCAGAGCATAGAAAATGATGGATGACCCCAATTTTTGGAAGTAAGTATGACATTTATATCTAAACCTGATAAATATACTACAAAATATTATAGACTCTATTACTTAAAGATATCAATGGTAAAAACTAAATATATTTAGCCATCAAAATCCAAAACCACATCAAAAATAATAATACCAATGCTAAGTTGGATTTATTTCAGGAAAAAAAATAATGGTTCATATTACTCATAAAATATCACTTTACTAATAGAACTAAAGATAAAAATCATATAATTATTTCCATATGTGCCATAAAAAGCCTTTGACAAAATTCAACAGCTGTCTCTGATAAAAACACCCAAGAAAGCTGAATTTGTAATACAAAGACAGAGAGACACACCTTTGAATTATGTGTAGCAACTTACTCAATAGGAAACACTGCAACCATATGCAAAGCATATGACTTGTTACTATCTCCTTTATATAATTTAACACTGTAATAGATGAAAGAGTACATGCAATGAAACAAAAGACATCAATTACAAATACAATTAATTGAGAAAAGAAAGCAAAGCAATCGTTATTTGTAGACATTATCGTAGTATATCTGGAAAGCATTAAAGCATCAATGAAAAAAAGTAAATCAAACTAAACAATTTAGTGAGGTTTCAGGATATTAAATTAGCATACAGAAATCAACTGCCTTTCTAAGTTTAACAAGAACCTGTATGGTAGAGAAAATACCATGTACCATAGCCACAAAGAAGTTGAAAGTTTAGGGATAAACTTCAAAACTAATACACAAAACCTATTATGAAGAAAAGTTTAAAACACTCCTGAAAGACACAAATTGGACTTGAATAAACGGAAAAATCATCTCTTGTTCTCAGGTAGATTCGAAATAATAAATATGTCATTTGCTCCCAAGTCAGGTTATAAATTTAACATGAAACTTTCCCTCTGGAAAAAAAAAAATCAAGTTTTTTTTTTAATGCTAGTAGACAGACTGATAGTAATATTGATATTAAAAGTAAATACTTAAAAATATCAACAGAAACATTGAAAATAAAAATTACAGTGAGTGAGTAATCCTTATGTGTATTAAAACATACCATGAAACCTCTGTAACTACACAATGTGATAATTAAGCATGATTAGACAGAGACCTGTGCAACCAAAGAAATCAGCTATAAATGTACGGGCATCAATAAGGAACACAGTGCACGACACTATGATATGCTAAAGTAGCCTCTGAAATCACTAGGTCCTTTGTTTCCACATCAATGAAATGGCAGAAGTAATACTTGCCCCTCCCAGCCCAGAATATTGTTGCAAGAATAGAATGACATATTTTAGAGCAAAGTCATCTATAAATGATACATTAGCACCACCACTATTATTATGAACTGGAAAACCTCAGCAGAAAGTCGGCTTGTGTGTTCTACCTTTCACAAACTCATTGGACACCACAACGAAATTATCTGTGCTTCAGTCTACAAAGGAAGCTATGGCTTTCTGCAGGGAAGATTAGCTAATAGATGATGATAAGCCAGTGCTGATGATGCTGAGCGAAGCTGACACTGTAGTGTCTTCTAGGTTACTGGAGGTGTTCCTTCTGCTCAGACAGAGGAATCCTTTAGTGAAAGTGCTTCTGTTTCACATCAAACTGAATGGGATGCGCTTTTTTTCCTCACAAATAGTCTGTTGGTCTGCTCAGGCTGCCGTAACAAAATACCATACACTGGGCGGCTTAAACAAAGGACATTTGTTTCCTAACAGTCTGGAAGCTGAAAATTTGAGAAAGGGATGGCAGCACGATCAAGGGCTGGTGAAAGCTCTCTTTCTGGGCTGCAGATCGCCACTGTTTCCTCCTCACGTGACACAGAGAGGGGGCACGCTCTCTGGTGTCTTCTTATAAGGGCACTAATCCCGTCATAAGGATCTATCCTCATGACTTCATCTAAACCTACTTTCTTCTCAAAGGCCCCATCTCCTAATGTCATCACACTGGGCATTAGGGTTTCAACATATGAACTCGGGGGAGATACAGTTCAGTCCATAGCGTAGTCTGTTGCAAATCTTCCACATACTAGCAAAACTGGTAAAAATCACTGGGACAAAAGTATGGATGTAAGTATGTCTTACCAATGTTTCATCAATCAAGATTAAATGGTATTTTTTTTCCTTTGGCAAACAGGAGAAAGTAGGTACACACAAATATTATTTTGCAAAATAATATTTGACTTATTACTTTTGATTATATTTGGTCCCCTACTACTAACCCAAAAGAAATCCACCCCACGAAAAATTTCCAGTGTCTACAAAGGTGGGTTTTTTTCCCTCTTAACACCATTAGACAAATCCATTTTTTAAATCTCCAACTAAATATTCATTTTCTTATCAACAGAAATTTTCACATAATGTTCAGAAATATGCTAATCTAATTATAGAGTTCTTTGATTCATTATCTACATATTAGAAATCTCAGATGCCTACCTATAAATGAATTTCCTTCATTTTTTTCACTGTATTTACTTTCCTGCTGAGGATCAGAGAGAAGAAATTAAGATTTAGTGAGTTTTAATGTCAGAAAAAGAGCATAAAAAACTCAAGCTTCACGAAAGGTCAAATCTATTCAAAGATATGCTACATTCTAAGCCTGACTCATATTTACATGGTTAAACCCATTTCGTGATTTTGATTAAATATAAAACTGGAAGATTTGGTAATATATACTAAAATATGTGCTAATTATCACATTGGGTGTACTTTTTACTTTTCTTACTGCTGGCAAAATAATTCTGATGAACCATTCCTTTTATTTCATAAAATATATCCAATATTAACTTTGCTTAATGTTAAAGGGTTTGGTATTTTGGAAAAATAGTGTTTGCATAAAGACAGAACAAATGAGAATTCTATTATGAACTACATAGCCCCTAATAACTGAATACAAAGATTTATTTAGAACATATAGTTCATGTGATTTTGCAATTTAATAAGAATATTGAATATCTTATATAGCCTTTGAGTTAATGCTATTTTAAAGTGTTATAGAAGATTATAATGTAGTTTACTTAATTCTCTTTGAAGTGTCAACTTTCTGTGTCTTGCTTAAACAGAACCAGAATGAAGAGAGGTTTTTTTTTTTTTTTTAATATCAATGCTGGCTACCATCAGATTCCTTGTATTTGTTTTGAATGAATCTTCATAGGAAAGATGAGTCACGTTTTAGAATGGGTTCAGAACTGGCTTAAATAAATCAAAAAATACAAAGTAAAGTATCTTAGAAAATAGGAGTCTTTCACATTTACCCCATTTTAAACACTTATCACATTTTATGGGTATTTATAAAGCCAGGTATCTGTATTGAGATTATATTTATGCAATATATTTGAGTATGTTTTCTGAGGGACAATAGCTCTGCAAGAGAATCAAGTACCTAATTTCCTATTTTACCCTTAATCCTCTTCCTTGAAGTCACTACTCAGATGGTGAGGACCTCTAACTATCTGCAGATAGTACCCATGTCCCAGCCCGTAACTGTAACCCTCAAGCCTTAATTGAGGAGCATTCCTGTGTCTTTTGTGAAATCACATACACTGATTTAATAGAGAAGGATGTTCAGAGCAGATGAAATTACTAGATTAAGGGCTCTTCCACTGTTTTCTCCTTGACATCCCTAAGGATCTGCCTATTTGTGAAAATATTAGATAATTTAGATGTTGGCTTACTGATACCTTTATAAGTTGAGCCAAAATTGAAGATCTCAAGGATCAGGAGCATCAAAATGTTACAATACTATCTGACAAACCTTTGGGATATTTTGTCTGAAAATAGACCAGTAGGTGATGCCCAAAGACTGGTATTGGATTTCTGGCTCAAAAGCTTATTTGCTACTACCTGGAAATTGTACAGCAAATTGTTACTTTGGTAAACTGATGTCTGTCTTCAAGATAGTCCCTGACTTCACCTAGGGTCCTTTTTGACATAGAAGTGTTCCTTCTTGGATGAGAGAAATCACTGGATAAGTTAATTCAAGAAGGATAAAAACTGAGCCTCAACGGGGAACCTAATCACTCATGGGGAATTCTGAATTGGTGTCTTCTATCCTCAAATCTCTTCCGTTTCATGCTTTATAACAGGCCAAGGATGTAGGAAGAATCTGACTTGCAGTGGGTTAGAGAATAGCTTTAGAGCTAGAGAGTGCCCCTAATACTAGAGAACTTATTGCCTGATAGGACCCTGACTTGGACAGGCTCAGACCAGAGATACCTATCATATAATGTTAGCTTTTGAGGGGACCATGTGCTATTTTAGAGAAGGAGTCTTAAGAAGCTGTGGCTATATCCATGAACACCTTTTGGGGTTCTCAAATATTACTATTCTCTTATATCACTAAAAATACTTGAGAAGTAAACAATACAATTAGAAAATTGGGATAATCACCTGTATCTGGTTTTGTAGGCTCTTCAGATTGGGCATGAGATCTTTTTATGTATCTTAATCTGGGTACTCCTGGCTCTTGATTGAGAAATGTATTATAACCTTCCTCGTATTATCTGTCCACATTGCAACGTTCAGTTATGTTATCTCAGAAGCCTTAAATTCTGGTGTGGAACTGCTGTACCATCAAGTGACCTAACAAATGATCTTCAAACAAAGAGAACAAGAAAATCTAGGGTCTTACAACTAGACTTGGAAGATACACACATGTGAATATCACACAGTAAATATGAGTGAAGATCTATGAAGATCTAGATTGGTCACAATCTCAGCTGTTAATGGTCTGTTCTCTAGAACATGATGAAGAATGATCATGGGACGAGTTAGGGGTGGAATTGATGGAAGGGGGCTGGAAGCAAAGAGACACTGAGGACCTAAATCATCTACCCCTATATAGTTTACTGTGTACATTAACACATCTTAACTTCCAAAAACAACTCTTGCCCTTTTGCCTGGTAAGATCAACAATGGAAATTACTGTTCCTTTAGGAACATTAAGCAAACCTATTTAAACAAACATCAGATGACTTCACTTTTCAACAGATAACATCAAATAACGATCTCTCAGACTTGCTGGGAAATCTCACCTTGAAAGCCTCACCACACTGAGTCTGCCAATTCAAAATCATATCAAGATCCTTACAAATCCTAATAAAGACCCTGCAAGAAAGATCTGCCTTAAACAAGACCCCTAACAAAAGCTTCATAAATATCCCAAACTTGATCTCACAATTCTGAGATGCTACTAAGTCAAAGAAGTGATCCCTTTTACTGATATAAGTGATGCACTGAGCTTTACTTACCAACACATTACTTGGGGGAAGATTTGGGAGACCTAACGTTTGACATATCCCAAGGTAGATCATGAACTGGGAAACTAAAGAACATACAATTTTAAAATTTGTTCTTTAGCAGTGAATTGATGCTTCTTCAGGAATATATAAGCAAGAAAAAGTTAAGAAATGTTGAATAAAATACCTTTTTTATTTATTGCTTTGGTAAATTTTTGAATAAAGCTTGGTCAGCCTCAGGGAAATACATTTAGTGTTTGTCTCTATGTATTTACATAATTAAAACCATTTAAGTCTATTAATAGACTTTTCAAAATCAACCCATTCTTACGCGTTTGGGTTTTATATAGGCAAGTAAATGGTTTTGTTAAATGATGATGAAAATTAGCTCATTTCAGTGATAATAAAACAGAGAGTCTATAAAATTTTAAATGCACAAATAAAAGCAGAAAGGAATTTTTTGTGCCTACTCAAAAGCCTTATTTAATGGAAAAGAAGGAATTAAGATGTAAACGAAAGACATTTTAAACACAAAATACTACAAATGTAACCTTCAGAAATGCAAGGTAGTTATAGCTCTACATCAAATTACAAATACCTGTTTTCAACATCACAGTAGGTCCTGATACTGTAGCAGTAGATAACAGTTTATTAAAGTGAAGGAAATGAGATGGATAGCAAAAAAGATTCTCTTCTCAATAGTGAAAGGACATTGAACTTAATTTAGTCATTTGTTCTCAGCCCAGCAACTGTTAATGTGTGTACTTTTTCGTGTCTAAGGGAAAACAATATTGATGCTGCCATGATCACATTAACTCCAAACATGGACGCAAAGTCTCTGCTGGCTTACTGGGCTATTAGAACATACTAAAGGTTCTAAGCCACTGAAGGAAAATGATTTCGAAGGTTTTTATGTTCTCAAAATATTTGTTTTAGAGTTTATACATTCTTACATTCTCCTGTGGCTGTACTTTAAATATCTTTCATTTTAAATGACATTGTGTATAATTAAAACCATACAAAAAGAGTCTTAAGTATGTTGTGAGTAAATAAAATGATTCCAGGATATTAATCCCATGATTTTGTCAAGGAACTGAGCTCATTTTGTCATTAAAATGATTAAGCCACTGTCTACATTTTATGAAAAATGTAATGAGTTCCTAGTAAAGTATTACCTCTTGCGAATAGGTGATTTTGTTTGTTTATATCACGCAGTGAATGTCACTAAAATTGAAAACTTTTGTGGCCTTTATAGAATGAAAATAATTATACAAGGCAAAATTGCCCAAATTATGAACCAAAATTTTCTCCTAGATTTGCTGAACAAGTTTAATTCACACAAGGGAAATAACAGCATATACGAGCATTTTACATAGATTTTATTGAAATTTACTTTTGCTTCTTAATTAAAGAAAAGCTGAACTATATGGAGATAAACAAATTGGCATTTTATGCCTCAGCTTGTCCTGAGGGCCCTAAATTGCTTATCTTTAGAGCAAAAATTGCAGCAGTTAGAATTCTGTTAAAAATGGGCTAATACTAACTAAAAGTTCGGCTGTGACAGATGTGAGAAATGAGTGAACTGAACAATATTTAACTGGGCCAGCACACCCCAATGCTTAATTGCTGACGCTTGTTATATTAACAATGAGTTGAAGGTTCATCATGTAAATAAATCCCAGTAGAATGAGGCCACGTCTATAAATGATGATCCGATAACCTGCCATATTAAAGACATTTTCTCTAATTTAGAGTTATTACAGTGAGCCTAAATTTAATGGAAGGAAAAACTGATATCTCACACATGATCCTCATCTTTAAACGACTGAATGTATACACCCGAGCATTACAAAGAATTCAGTCTTAAATATGTGAAATGAATGACGAAGTAGGAAAATGGATCTCTTTCAAAAACACGACTAAAGCTTGTAAAATTGGGGATGAAGAGTCAGCATAGTACCCTGTTTCTCAAATCCCGTGAAGGAATTCAGAGAAGGACATGTCTTTTTTGTCATCTAATGAATCCATTCACTTCCTGTCACAGGTGTTCTCACTGGGGCTCATGGAGTCCCCAAACCACAGGGATACTAGAGAATTAATGGCACTCTTGGGGTTAGTCTTAGCCCCCTGAAGCCCTTACAGATGGCTTTCCACTCACTAGGTGATGAACCTTCACAGGCTGAGAAAGATGCTATCATCAGTATCTGTACTTTATTTCTCATTTGAATATCGTGGTACCATGCTCACCTTCCTTCAGATCCCCTAGGTTGGTTCTTACTGGAAATAAAAACAATTCATGAGAACTTTATTTCCACAGAGAACAATATTGCAAGGTTTCAAGATCCCATTTTGTTACAGAAACTCTGAAGCCTCTGTGAAAATCACATAATTGAGACTAACTTTACCAGTTTCAAAAACAGATTTCAAGAACATGTTAATCATTTTATGATTAACAAATATTCAAAAGTATTGACAACGTAAGACAAATGGTGATCATGGTAAGGTACAGAAGTATTAAATGAGGAGTGAAATGACTTCATTTCTCTGGGCCATTATATTTAAAATCATTAAGTTGGACTAAATATTCTCTAATATTCCCTTGACATATCAATTGGCTCACAACTCATCCCCTAAATGAAACATTTAATGAGAGCAGCTCTCACTTAACATGCCACGTTTGCTGACATTGAGCAGTCCTATATTTCATGAAATCACATGTAGTTATGCTGTTTATTTCCATTTCCTTTGCCAATTCAAAGAGAAGTAAGAAAAATCGTGAAATAAAACTAGATTCAGTTTGCTGTTAAACTGGATTACTAGGCAATGAAAGTCTATTACAAGCTTCTATTACAAGCAGCAACAAATGTCCACACATTTCTCTAGATTTAACTTTTCTGAGAGAAAATCGGGTTCTCAGAAAAGTATTGCTGCTACAGACATAATCCTTTTCTAATTTGACTATCGTGTATATATTCACGGAAGGAAAGTTTGCCCCTTGGGAAAATACAAGTTGTATTCATGTGTGTGTCACTTCATGAATAAAGTGAGAGAAATCTTTGCTTCAAAAAGCCAGGAGTTTGAAGCAAAAACCCATCTTAACAAACGTTAAATTGTTGCATTAATATTCTGTCTTATTCATTGCTGAGCATAAATAGAAAACCAAGTGATTATTTGTGATAAAAGTAGAAACGTCATACTCAATGAAAGAACTAAGTTACTCATGAGATGACACACTTCAGATATACTTGAATGATTCTGTATTTTTAATGTGTATTTTTACATAACAGTCTCATTGTGTAATTCTTTAAATTATTTATACATATAAAATACTTGAGAACATTTTGGTGGAATAGCAAATGGTAATATCTTTGGAGGATTTATTATAATCTTCTAAAATAGTTGGTCTTCAATATTAGTATTATCAGCTTTGTTAAAATCAATCAAATTAATACTAGCACTTAATGTAGTAGCACATTGGGTACTAGTTACATTATGGGTTAAGTGAGACTATCACAAAATTAATCTGTTAAAAATAGACTAATATTTTCTTGGCTTTCCCAACAAATACAGCCCTTGTCCAAATCCCAGATGCTGTATGGATCAAAGACTAAATCAAGGACTTGGTCTCAGGTAAGTCTACACATCTTTATTTTCTCCTTTTTGATTAGACTTGTTATGCCATTTTCTCATTTTTCTATCTTTGTTGAGATATAACTGAAATATGATACTGTATAATTTTAAGGTGTATTATGTAGTGATTTGATACATATATATATTATGAAATGACTACCACAATAAGGTTAGTTAACACATTGATCACTTCACATAATTACAATTTTTTTTATAGTGGAAACTTTTAAGATTCATTCCCTTATGTCGTTTTCAAATGTACAATGCAGTATTGTTAACTATATTCATCTTGTTTTATATTATGCCCTAAAAATATATTCATATGACAAATTAAAGTTTGTAAAGTTGGACCACCTTCATCCATTTCCCGGAGAAATTAATCACCATCTTAAGATCAGAAAAGTGAATGAAACAAGCTTATGTAGACTAGAGATTTTCAAGAGCATCAATTTTGTATTCCTATTTTTTTCACTCATATTTTTTTTCTTTCTTTATTGGCTAATTTTGGCTAGAAAAATTCAAGTCCTTCTTAGTAAGATTATGGGATTTATAGTTCATATTATAACAAGAAAAATAAATATATTGCTAGATCTAATCAGTCTGAGGAGATAAGATTTTAAAAAAATAAATAAATAAAGTCTTGTTTAGAAAAAGCCTCCACCATTCCAAATTAGATGTACTATCATGATAGCCATCATTTTCAATTTACAAATAATCCTTTTATGAAGTATATTTATTCTATTCATTTTTAACTACTGTCACTTACCTGCTCATTATAATTACTTTATTGGCATAGGAGTTAAACTAATTTTAGAATCTTACTATTTTAGAATTTGAAAAGTTCCATTCTAATACAGTATTCCTCTAGTGCAGTGTTTCTCAAAGTGTGATCCCCAAGGCGGTAGAAACAGAGCTAGAAACTCAGATTCTTAGTCTCTTCCCAGACAAACTGAATCAGAAACTCTGGGAGAGGGAGCCAGCCATGTGTATTTGAAAAAGCTCTCCAGGTGATTATGATGCAGGTTAAATTTTGGAAACCACTACAAATAACTCATCCATACACACCAGAAATACTTTGAGGAACAATATGAGAGTGCTTATGCAATTTAAACCTCTCATTGAACTTAGTGCATCCATATAAATGAGGGAAAAGGAAAACAATAAATTGTGTAGATACTTACATTGGGGAAACATAAGCTCACCCAAACTCAAGTGAACCTCAGAAAGAATTTAATGATAGTAAGATCATCAGCAAATAAAATAAATTAAAAAATTCTATAGGGCTCATAGTTCATGAGGGAATGAATAAGGATGAAGCAAAGAAATGGAGAAAAAGTTAAGTTAGTTTAGTTCTACGTGAAAATACATGTGAGAGGGGAGTCAGGTTACCCTCCAATCCTGATAGAACTGGATGGCTAGATAACTCACAGGCTAGAGGAAGACATGGACTTGAAAGAGAGAGGCAATTCAAAGATCTTCATATGAAATGACTGACTTTCAATCTATTTTTCCCATTTCTTAGCCCAGAAAAACAGCTAGGCGTCTCTCACCATATGTCTCACTATTCTTTTAAATATTAAGTCAATGACTCATCCTGTAAACATTCTATGAATATTTAAACATTTTCTGAACTCATATACCATTTTATCATGCTGCTTTTATAACTTTTCCATAATCCAATAATTATTATCTTACTTGCTTATTTCCCCTAATAGTCCACAAAGTACAGAAAATGTGTTTTAAGCATATATTTCCTCCAATCCTAGCACAGTGGTTAAGATTAAGGTGGTATTTAATAATTCTTCCTTGAAAGTAAGAAGAACAAGGTGAAGGTGGAGAGGGTGTAGAGAGGATGAGCAGGTTACTAGACCGAGGAGACAGAGCCCGTGCATTCCAGCAAGGGACGAACGTGGGGAAGCCAAAAGGAATCAAACGACAAATAACTCAATGTTGAGAAAGTTTGCAATGTGGTTCCAGAAGAAAGATTCAAAGAAGAATTAAGGCTCTAAATTGCGAAGGGCCTAATCTACTTTGCAGGGGAGCTTGGTGATCTCCTTAGATGGTGAGGAGAAATGGGAGGACGTGGCAGAGAAATGCACTGATTAGACCTGCATTTTGGAAAGCTCACCAGGCAGTGGAGTGGATGAAGAGCTTTAAGAGTGAACGTGGCTAGAAAGACCAACTCAGAGTAAAAGTTCAATTGGAGAGGAGTAGCTGGGTAAGTCAATCCCTTGAAGATGAAATTTTTAGAACCTGTAGAGGATATAAGCTTGGAAACTTCATTCTTTGATTCTAATAGGCTCCTATAGTCTATCTACACCCAGTGGTTTCAATTGGGGATCTTTTTTTAGTAAAGTAAGGTGTATTTTATCAACTGATACAGATGTTGCCTAAATATGTATGCAGAGAATACATAATGGGATAGTTCTCCTCTGCCATATCCAGCCCTCTCCATTACCTGGGCCTTACTTCTAGGACATGAAGCAGTATTTAGTGCATTATGGGGATTCAGGAGCTAAATTAGCGTGAATAAATATGCTTTTAGATAAATACAGCTCACTTGTACTGTTACTTATAAAATATTTTAAAAGCTTCATTGTTTACAGATTTTACTTTAAAATGATCCTAATATGTAGTTTTATTTATGATTGTACATACCCTTAAATTTTTTTCATTAGAAAAAATATTTACTTCTTGAGGGAATGGACTAAACTTTGTCTCTGTCTTTAATGCCTGGTATATGATAGGTATTTACTAAATGCTGAATGACTGAAACACATACCAGAAGTTGAATGAAAAGTAAAGAAAGAAGGATCTGCAAATATTTTATGATTTCTAGAATAAATTGTGACTAAACACATTGGCTGGATACTCATTAAGCAGATTGTTCACTAGAAAACAAAGTTTTGCAGTTTTGTTGTTTTCTATTTTCTTATATAGTTTGTAGGATTTTTTTAAAAAATGTCTTTTAAAATAAAGGAAGCATGATC